>NC_134836.1:70158706-70468430 GCF_004210375.1 Tachypleus tridentatus | reverse complement strand
AAGCTTAGAAAAAGAAACGGTATAGTTAATGTGTAGCTCGTGACCTCTTGATTTGAAACAAAGAACGAGAGTATTTTGCATTAAAATTTTTTGTTTCTGAAATATAGTTTGAAATCTCTTCATAGTGAGATAAATGTGTTTTTATTTTTTATTTTCGAGTAAAACTAATCAAGGGTTATCTGCATCGTACGTCTTTAAGTTAGACTAGAGAGAAGTCAGTCAAAACCAACCATTGTAAACTATTTGGTTACTCTTTACTAATGAAAAGTGGAATTGGCCAAAACATTATAACGACTAAAAGGGCGAGCTAGTTCGGAGACGAGATTCGAGCTCACGTGTCGAGTGCTTTAAGCACGAGGCAGGTTACGTGAGTCCGGAGTAATAAGAACGGTCGTATTATGTTTTCCATAAATTCGTGAGTATTGATTGAACAGTGAATACTGCTGGTTTGATTTATCGCTTGTTAAAACACATAGAAAGTTTTTTTCCGAGACAAGAATATTCCGAGGAAAAAAGTGGAAGAGACGAATGGATAACGCACTAGGTTTACCATCAAGAAGACCCAGGAGGGACGAATGGATAACGCCCTAGGTTCTCCATCAAGAAGACCCATTAGGGACGAATGGATAACGCACTAGGTTCTCCATCAAGAAGACCCAGGATCGAATTAGGGCCCATAAAATACTGAAACAGTTTTTTAAAGATTTCCCTGAAGAAGTCAGCAGGTTAGCAGACGAAGTGTATAATGCAACATAATTGATAATTAGCACTCTTAACTATAAAACAAATTATTAACACGTGTATGAAGGGAACCGGTAAACAATTAATTTGAGTTCATCGTATAGGGTGGTAACCATGACAACGGTTGGCAGTGCACGTAAAGAAAGCAGATTAAAAATTAAACCGACTCTGGTAATTGAACATTCTGAGCAGAAACCAGTCTCGCGTTCCATAATTTACAGTCGTTCTGTTTGAGTATTATGAAGAAAGTTTTCGTTTGTAGTTGTCAAGACAGTCCTTATATTAGACCATGAGATCCTGTGAAAACTGTCACATACTTTATTGACCACTACGTTTCTTCTTTTTCTTTAAAATATTTGAAGACTATGTACAATTCAATCAGGAGATGGTTATACACGTTGTTAGAAGCCTCCTATAAAAGCATGCTGTTCCTGAAAAATATTTGAAGAAATAAACGTACACTTGTTGATTCAGAACTGTCACCAATGTTAAACTGTAACATCTTTAAAAACAAAGGATAATTTAAAAACAATTAAGGTTTCTAAGCAACATTTTAAATTGAGTTTTGACTGAGAAATTGCTTGTTTGGTTAGAATTACGTATAAAGCTATAAAATGGGCTATCTGTGTTCTGCTCACCACAGATATCGAAACCTGGTTTTTAGCAGTGTAAATCTATAGACATAGCAATGTGCTGCTGGGGGCCTATAATTAGTTAGGTACGAACATTTGGAGGTTTTTTATTAAGTGTAACGTTTTTTTTCTTTACTTCTTCTATTTGGATATAGAGTTTTTTGGGAAGGGAAGGCGTTCTGACTAAGAAAGTAAAGCAAACTCAAAGTTCGTTCATTATAAACTTGGCAAAAACTTTTTGGAGAAAACGCTTTTCCAGATTTCCAATGTAGTGACGACGCTAAACTCCTTTGAAAAATACAGTTGAAATATTGTAATATTATTACACTTCGTATCGTGATCCAAGATAAAAGAATGACAGCGCTTTTTATGTCTTTTTAACGTCTTTAATTCTCGTAACGAACGTTGAGGATTCGTATTAAAATTGAACATTATTGTTATGAAATACAAAGTCCAAAGAATACTTTTATGAAATCGTTGAATATTTCCAGAAATGAAAAAAGCAATCATAAATAACTTCACAAACATTCCTTCAAAACCTAGTCTTGATTACTATATTAAATGTAGTTGTATTATTTCGGATCAACAAACACGATTCTCAATAACCACGACAACTTATCAACAGTTCCTGTAAGACTTCTGCTAGCTTCAAACTCAAGATGTATCGTGAAACGTTTTTGTTTTAGAATAGTGGTGTCAGTTTGATTTGTCTGAACCAGCTTGAAAAACACTGACACGTAAGGGAAAGTACACCAAATTACTGTGACATGTAATTGTGACATAAAATCAATTACAAGTAATGGAAAGTACAATAAATTACTGTAACAGATAACTATGACATAAAACCGTCAACACGTAAGGGAAGCTACAACAAATTACTGTAACGGATAACTGTGACATAAAACCGTCAACACGTAAGGGAAGCTACAACAAATTACTGTAACAGATAACTGTGACATAAAACCCCTACACGTAAAAGAAGCTACAACAAATTACTGTAACCTCAATTCTACTATTCATTGGTAAAAGAGTAGTCCAAGAGTTGGCGGTGGGTGGTGATGACTAGTTGCCTTCCCTTTAGTTTTACATTGCTAAATTAGGAACGACTAGCGCAGATAGCCCTCGTGTAGCTTCTCGCGAAATTAAAAAAGCAAACAAAAATCATCCATGCCTTTGTTGTTTGTTTGTTTTTCCGTTAGCATTTTGCCATCAGCTTTCCATGTCCTAAAGGACAACACTTCTTACTAAACTCGCCACCTTTTCCTGTGTAACTGGAAGCTGGTGTCAGACATTCCTAAACGTTTTGTTATTTATTTCTAGCCTCAGTTTACTCCTCGATGTAAACATCGAATTATTACTCCTGTTTCCATGACAACCCTAAACTTATCCATTTCTCTTCCCCGTGAATACCACCAAGAAAGACATATATCATTAGCATATCTGCTACAAACAGCTGATGTCATGGGTTCCTTAAATTATTGAAAATATCAGTTTTGTTGACGCAAGTGACAAGCCACGTGCTCTGCTATTCTCCTATAGAATGCCTTGAAAACAAACAGATTTCTCTCCAAATCTTGCTGTAGCTTTACATTTACGAAGCAAGCCTTATTCAAGCACGTGTGGTCTGTTAAACCTAGAACGATGCTAACGATGTCAAATCACGCTTCAAGGAACACCAGAATTACACGGCATATTTTTACGGTTTGTTTGACAGTGTTAGAGTGGTACATTAACTCTTACTGTATCTTCTCAATATATTTCGTGGGCTTCAAGATGTCTAGTTAAATGTATTTTTGGAGGCAACATTGTGTGACACACCAGGCAACATATCATTTAGCTAGTATTTTTTCCATAGAGATTATAGGTTAGTATTTCCAATTCGTCAAATCACATAATTAAAAAAAATATTTAGTCATTTATTCTTGTTTCTTAATTCATGGTAGCATTTTAAAACTCGTAGTGTCGTATTTTATAAAATGTTGTATTTAACACTAACTTCTGATCAAAGTAAGCTGTCTTGTAGAGGAAATTAAAATTCAACCTAGTAATAAAAACAGCTAATTAATGTTACTTATGAAGGTACTTTCGGCCACAAATTCAATAATATCTTACAAGGTTCAGGCCATCTTACGATATTCAAACTAGTCCTAATTCATATATTAAGCTAACAATGCAAAACAGTCTCGATAATAAAAATTTAAAAATATAAACTAAAAGTAATAAAACTATTTATAATAAACATTCTAATCAACACTCTTAACGAAACTAAAATTTAAAAAAACTTATGAAAGAAAGAAACGCTGTTTGTTGACTTCGAGTACTGTCGCAAATCCAATGTTCGTAGAAGAACGCAGCGACCTGTTACATATTACAATTTCAAATAGTCTGAAACTGAGTCAAATTATAATTTAAATTTAGAAGTTAAATAAATTTCGATGTGTATCCAGTTTATGATGTTTGCCAATAAGGTTGATACACACTGTTTTTAATGCAGATATATCTTAATATCAAAACAACAATACAAGTTACAATAACGGTTATTACAGACAATGGTTTATGTACAAAAGTTTTATGAAGTTACAAACAATATCAAACTTTCATTCTGATTTGAAACTTCCTTGATGTTTCATTGAAGGTTTACGATGAACGAGTTAATTACGTGTTGACTTAATAACAATTCACTTAACAGGGAGCTAGATAGCTCTGGGTTCGTCGATTATCAGTCGAGATTTTCGCCGCTGAAGTTATATAATGTCTTCGTAAAAATACTAATGGCCGATGTGAATCTGCTGAAGTTAAATGGTTTGTAATGTTTGAAACCTATAAACATTCCTGATCAAATATCTGTTCCAATTTAATAAGCGTTAATCACAGTTATAGTTTCCGAGTTTTATAGTATACTAACTATAACAAACCAACAATATATATAGTGTCTCTCAGGGCGTCGCGTTTATTACATTTACAGGTGTGAGTAGAGTTTCTAGAATTTTCAGCTTACACAACAATGCTGACGATACACTAGTGTTTACATATATAAATACATTGTTGATTCTTACACTCGAGAATCTTCTACAACTTTAGTGAATAGGCGGGGATTTCACAATACAGATTTAATAATATATGTTATGTACATTTCTAAATATAAGGTTAACTTAAATAAACATCCGTGTTAAATTACATAAATTTACAAGCAAAACCATTACACAACCCTTCCTATAAGTGACTAATGTAAATGACCCCCAGTGGTACATTGGTATGTCTACTGACTTACACCGCAGGAAACCGAGTTTCGATACGAAAGATGGGTAGAGCACAGATAGCCCATTGTGTAACTTTGTGCTTAATTCCAAGCAAAATCTTACTCTTGCCAACGGCACGTACACATCTTTCCCACTGATCTTTCTGTTTTTGGATTATTATTTGCTACAATATATTGCACTTTGCTTACCATGAGTTGGGTAGGACTTATTGCATGTCTCTATTTGGCTGGGCTTCAGAACCTCAGATTGATCCACATTTCTTTGTTTTTCAATGCCATTAAGTACAATGGATATCGTTATCTTCTCTTCCAGGTTGAATGGCTATGCATTTATGTTATTTTTCTTTAACGATCAAATTTGAAATTTGTATTTTTAACAAGGCTACTAAGGCTATCTGTTGCCTTTCTCAATTTTTAACTATTTACCAGAGGGAGGGCAAACAGTCAACAGTGCCCTGTCACCTGTTATCCATGCTAAAATTTGAATGTTTCATGGAACGGCTGACACAGATAGGTCTCGTGTGGCTTTGCGCGAAAAGTCAAATAAACAAATAATAATAAATATTTGGTTTTGAATTTCGCGCAAAGGTACACGAAGGCTATCTGCGCTAGCCGTCCCTAATTTAGCAGTGTAAGACTAGAGAGAAAGCAGCAGTCATCGCCACCCACAGCCAACTCTTGGGCTACTCTTTTACCAACGAATAGTGGGATTAACCGTAACATTATAACGCCCCGACGGCTGAAAGAGCGAGCATGTTTGGTCCGATTGGGATTCGAACCCGCGATCCTTGGATTACGAATCCAGTTTATTAACCACCTGGCCAGGGTGGGCCAATAATAAATAAATATCCAAGCAATCGAATTGATCAACTTTCTAGTCTCCGGTTCGAATCCCATCACCGAACATGCTCGCCCTTTTAGCCGTAGGGGCGTTATACTTTGACGATCAAACCCCATCATTTGTAGATAAAGAGTAGACCAAAAGTTGGCGATCGCTGATGTTGACAAGTTGCCTTCTCTCTAATCTACCACGTCAAAATTATAACAGATAAGCGCAGATAGCCCTTGAGTAGCTTTGCACAAAATTTCGACAAACAAACAAAAAAAATCAAATCCAGTGTAGGTAGAATCAATAACGTTGCTTAGAAACGAATATTTCAAGCCATCATTTGCTGGCCTGTATTCATAGTTTTCATAGTTTGGACCAACTGCCTTTAAAATTAATTTCATTAAAGTTTTGATTAATCAGGGCAGAATCTGAATAACTTTATTTTCTTGCATGATAAATTAGCAGGATTAAGAAAGTTGTAAAACTAAATAATTAGATAGCGCTGTTGTTTATCTTATAACTGTTCTTATGTTTTTCAGTCGCAGATTGTATCCACAAGATAAAAGTGTAAGTAAATATTTTTGAAAACATGTTTATAGATAATGTTTGTTTTAGTTTTTTTTTAGAGACTGGAGTGTTAAAGTGTGGGTGTTTTCTTTTTTCACTTTGTTTCATAAAGTTAGGTGGTTATGCGGTAGATGGAAGAAACAGACGTCAACAAAAGTCCATAAACACATTTATTTCAGTCTCTTTAAACGCTAACTGGTTTTAAAGTTTAAGTAAAGTTGGTAGTTTTAACACGTAATGAGTAGTTGTATGTTTCAAAATTCCATACTCACAAAAAACATAACTACCTTATATTCTTTTTATTCGTAGCTTATTCTTGTACGATTTATGTATCAGTTAGGCTTACCACGTGCAGTCAAAGTAATGTTCAAAATAAGTACCATTAGACGTGCCCGTACTGTCCACTGGTAAGTATAAGGAATGTACAAGGCTGAGATCTGGGTTTCGATCCCCTGCAGTGAATCCAGCAGCGAGATAGTTCAGTGTGGTTTTACGCTAAAACAAACTAACTTACATAACATAATTATCCATGTATATCATATTCGTACAGTCATGGTCCTAGTTTTAATTAATTGTAAATAATACATCTACACGAACGTGTTTCTAATTTCAATGATTTGTTTGTAATGAATGTTTATGTTTAGGGTATCCATACAACAGTGTTTACAGTTTTAGTTATCTTGGTGTGATATTTGCAGAGATGTTTTTCTTGTGCGCAACTTGTGTTGCGGACGAGTTGGGTGCTTGCATAATGTTCAGATTATATAATTTATAGATTTATCTATCTCCACCTTTTACTTGATAATGTTGAATGGAAAGTAACTAAAACATTGCTCTGATCTGTATTAAGAAGGTTTTGTTTTGTAAATATTTTTCTTTCGACTTAATCACTCAAAATTTAAATTAGAATTTCTTGATGACGAGAAACCCATTTGAAATAAAAATGTGTCTCAGAACGGCTGGTATGGGTAATAACACTTTTATTGATAGGAAGAGTACAAGGTTTTGACCTTCCTGAAGATGACCTAGGAAGGTCGAAACGTTGTTCTTTCCCTATCAATAAAAGTGTTTATACCCATACCAACCGTTCTGAGATACATTTTTGAATTAAAATGTGTAGTTCTTAGTGACACATTAAAATCTGTGTTTGGATACCTGTGGTGGGTACATTAAAAGCACATAGTTTAACTTTGTTCATTTAGAAAAAACCAACAACAAACAAAAATACATAGAATTTGTAAATTACAGAAAGAGGTGCCATCTATACAGTTCTTCCACAACCTTTCCTAAGGATAACGTAGTTATTTTCAGAACAATTAAATATACAAATTCGTTCAGTAAACTCCTGTTTACATTGAATGGGAATATATTTTATGCGATATTATTAAAGGCTCGAGGTAATCGTTGAAACGGATTATTGACAAGGCCTTCAGGCTGTTTTCTCGTCAGTCACGGCGAAACCTATCAAGTGAACACGAGAAGGCTTTCAAAGAAACTTCAATCGGAAGACTCGTAAGAATATGATTGGTTTTATCGTGGAAACGTTAGCAACGACCCGAATGTTAAAACGTTTTTGTGTATTCAAGTGCACCTCTTCGAACCTTTTTTAATTATTATAAGGGCTTACTACAACCTTACTACAGTAACTGATGTGATTTGTTTCGCTCAAGATTGCTAAACCAGAGCCATTTGTTCTATCCGTCTCGAATTTCACTTATAAAACAGACAAAATGTAGCTACTTAGGAACTACCGTCGCCAACTTTTGAGCAAATCTAATCGAATAATGATATTGTACTGTCGCTCTTATTGTGAATCCACGGTCTAAAAGTGTGGAGTGCGAATTAAAGGTGACGGGACACAAACCGATACTTCTCAGAATTACAGTCTGAGGCTCGCTAACTGCTAAGCCACGCTTGGCCTACTATGGAATAGTAGGAAGATGAATAATTAGGAGATTAACTCGTACGTACAACGCTAGAATTTGTGTTTCTATACCCGTGGTGGGCAGAGCATAGATAAATCTTTGTGTAGTTTTGTACTTAATTACAAGCAAACAAATAAATTTATTGTAATTGGTCATCCGTTCATTTATTTTGTTCATTGTTTTTTTTGGTGTGTATAACTGTCTACACACAGAAGAACAATATTTTTTATTACAAAGAGTGTAGAAACAGACATTTTTTTTCTATGTCTCTCAAAAACGATTTTGTATCTTGGGATAAAAGGGTTTAAGTGACATTCTTATATATGTTTTGTTATACTTTATACTACAGTACAGGGAATATCTCTTAAAATATTGTTTAGAAAACATTCTGTGATTTGCACGAGATAACTCGGGCACCCTCCATGTTTCAATAAACTGTGTGCCAAAATAAGTTCGAGCAAATCATTTCTTGCTGTGTTTTTAATTACTTGCTTAAATGTTTCACCGTGTTATCAGTTGTTTTAAGAGGTTATAAAAAACTGAAATAAATAATAACATTACCCGTTTTTTAGCTTACTTTAAAAACAAGAACAAATTTGACAAGAAAGGGGCTCAAAAACTTTCAGGTATAACAATGCAATTTCACTAAAACCTTTTACGGTTTTCATCTGCTTACTTGGAGTTTGTTGAAACTATTCGCTTATATATCTGCAGCAAACCTGCATTAACATATCAAAACATTTTCCTCATATTCACTCTGACGAGTCCCTTCAAATGTTTTACGGCCCGTCATGGCTAGGTGAATTAAGGCATTTGACTCGTAATCTGAGGGTGGCGGGTTCGAATCCCCGTCAAACCAAATATGCCTGCCCTTTCAGCCGTGAGAACATTATTTATAATGTGCCAGTCAATCCCACTATTCGTTGGTAAAAGAGTAGCTCAAGAGTTGGCGGTTGGTGGTGATGACTAGCTGCCTTCTTTCTAGTCTTACACTGTTGAATTAGAGACGGCTAGCGCAGATAGGCCTCGTGTAGCTTTGCGCGAAATTCAAAACAAACTTAAACCCCCACCCAGTACTTTAGAAATAAATAGAGTTTCGACTTCGATCCCCGGGAAGAACAAAATACAAATAGTTCATTGTATTATAATGGTGTAACAGGCAGTAGTTCTTGTTACAAATACGGGTTAGCAGCACAGAACATGCACGTGAAAGACATAATGATTGATTTATTCAGAGTTTAGGCAGAACATTTATTGTAATTTTGTTTCCCCAAAACGTAAATGCACACGTTTTATCACAAAAAAATGAAGTGTTTTCAGTCCTTTTGGTCTTAATAGAATCTATTTTCATTGAAGTTTTAAAACAGACTTTCCGAGCGCTGATTCACAAATTGACTTGAAAACGTTAGACAATCATTTCGTAACCACACATTTTAAAACCTAAACCAGAAGAACTTACTATAATCTTTTTTTTCTTTTATACACAATGACAATTCTCAGAATTGATACCGTTTCACTCATAAACGAAGAGAAACGAGTGAAACGGTTTTTCTGCATATGTATAGATATATATACATATATATGTATTTGATAAAAATATTAGAGTTTAACTGCCGTCTCATGGATTATCTTATGAAAGTTCTTGTACACAGCGCAACTCTTGGAAGTCGATAGTTCCATTTGTAAAGTGTGATACGTAATTATGGTAGAAAATAAGTTGTATTTATTTTGTATAAGGCAGGACAATCAAAATGTTTGTGAATTAGATTCACAATATGATATATACATTCTCATTTAGCTGCTGTGGTTGGAGAAACGATCGATTATCATAAATGTCTTCACGTACCGAAGTTCAAGCATAAACAGAACAACAAATGTTGCACATGGTGATTTGTTTTCGAATTGCTTTTGAATAACTTGCAAGATCTACCAAGTATTTCAATAATTACGGTTTCAACAACATTGCTCGATTATTCTAATTAAATTATCTTAATATAAAAAATATGTACATAGAGAGATAAATCAGTGTTAAAATTAGTTTTCCTTGGAGGTTCAGCGGTAAGCCAAAAGAATTTCGGATATCGATTCTCCACGTTGTGTCGCCTACTGCTTAACTAACAAAAAAGAAACATTCAGTCACGATAAAAGACTTGAATAGGCTTAGGAAGGAGGCTTAGAAATATATGTTTCTTCAATACAACCTCCCCTGTCAAGGTTCTTCGTCGTAAGATCAGCTTTCACAGAGAACAGACACTGTGTGCTCTGGTTTAGTTATCTGTTGTGTGCTACCACTCTTTATACGTCCCCCGCTGGAACAGCGGCAAGTCTTCGGATTTACAATGCTAAAATCAGGGGTTTGATTCCCCTCGGTGGTCTCAGCAGATAACCCGATTTGACTTTGCTATAAGGAAAACACACATACACTTTTTATATGTACAGTTTGAGGCGAAATAGGTATTGAAAATATTCAGGAATTGACGGTAAGTTATCACAGCTAGGACTAAAAATATAATTAAGGTTTTGGAAAAGAACATTTGAACAATTCAATCTTTTCCTTTGTTACTTTTTTAGTATAATTTAAATGACGTAACTGCGCGGTCTTTTCTCAGGAATATTATTTCTGTCTCTCATCACAGTTTTTGTTTTGTTAGTTGTTTTTCGAAGGACGTTTTGCATTTTGAATCACAAAATATCCTTTCTAATTAACATTTGTTTTTATGTCAGTTTTCTTACATTCGTTCCAAATGACATAACTCTATCTCCTGCTTTAGCTAATGTGTTTACTGACTGCGTTTTTCCTCGGCAATTTAAGAACGAAACAACATATGCTCCGAGTCTTTTCAAAATGAAATATGTGCCATAATGTGTGGAGTTGCTCACTTTATTATTATAGTTCAAGCAAAAGCAATTTCGCCATTGATACCGCAAGAGTCTGAAAAACTCTCTTCGAATGATAAACGTTAGAATGGGAACTGTGGTCCATTTTCTTTGATACCACCAACATATAACGATGTTCAATTGAATTAAAATTTTCTGAGTTGGCTTGATTACTTCTGGTTTATTCGGAGGTTTAATGGAAGCTTAAATTTAACGGTTTTCTTTCTTCACCTTTGGCAGAATAATAGTAGCATTTTTAAACTACACACATTCTTAGATAAACTCTATTTATTTCTGAATTTCTTGCAAAGTTTAACGAGGGTTATCTGCACACTGCCGTTCATAATTTTCAGCTGATAGGCAAGAAGGTAACTAGTCATCTCCTGCCGTCAACTACTGGACTACATTTGTCAGACCGAATGGTGGAACTCGACCGTCACTCTTATCGCGTATCACAAAGCATGTTTATGTAGCAGTGGGTCTGAAACCTTACATCATCAGATTCATAGTACAAGTACCCTAACTACTACAACACATTGCATTTACCTTGGTAAATATTTTATACTTCCAGTACAAACAGTACCTTCTATAATACATCGATTAAAGGGCAAGGCCAGAAACTCCTAAGGTTTAGGAATAGTCATTATTATTATAGAACTACTGACCAAATGGAAGAAACCAGTCAGTAGCGCCCGCCGGTATTAGTTACAGTTATAATATTTCAATATATGAAGAGTTGGAGTGTGTTTTTCGGTACATCACGGTTCGAACCTTGTATATTCTGATTCCCAAATCGGCACGCTAACAAACATAGCCACGCCTAACCTGCTTTGTTCTTACTTAAGTAAAGGTGACTGACCAAGGTATATTATACTGCGCTCTTTTAGATAAGGGTCACTGAATACTGCTTTCAGATACGACCATTTAATTTATCGTAACGTTTGCAGAATGCTAACAGAACAGAACAATTGTTTTTTAGATTTAAAAATCTACATTTTAGCACGCACAAAGTTAAAACCTTTTAACATTTGTTACGTAAAACAAAATATTTTACAAATTACTTTCCAAATGAGTTGTGTCTTTTATTCTTGTTGTTGTTGAGAGAGGGCTCAGCTCCAGATGTATTGAAAGATTTACGACATTTTAAAGACAATGAACGTTTCTCATATTAAATAAAATATCTTAAAACTCACTGTGCGAACTACCAGGCTGTATTAGAGCTACCACATACATAATTTATTATAATCACGTTTCACTAGCTGAAAGCAATATATACCACAGCAGTTATACTTTCGAGAGCTGGCTTACATGAACAGTGAACGTTCCGATCACTGTTATGTTTCTTAGATCCTCGCCAGACTTCTGTTATTGAACGAAACACATCTTTAGTAATGGATATGGCAGATACAGTATGGTTGAAATACGATTACACCTTTATTCTCGAAAAAATTCCGAGGAAAATAAAAATGTAGTATTTAACTATTCAGTAAGCCTAATTACGTTTTCTTATGACATATATAATTGACTGTGATGACACTTAACCAGCTTAAGGTTGTTCACGACATAGCATTTTTTGTTTTGTAATAATCAAACAAACGAAAAATGTCAGGTGTCGTAATTTTAGTAACGACGTATTAAACAAGTTCATCTGTGGTTTAAAAGGTTGAACGAAAACGTGGCGATGAAGTGATACACAACTAATTTTCTGAGTGCCGTAATCTTAAAGAAATTTGTTTGTTTGTTCTGAATGTCACAGTACATATCTGCTATCTATCTGCGCTAGCCGTCCATAATTTTGCAGTGTAAGACTAGAGGGAAAGCAACTAGTCATCACCACCCACCGCTAACTCTTGGAATGACCTCACATTATAACACCCCCACGGCTAAAAGGGCAAGCGTATTTGGTGTGACGGGAATTCAAGCCCTCGACCCTCAGAATGGCTTAGCCACCTGGACATGGCGGCCTCCTTCAAGAAATAGACAAATAATTTAGTTTCAGTAGTGCATATTTGCGTATAATAGACGTTGCAATACTAGAAATAAACGACCTCATAACACCAAATTTATTATTTTACTTTAATTAAACACTCAACGTTCTGCTTTACAGCATTTTCAGAAGCGTTTCACTAAACCCTAACTGACAGTACAAATCTTCGAATGATTTAAAATGAAATAACAAACTTAGTGTTATAAAGTCGTTTATTTTTAGTGCTAAAACTTAAATAATAATAGACGGTCGAAGTAGAAATAAACTATATAGAAACTTGCGTTTACTGAAACTCGTTCTTGGTCCTTTATTTGAAAAACTGAAAAAAATAACTAATATAAATCACACCAGAAATGCTTACAGCACTTACGTAGTTACACAGTTAACATTGTCTTCTTTATATTCAAAACGTTATTCGATTCTAGTTTGGATGTTCTCGTTCGTTGTAAATTTATAACGTATCAGTTTTCTTGTTTGTTAAAATAGCTGCTGATTCTCAAATCTTATTACATGATATTTCTTGGGAAAAAAGTGGGACCTTTTGCATATTTTTTTTTGCAGCACTAGCGTTGGTAAAACAGTAGAAGAAGTGGATGTATTATAATAACCTGATAATATATTGAAATTTTAACTCGCTGTATTTCTTTATCTTTTACATTCTGAGCATAAATTACTAGCCCAGAACCCACGATGTCATGGCTTTAACTGGGTTTCAACACCAACAGACGCTTAAAGACTTTCTATAAATGTGATCCCTTCTATAAACTGTGATCATTTACGTATATGAACTTAATAAGATCATTTAAAGATCAAACAACAGTGACATGCTATGGGTTAAATCATCATTTATTAGGGATATCACACAATTCCATTCGTGATACCAATTTAATTAGGCCCAACATGGCGAGGTGGATAGGGCGCTCGACTCGAAATCTGAGGGTCGCTGGTTCGAATCCCCGTCACATCAAACATGCTCGCCCTTTCAGTTGTGGGTGCGTTATGACGTGACAGTCAATCCCACTGTTCGTTGTTAAAGTAATAGCCTTAGAGTTGGCAGTGGGTGGTGATGACTAGCTGCCTTCCATCTAGTCTTACACTGCTTAATTAGGTACGACTAGCGCAGATAGCTCTCGTGTAGCTTTGAGCAAAATAAAAAACGTATCAATGTAATCAAAAAAAGGTTCGTTTCGTTGTGTGAGTCCAAATGGACGAAGAAAAATCTGTGTTTATGCAGTTAAACTGTCTATAACAAATAAGTGGGAAACTAGAATAATGTGTTTTTGAAAAGGCTACAAAAGACAGTACACTGTTTCAGTAAATAAACTCTGTAAACCATTATAGTCCGATTGTAACAGCTTCTCTAACTTTATAAGGTATAATTAATATGATTCAACTGACCACGTGGGTTCTTTAAGAAAAAAAAGAAAACCCTCTTTTTAATTGTATGCAATACTACTAGAATAGAGTACGGTCGATACAGTTCAGAATTAAATACATAATACAGTTTCATAATAAAAACTGATCAACGGAATTACATTTTACGCTCAGACAACAAAACGTAATAAATTCCTGTGGAGATCTAACGTGTAACTTATACATGAGTTAATCGTGTATGATATATTACATTAATGTCGTTGGAAAGTAATTCGGTCACACGTAACATTGACCTTAGGAAAAGCGTCAGTTTCATTAAATATTACCTATTTATTATCTCGGTTATATTCTCTCATTAATACGTGCGATCTGATTTCATTTGGAATTAGTTTACATTTTGGGTCATAATCCCGTAATATCTCGTTTAAGCGTATAATTTTAGTTCTCTTTTGCAGATTTGAAAGTGTTCTTTCGCTTCAGTGCAAAGTTTCGCAGTGGGCTATTTACCCGCGTCCGCAAAGGGTATCAAATTCCGCATTCTAGTGTTATAATATTTCAGATTTATCGTTAAGCCACCAGGGGACGGACTTGGAAGTGATCGAAATTCTCACGCAATAAAATTATATTGGTTGTTAAATGAATAAGTTCCAATATTGTAGGCAGTAAGAGAAAAGCTGGAGCGTTGTTGTAGTTAGAGTTAATTCAGAGATTTGATCCCTTTATGAATCCCTCTCCACACTTTGGTGCCATGGGTGTGTCATAAGAGTGATTGTCAACGTCTTTTATTCGATTACAATAGCTGAATAATTGACATTGACTGCTGATGGATAACATCTTTACCTCTAGTCTTTTACTTCAAAATTATCACACCAATAACAATTGCAGAGCTCTGTGCTCATGTCCGAAACAAACAAACATTACGCCCCCCCCGCTAGTACAGCGGTAAGTCTACAGACTTACAACGCTAAAATTAGGGGTTCGATTCTCTTCGGCGGGCTCAGCAGATAGCCCGATGTAGCTTTGCTATGAGAAAATACACACACAAAGAAACATCATCACTGCGACTCCTTGTTAAAACACACATTTGAATAAAGAAACCTATCTCATGATATGTGAACCTAATAAAACATTTACTCTTATTGCTTACAAAATCATACCGCAAATAAATCTAAACCTTAGTTCTACTTTTTATCTAAAAGACACGTTACTATTGTTTTAAACAAAACAAGGGAAAGGAACGGCCTTCGGTAACGTCTGTCATGTTTTCACAGTGTTAGCTGTATTATTTCTCAACGCTGACGCCCTAAGACTCAGGTGATAGATTACACTGGATTACCTAGTTATATCTTTAAAATGAAGGAAATACATCGATATTTTGTAGAGAAATAAATCAATACAATTATAAACTAGTTAGTTGAAAGTCATAAATACTACTTTAGATTACGTCATTTTTATAAATATAGCTTGTAGCTCGTATAGGTAGAAATCGAAATAAAGGCCACCATGTTTTATAGAATAATTTATAGCTTTGTAGTGAGGAGTTTGTAATTATGTACTTGTTTTGTATACCAATGTAATTATGTACTTGTGTTTTATATATAGATTTAATGGAATAGTACAAATATTGTTCGCCTGTGTGATACCATAAATAAATACAAGATTTTCACAACTTCACTTTCTTTTCAGTTTTTTGTTCCAAGGGCGAAGATTTATTTGCTTGCTTTTAATTTTGTGCAAAGCTGCACGAGAGCTATCTGCGCTAACCGTCCCTAATTTAGCAGTGTAAGGCTAGAGGGAATGCAACTAGTCATCACCACCAACCGGCAATTCTGTTCCAACGAACAGTGGAATTGAACGTCAAATTATAACGGTCCCACGGCTGAAAGGGCGAACATGTTAGGTGTGACAAGGTTTTGAACCCGTGACCCTCAGAGTCGAGTGACCATGCCGAGGATGAAGATTCCACACAGTTTTCGTATTGAAGATGTTGTCTCGATAAAAGGAATTTATTGGTTGTTCTTGATGCATTTATTTTTTAAAGAGTTTTATTTTCATGGCAGATTTATTTTGAGTTACTTGCTGTGTCCAGCTCGAGGAATCAAATGGCGAACTTTAGACTTACAATTCTACCGACAGGTGGAAGCATTTTAGCTTTACCATTGTACCGCTAGGGAAGGGACAAATTTTAGACTTACCATTGTCCAACCAGGGAGGACGAATTTCAGACTTACCATTGTCCCACCAAGGGAGGACGAATTTTAGACTTACCATTGTCCTACCAAGGGGAGACGAATTTTAGACTTACAATTTTACCGCCAAGGGGACGAATTTTAGATTTACCATTGTACCGCTAGGGAGGGGACAAATTTTAGACGTATCACTGTCCAACCAGTGGTGACAAATTTTAGACTTACCATTGTCCCACCAGGGGGAGGCGATCTTTAAAGAACTTTAACCAAACCTTATATTGATGATATCTGAACGAAAAACCAAAAAATGAAATCGAAGTGATTTATATGTATTAATTCTGATAAACCGTAGTTGCTAGGTGATTCGTTTATTGCTACAGAGACATATAGAAGAGCTGGGTTTGTTTGTATATATATATGTTTCAATTAGTTTGATTTGTTCTCTATTTACCGTTTTTTATTATTAATCTACATTTACATTATGCACAATAGCAAATGCAAAAATATAAGCCATTCTTAATCGGTCATATGATTGGTCAATAAATGTTTTCGGCCACTTTAAATGAACCACAAAATATAATATTATAGAATTCAGACGGATGGTAAGCTATATGTTCTACCTTATCTAACTGTCACCCTAATCATACTTTTCTTTATACGTCTATAAATTAGAAAATAAATTGAAACTTATGTTTTTATAATAAAGCCATATAAAATTAGGTTCTTTCTATTTCAATACAATATTTGGTTTGTTTCTTTATTGGTAAACACAAAGCTATCTATTTTCTATCCATTACATGTATCAAAACTCGATTTTTAGCGTTATAAGTCCTCATACTTACCTCAGATCCATCGAAGAGGGTACAGTACAGTATTACCGATACAATTGTTTGGTAGCACGAGGTTCAAGCCAAAGCTACGTTTCGAGAAGTTTAATATTCCTCGATAAGTTCCGCTTGGATAGCGGTAAGTTTACGGACTAGCAGTACCAAAATCCAGGGTTTGAATGCCAACGTTAGACACAGTATATAGCCTAATGCGGCTTCGATCTAAACCAAAAAAACAAATTATTTGATGTGTATTTCTTACGTAGTAAGATTAAAAATTTAACACGATCCATGTACACAAGTGGATAGGATTCTGTAGATTGTTGTGTCGCTTAGCAACCAAGAACATCTGATTATGTTATATCAGTTAAAATATGATTTTTTTTTTTTGTTTTTGTAAATACACGTAACAGAATCTGAGCAAAAGTTCGGATAACCGTGTGTTAGTGTGGCTCGAAGAAAATATTTAAGTCATTTAATGAATATATTTATCATATGTAACTCAGAACGCAAAGTTTTTGGGGAGAACAAGCAGCCCACGTGATCTGGCTACAGGTGCAGTTGTTACCTGGAATAATAGAACTCACGTAAGTCAATTCGTAACGCACGACAGTTAGCAATATCTTCCTGAGAGACGTACGATGATTTATTTAAATCTGGACTAACGGTCTTTAAAACAAAAGATATCTCAGCGTTGTTAATTTAAGATCATGTTAAAAGACAGACTTTGTTAACTTTGTAATGATTGAGGTTGAAATGAATATATTAAAGGTGGTGAAATACAGGCTTATGTACGTAAGTTACACAAATATAGAACATTAGATATTCTAATATGATTACTCTATTAAAGAAATAGAATAACTCGTGAGCTTTTACGAGGTATGGCTTCCTTCATAAGAAGTAAAATAGATATTAGTCCGGAGTACAAAATCTAACTGATATTCATAAAACGTGATTGTTTTTGAATTTCGCGCAAAGCTACACGAGAGCTATCTGCACTAGCCGTCCCTAATTTTGCAGTGTAAGACTAGAGGGAAGGCAGATATTCATCACCACCTACCGTTAACTCTTGGGCTACTCTTTTACCAACGAATAGTTCGATTGACCGTCACTTTATAACGCCTCCACGGTTGAAAGGGCGAGTGTTTAGTGTGACGGGAATTCGAACTTGTAACCCTTAGATTACGAGTCGAGTGCTTTAACCCACCTTGCCATGCCGGACCAAAGCGAAAGTAAAACTGAACATTGAAAATTAATTTTTAAAACTTTAACCTTTATTAAAGGTCGCTGGTGATATTGAACTTTACGTTCACATAACCCGCTTTGGAAACCAAAACTGAACCAATGTAAAAGAACGCTTTTATACCTATATTAATTCATAATCTAACATCTAACTGCAACGCCCCCTACAATTTCGTGCCAGTTTACTCTTCGTCCCTGAGACGTGTGCCCAGCATTAATCAGTTGCTAACTTTATTCGTTAGCCTGAGGATGACCTAAGAAGGTCGAAACTTTGTTCTACACTTTATTTTAATTAAGGTTTTAATATATATCTCAATTGCCTTTAGAATACATTTTACTTCAAGTAGGTTTCTCGTCATTATGAATCGAGAGTTATAGGTTTTATTTGCAAAAGTTCGTACATGGTACAAGAACTATACGGTGTTTTCACATTTAAGTCATGTTTCTTATTAGCTGTTATTCAATTGATTTATTCTTTGTTTCTCTTTCAACGATACTTGAATAAAATGGGTGTTAGTTTGTTTGTTGAATTTTGCGCAAAGCTGCTCGAGGGCTATCTGCGCTAGCCGTCCCTAATTTAGCAGTGTAAGACTAGAGGGAAGGCAGCTAGTTATCACCACCCACCGCCAACTCAATAGTGGGATTGACCGTGACATTATAACGCCCCCACGGCTGAAAGGGCGGGCATGTTTGGTGCGACCGGGATTCGAACCCGCGACCCTCGGATTACGAGTCGAACGCCTTAACACGCTTGGCCATGCCGGGCCCAAAATGGGTGTTAGAGAGAAACAAGTTTCGAGTATCAATGAATACTGTCTTGGAAGATATGGTACTTGTAGTACCCTCGTTTAGCTATAGGTTTGATATGCTGATAGGTATTAAAATATGCATTATTATGTTCAAACTTTCACGTATTAAGCTTGCGATTCTTAAAGTGCTTATGGATGTATTTTCTCTTTCTTAAACGAATAGAGTTTAAGATACAATCATTGTAAATATGGATTTACTTTGTATCCTCAAGACGGCTTGTATGAATATTAAAAGTTTATTGAAAATAAAGTACAGAACAACGTCTCAACCTTCTTATGTCATCTTTATGTTAACAGCCACTGTGAGAACATATTTTTACTTCAGGTGGGTTTCTCCTCATCACGGATAGATTTACTTTATAATTGATTAGTTGTGTGTAGTTCTGAAAGTGTTAAATGACGGTGTTTGTACAGTATAGCCTTGCTATAAGAACGTTATATCTCTGTGTAATCTCTCTCTCTATTCATATATATATATATAACACAAATAAGTTTCAGCAGTGGATACGGTTAATAAACATTCGAATATTAAACTCTTCTGTTTTCTCTATTTTTTAATAATTTTTTCAACCGGTTTCGTGACTTCAAAGGTCATAATTTTGGAGAGAATATTTATCCATTTAAAGTGTCGCCACTTTTAGTTCATATTCTGTCTAAAATTATGTCCTGAAACGTGATTTTTGAAGTCACGAAACCGGTCGAAAAAGTTATTAAATAAAAATAATATTTTACTGGCTAGAGGGCGCTTCTAAATATGCTATGACGTCAATGAATCGAAGCTCGTGAACTGCTTGATTTCGAACGCCTTACCTAACGTGAAGTGAGACCAACTGAGTCCTAGCAGAACTTGATAGACGAGGATTGTAGCATATAGTTTCTTATGATCAGAAGCGAAACGGAAAGTAAAGAATGTCGAATCATATTGAAAACTGGGATGTTAAATGAAACAACGTATCAATGGTGTCTGTGGAAAAGTAAGCATAAATATCTGAAAACATTTTGCGAATAATGATTTTGTACCCTAGAAATCCCGTTTATTAGAGAATTTTCGAAAAAAAATAGAGGCCAAAAGTAAAATATGAAGCACGTAAGTAATATTAATTAATTAATTAATATTAATTTCATGATTTTATTTTTTGATTGTTAAACACAAAGTTACACAATGGGCTAGCTATGCTTTGTCTACCACAGGTATCAAACCAAATTCCAGTGTTTTACGTTATATACCCCCTGAATTGCCGTTGAATCAGCGGGGGACAATTCTGTATTAACACCAAAAATACAAACTGCGTAAACATAACGTTTCGTTACTGTACACGCTATTTCTTAGAATAAGAAAAAACTTTTACACTTTTGTTTCCAAGGGACTTGTATGATGCAGTGTTTAACATTTCAGAAATTCTTTTTTTTTTGGCTAAAATCTAAAGAAAGTTAACTCTCTAAACGATATCTAATATTAAACACAAAGATATCGGTTCGTTCTTGTGATAAAGTGAATAACAATTATATATAAACGTACTTACCATTGGAATGCATTAGATGGGTAATTGGGTACAGTAAAGACAACTATTTTAAAGGTCTGGCTTGTTTTCGAATTTCGCGCAAAGCTACAAGAGGAAAATTTGCGCTAGCCATCCCTAATTTAGCAGTGTAAGACCAGAGGGAAGGGAACTAGTCATCACCATTCACCGCCAACTTTCGGACTACTCTTTTACCAAGGAATAGTGGGATTGGCTGTGACATTATAACGCTTCAACGGCTGAAAGGGCGAGCATGTTTGGTGTGACGGGGATTCAAACCCACGACCCTCCTATTTTAAAGTAATTGATTTATTTTAATGTTGAAGTTGTACATATATTAAATCTGATTTTCGTAATGAAAGATCACATTTTTTTGTGCCAGCTGTTTTCTATATAATTCAGACACTGGCTGGGATGTATTTTATTGAGATCTGATGGTCATAAACTAGTCTTTAAAGTAGTGCAGTTAAATAAAGATTACTTAAGAATATTGAAGGTTTATCCAATAAACCTTTTTTTTTTTAAATTTAGGTCATATAGACCATTAACAGGAAAAATGCCGCTGCTTTATATAGCTTTATATTTTGAAACAGAAGAGATTCTAAGATTTCAGAAACCTAGTGCTTTAGTTTAAGAACATAAACTTCATGTTTCTTTATCTTTATAAATTTTCAATGTTTCACGCACAGTTTGTAACGCCATAGATACTTCGCCGATAGAAAAATCCTAGAAACTCAAGTTTGTTAAGGTAGAGTTCATCCACATTCGGTCGCCGCACAAATGACGTGTATAAACTGTTTTTGAACTATTAAATATTTGTAAATTTGATGTTTATAGATAATGTTTGAGATTTTATTGACTTATAAAGAACGCCTGTAAGATCTTGCTGTAAAAATCAACCCTATCTTCCATTTACATTTGAGGGCCCTGCATGGTCAGATGGTAAAGACACTCGACTCGTAATCCGAGGGTCGCGAGTTCGAATCCCCATTACACCAAACATGCTCGCCCTTTCAGCCGTGGGGGCGTTATAATGTTACAGTCAATCCCAATATTTGTTGGTAAAAGAGTAGCCAAATGTTTGGCGGTAGTTGGTGATGACTAGCTGCCTTCCCTCTAGTCTTACACTACTAAATTCGGGACGGCTAGCTCAGATAGCCCTTGAGTAGCTTTGCGCAGGATTTAAAACGAATCAAATCATTTACGTTTGGTTTTGGTCAAATGAATGGATTTGTGTTGTCGTCCGTTAACAGAATGCATTTCTGTATAACATTTTATTATTTACAACAAAATAAAACGTGTACATCTAATCGTAGTAAGATGGAAGTCATGTTATATCTAGTCTACAAAATAGACACTCTGAAATTGTTGTTTTAGGATAATTTTTTATCCCCCCACACTCTGGTAACTCAGTGGCAAACTCGAGATCTGATAACGTTAAAACTTGAGGATTGATCCAAATTGTAGTGACAGCGTAGTCAGCTCGTTCTGGAGTTTCGAGCTTAAACAAAGTAAACGTAAGCTGTTATCTCTTGTTTGTTTGTTTGAATTTTGCGCAAAGCTACACGAGAGCTATCAGCGCTAGCCGTCCCTAATTTTGCAGTGTAAGACTAAAGGAAAAGTGCTAGTCACCACTACCCACCGCCAACTCTTGGTATACTCTTTTACCAATGAATAGTGGGTTTGACCGTCACATCATAATGCCCTCAGGGCTGAAAGGGCGAGCATGTTTGGTGTAACGGGGATTCGAACCCGCGACCATGACATTACGAGTCGAGTACTTTAACTACCTGGCCATATCAGGCACCTGTTATTTCTTAACATAACAATTCCAGTTGCAGGGTGTTGTTTTTAAAACCCGAATTTTGATAATATTTTAAGACCAACCTCAGACTTGTTTAAGAAAGGCCAGTCTTTATTTTTATTGATCTATTGAATCACTAAAACTTCTTGGAAAAACTAAGAGAAGATTTAAGATGTTTTGTTAAGTCAGAATTATCTACAGGGTTTCATTTATTTTAACAAGGTTTAAAACTTGATTTGGGACTTCTACCTAAGACATGAACGAAACACGTCCTTGGCTGCTTACAAAATCCAGAGCTTGGGGCTCTTAGGGGCGGGAATATTCGGCGTTTCGGTATTAATTCGATCATGGTTTACTATTCAGATTTTCCAAAGACTCCAACTGGAGATTAAAGAGACTGTCATATATAGAATCATGGTCCTGGATCCGTGTTATCCCTGATCTCATTAGTCTGATATGATAACCATATTTGTAAATTTATTGCAACTTAGAATATATAAAGATAGCATCGTATTATTTTTTATTAAGTATATACATATCAGACTAGGCTTACACGAGCTCATGATTACTACCCACTATCATAATTGCAATAAAGTTGTCTGCGAAATTAGTATATTATCCCATTATGTTGTACCGTTATAATAGCAAACATCCAATTAATGGCATCTGAGAATTATATCAGATGTAATTGTGCATAATGTTAATTAGCCAGACATTCGAAATTTGTTTTAAATTCTAAACATTACTAATTAGCTTTCCTTTTATTTGTAATTAAGAACATAGCTACACAATGGGCTGTCTGTAGTCTTCTCACTACGGGTATCTAAACCCAGATTCTAGCGTTGTAAGTCCGCAAACATACCGCTGTGCCGATTGACCCCCTAATTAGTTTAATATGAACACTTGTACGTTTTCATTAAATGTAAACTTTATTTTAACTTATTCTATTTATTTGTTTTATTTGTTTGAACTTTGCGTGAAGCTACTCGAGGGCTATTTGCGATAGCCGTCCCTAATTTAGCAGTGTAAGACTAGAGGGAAGGCAGCTAGTTATCACCACCCACTGCCAACTCTTGGGCTAATCTTTTACCAACAAATAGTGGAATTGACCATAAAATTATAACGCCCACGTGGCTGGGAGGGCGAGCATGTTTGGTGCGACGGGGTTTCGAACCCGCCACCCTAGGATTACGAGTCGAATACCTTAACCCATCTGGCTATACCGAGCCTTACTTCTTCTGATCGGATGTAGAATTTTTGATTTATTTGGAATTAGACACAAAGTTACACAATGGGTTATCTTTGCTTTGCCCACCAAAGGTATCGAAACCCGGTTTCTAGTGGCGTAAGTCCGCAGACATGCTACTGTGCCACGAGAGGGCTGGATATAGAGACTTGACATTTGGTTATACATTGTAAACACTGATATTTCAGGTCAAGTACGGACAGTTTATTTTAGCCACTGATATGCAAATGAAAGTTCAGAAAGTATAACAACCTGTAACTTACACGTAAGTACACTACAGGCCTACTTCTGAATTCCTGGTTAAGCTACGCATGTTATACGATTGGTTTGGTTTGAATTTCGTGCAAAGGCACACGAGGGCTATTGGTGCTAGCCTTCGCTAATTTAACAGTGTAAGACATGAGGGAAGGCAGCTAGTCATCACCACCCACCGCCAACTTTTGGACTACTTTTTACCAACGAATAGTGGGATTGACCGTAACATTATAATGCTCCCACAATTGAAAAGGCGAGCATGTTTGGTGCGACGGGGATGCGAACCCGCGACCCTCAGATGACGAGTCGCACGCTTTAACTCACCTGGCCATGCTGGGCCCCAGGCTTACGGCTGAGCGACTGCGGACACCACAGGAAGTATGGTGTGAGTTGGTACTTTCCAAACGTTTTTGATGGCGACATGTTCGTACCAAAAATAATATGACACCACAGGAACGACTATAAACTGATATAAAATAGTTCCTCACTTTACACAAGGCTGTGTTGGCGGATCTGTTTCGCGTCACGTGCCCAAAAATGAATATAAATCATTAGATGTTTTTCGTGCCAAATATCTGACTAAATTTAAAAACACTTTGAATCTCATAACAGATATAAATAAAAATAAAAACTTAATGAAACATTTCGTGCAATTTCCGAAAACATATGACATTCCTCAAAGCACTTCTGTGAATGATGGTTCCTCTCGATCAGGAGAGCAAATTTTACCTATAATAGTGTTGATGTTATACTGACAACGTGAAAGTAGTCAGCCCATTGGTGGCTCAATGGTAAGGCTGAGGACGTAAATATAGTTAGAAATCTGGTTTTGATACCAGTGGTTTTTTAGAACATAGATAACCCACTGAGTAGCTTTGCGCTTAAATTCAAAGAGACAAAACCCTTCATTGAATATTTTATCACTCGTTTCAGTTTAACATAATGGATTAATATTTAAACTTTGTGTGTTTACTTGGTTTTTTGATAACGACGTCTAAGAGAAATATTATTCACACTATAGCTACCACTCTGATATATGTATTTAGTTTTGTCTTATGTTGAGACCGAATTGTTTTCACTAGAGATGTTACGAAACCGAATCAGAATGAATTTTATCTTGCTGTGTAAGTCAGACCAGCGTCTGTTTTTGTTTACAAGTTTGCTTTTTGTACATAAATTAAAATACTGATTGATTTATATATATATTTTTTTCATTTAATTTTTTATTTATTTATTCTACTTTACTTTGGAGAGCAGTTACCTTCCCACAACTGTCTTTTGGCTGTGAAGGGTGATATAGATGTGGGACGTTGTGGGCTTCAGCACCCACATCTCGCTCTCCTAATTTCTATTCCTTTGTTTATTTTATTGTTTATTTCATCATTTAACTATTCTTTGTATGAGACTGGCGAACGGTGGTTAAGACTGATAGACGGTGTATCCCCACCGCAATGTGGGTCCAATTTCATGGGTCACCTCCAGAACCCAGGATAAATTTTATAACCCACGTTATAGCCCGTACCCTGGGGATCCTTTCAATTGGTGAAGCGTTATATATATATATATACTTGTTTCGGCTTGTTTTTGTTTATAACAAACTCTCTCTATATACATATATATCATTTATTATTACCTTTCAGTAATTCAACTGAGGTGCTTAAGTTGCCTGATGCACTGCACTTGTAAGCGGGAATAATAACCAACGTAAAGTTTTATTAAACAAAGTTATTTCACTTACAGAAGGTTCTGGGAAATTCAGTGTACGAATGTCTACGTCAATATTATATAAGGCTGTGCTTTCAGGCTTAGTAGTGCTCTTCAAAGATACGATTAGCAATGATGTTGCTGAACAAATACAACTGAAAAGAAAATGACCATTATTATTTATTTTGTCTTCCAGTGGCACAGCCTTATATATGCAGACTTACAACGCTATAAATTGGGTTTTGATACCCGTGAGGGCAGAACAAGATGGCACATTGTGTAGCTTTGTGCTTAACTACAAACAAACATAAATATTCTCTCATCTTGCTTGTCGGCCCGGCATGGCCAGGTGTTTAAGGCACTCGACTCGTAATCCGAGGGTCGCGGGTTCGAATCCCCGTCCTATCAAACATGTTCGCCTTTTCAGCCGTGGGGGCATTATAATGTTACGGCCAATCCTACTGTTTGTTGATAAAATAGTAGCCCAAAAGTTGGCTTACACTGTTAAATTAGGGACGGCTACCGTAGAGAGCCCTGGTGCAACTTCAGGCGAAAATCAACGCAAACCACTTTGCTTGTTTGCTTCAAAATTTAGCACATAACCTACCCCCCAACTCTTGAGCTACTCTTGTCTGACCGTATAGTTAGATGTGATTGCCACGCCTGAAAACAAACTCACGACTCCTAAGTGAGGAGCACATTTTTGCGGCAAGGGATTTCGAGCCATGATACACTAATCACTATTATATGTTAGATAACTCTTGCAGCATGTAATTAGATATGTTCGTTCAATGAGCCTTTTGGTGCGTCCTCGTTCTGTGCTCTGACAGAATTGGTAATCAGTTGTAACACAAACCGTATCTACTCTTTATACTACGTGATTAAAAGTATGCAGAGAAAAATCCAAAATTGATAAGATAAGTGAGCCTTTTTTCTCTCGTTTATTTATTTCTTGTAATGCTTTCATTTGAAAAAATTGCTGTTAACAAAAGGCAAGTTAAGGCAGTCGAAATGTTAAAAATATTCCAGTTTGTAAAAGCTGCGAGTTTATTAAAAAATTGCAACTTATTAATGAATACTTTTGATATATTTAAAAAAAACTGATGTTCTTTCAAACATGTTTTAAACATTTTATAAAAATGGAAATAAAAATATATTTATTTCGAATTTGAAAATTTTAAAAATGCTTCTATAAAAGTGTTGTATCATTTTATTTTATAAAATGTCTCTTTTTTAAATTTTCTTAATCATAGTACCTTTGTTTGTTTGTTTGTTTGTTTTGGAATTTCGTACAAAGCTACTCGAGGGCTATCTGTGCTAGCCGTCCCTAATTTAGCAGTGTAAGACTAGAGGGAAGGCAGCTAGTCATCACCACCCACCGCCAACTCTTGGGCTACTCTTTCACCAACGAATAGTGGGATTGACCGTCACATTATACACCCCCACGGCTGGGAGGGCGAGCATGTTTAGCGCAACGCGGGCGCGAACCCTCGACCCTCGGATTACGAGTCGCACGCCTTACGCGCTTGGCCATGCCAGGCCATAATCATAGTACCATCTTCCCTTTTAGATGTGTCCTCCGATAGGACAGAAACATATTTAACTACTTACAACGGTATAATCCGGGGTTTGATTCCTCGCGATGGACACAATAAATACCCCAATTTAGGTCTGTCACAAGTAATAACCGAACGAGTCTTCCAGATTTGGAACCATCAGTTAAGGATTACAACAAATACCTCAAATTAGTTTTGTCACAAGTAACAACCGAATGAATCCTTCAGATTTGGAACCATGAGTTAAGGACTGACAAAACAGTTGGTCATGACTATTTCATGTAAATATTCACTGGCTATTGTTCTTCACAAATTCAAAAATTGAAATAACTTTTCGCTAATTAGTTGTCCTCCTTGGTCCATTGCTGAGTTTATTTTCAAGTATGCGAGCCTGCTACTGTAAGATTGTTGAATTTCTATAATCGGATAGTGGTACTAAGAAACATTGTAACGACCCGACAGCTGAATGGGAGATCATGTTCAGAGATGGGATTCGAACCCACAACTTGCATATTGCGAGTGCAGCACAATAACCACCAGATTATGCTACACCCTGTCTTTCTTTTGTTTGTTTCAAGTTAAGCACAATATTACACAAAAGGATATCTGCAGTTTTTCACTTCTTCTAAACAGCATTTAATTGTCTGCCATTTTTAAAAGTTATTGACGGATTGACTTGAAATTTGGTAGAGTTATACCTTGGCCCAGTTTGTCCAGTTAGGTCATTTTAAAGATTTCCTGGTTTCAAAAGTCAAACAACCCAAAAATGTGTATTTTGAGGTTCTATGTGGTCATATTTATAGCAATATAGTTGGAAGTCGTTACAAATACAAATTTTCATGCATCCCACATACTGACACACAAAAAAATTTAGATTTGTCTATTATGCGTCCTTTTCTGGGTACAGGGTTCAGAAAAAAGCATAAATTTTGGTCAGTTTACATAGGATTTAATACATAGATACTTTTATGTAGGTTCCACACATTGATAAACATAAATAGTGGATTTTCTCATTTTTAATAGTTACAGAGGGGGCAGAATGCCACAAGAAACGTTAAAGGCTTTACGACAACCCCTCTGCCGTATTTGAACCAATTTCCTTTGGTCTGGCATGGC
Source organism: Tachypleus tridentatus (assembly GCF_004210375.1). Classification (NCBI taxonomy): domain Eukaryota; kingdom Metazoa; phylum Arthropoda; class Merostomata; order Xiphosura; family Limulidae; genus Tachypleus; species Tachypleus tridentatus. The sequence continues at coordinate 70,439,971 of NC_134836.1, read as the reverse complement.
CATGTGGGTTAAGACGTCCGACTCATAATCTGAGGGTCGTGGGTTCGAATCTCCTACGCACCAATCATGCTCGCCCTTTCAGTCGTGGGGGCGTTATAATGTGACGGCCAGCCCCACTATTCGTTGGTAAAAGAGTAGCCCAAGAGTTGGCGGTGAGTTGTGATGACTAGCTGCTTTCCCTCTAGTTTTATATTGCTAGATTAGGGACGGCTAGCGCAGATAGCCTTCGTGTTGCTTTACGCAAAATTCAAAAACAAACAAACAAACAAAACCAACTTCCAATATCTTCTTGTAGGTCCCAAGTTTTCGATATTTTTGTGTTTTTCACGAAGTGTCTGGTGTAAAATGACCATATTGGAATTGCGTTTCATTCACCTGGGAATGTATGCTTCTTCAACTGAACACGTTCTGCGTATTAATTTAAATATAGATTAATAAAAATGATTAAACGTCTAGGAATTACACTTATGCAACACCGCAAAGCCAGACCTTTTACGGCTTAACGCGAAAAGTAACAATTTACGAATGCCGGATTTTTGACGTCGACAATTAAACTGCACTTTTTTAACACGTAAAAATACCCAATCATTTGATAGCATTCGAAACTTTGATGTATTTTCCATGAATTCTGATCTGAATCATCAAAGCCACTGCACCAAACACAACCGATCTACCTCACCAGATAAGGTCAGTACCACGGATTTTTCAATACAATACCAGTAAGCACTGTGCATTCAATAGAGATAAACGCTCCCATTATACGATGGTAAGCGAAACATCTTAATTTCCGCTTCCTGCTTTTAAAGCAAATAGTTTCTCCATTTCAATTATTGGAACTCACAAGTAAAAGGAACTTTGAAAACAATAGTCAAGATTTTATCTTGTACTACGTTTCGTTACTAAAGGTTTTTTTTATTAACGCAGTTGTTATGTGGGGATACTTGTTGGTCAGATAGAAGTGAAGATTCGCTGTCCCAGCCAGATTTTATTTTATTCGTTTCACACTAACAATAATTTATTTTATTGTACCTTTTACACGATTCTGAGATGAAGATATCCTAGTATCATCTTTTTAAACTCCAATATTCAGTGCTAAATATATATATCTGGAAGTTCTAGTTTGTTAACGATCGAATAATGTTTTTGTTGAGTATCTGAAACTGTCATTCCGTTAGTAAATTCCATATCAGGTTGCTCGGTTACGATTTATTGTATTTGTATTAAAGGGATATTAAATGTCTTATTTGTCAGTTTTTCTTTTAAAACCTACATTGGGTATTTACAAACATTGATGTTCAACTGTCACAGACAGAAATGTAGAATTTTATAATTTCAGCGTTGAAATAGGATTTGTTTGAGAGAAATAGAGAAAACAAAACAAAACTGAAGTGTTTGTGAAATAAAGAAAACTTATCATGACAAGAAAGAATAATTCTCAGGAGAAGCTAATTGGTTTAAATTTTGTGATAAAAGGGCACATTTTTTTTCTCCACGTTATTCTTAAACTGTCCATTTCGGATTCAAAATTGGTCCGGCATGGCCAGGTGGTTAGGGCGCCTGACTCGTAATCTGAGAATCGCAGATTTGAATTTCTATCACACCATACAATGCTTGCCCTTTTAGCCATGGGGACAGTATTATGTAACGGTCAATTTTACTATTCGTTGGTAAAAGAGTAGTCCAAAAGTTGGCAGTGGGTGGTGGTGACTAGCTAGCTGCCTTCACTCTAGTCTTACATTGCTAAATTAGGGACGGCTGGTGCGGGTAGCCGCTGTGTAGCTTTGCGCGAAATTTAAAACAAACAATCAAACAGATTGGTTGCAGAATTTCTTGCAAGATATAATTCAATCATAACTAAAAACAACCACAACTTTATTAGTAACAGAAAACAGAAGTATTGACACATTACTAATCTCAGAGGGGGGACTACAATCAGGAAACCTTGAAAACTGATAGAAAACACAACAACTTTAGTTTCATTTGAAGATGACTGCAGACGATAAAACTGTACATGTGAAACCGAGACATGTAGCTTAGCAGGGAATTCCTGAAAATAAATTATAATCGTATTGTCGTGATTAAAAACTAAACAAAGAAAAAAACACGAATAGTAGCGGGTAACTTGTTTATTTTCTCGGTTTCCGTGACTTATTAAATGTCTTTTTGTTATCAAGTTATCGCTGAAAAAAACAACAACAGATATATGTTATCAAAAATCTCGTTGCTTAGAGACAAGAGAGTCTGTAGTAAAAATAATAATAGCACTTAAAAAAATGTATATATTTAAAAGAGGGCGCTGTGAACAAAGGTTAATAGTAATATCATCATCGTTGATGTGTAATTATTCATTTAAAAAAACCTCGAGGTTTGTTTATTTTCTAATTTAGCGCAAAGCTACCCGAGGGCTATCTGCGCTAGCCGTCCCTAAGTTAGCAGTGTAAGGCTAGAGGGAAGGCAGAAAGTCATCATCACCCACCGCCAACTCTTGGGCTACTTTTTACCAACGAATAGTGGGATTGACCGTAACATTATAACGCCTACACGGTTGAAAGGGCGATCATGTTTGGTGCGACGTGGATTCGAACCAGCAACCCTCAGATTACGATTCGAACTCCTTAACCATCTGGCCATGCCGAGCGAACCTTGAGCGCATTATTGGTAATTATTGAGTTGGTAATCTTGACGTTCGTACCAAACTGTATGAAGTGCGAAATCTTTATAGTATTTTAGAAATGTTTGATGTCTTTGTAAAGTGTGAATGTAAGTTGAACGTATAGAATTCCTTAACTACGAGCAAGTGGACTTTCATTTTGAAATGAAATCTCAGTTGGGCCTTCCACAGGAATTTAAATTTCACAACTATTGAGAGGGGGATTGAATAGTGAAACTATTTGGTGTGTGTGTATATATTTGAATAAGGTACATTGACATATACACTCACATCATGTGCATAGTAATAAAATAGCAGTTTCACCAAAATGACCATTTACGTAAAGTTAGTGAAGGGAGTGCCCCGTTTGACCCTAATTTTAGAAATGCCCCTGAATCGTAATGCACATCATATTTTGTGAGAAAAAAAATTTTGGACAGTCGTAATGTCAAAAACGGGTACATGCATAGCGGGTTGGCAAATACTAACTCGAGCTGGAGAGTACTGGACATAACGCATTTGTGAAAACTCTCTGGTCGTTTCCGATGAATCACGTACACACACACACACGCACTGATCTACAAACTATTTTCAGTCGTTTCGGATGAGCTATTTTGATATCTACTTTGATGTACAAATTCCTTTCGGCCATTTCATATTAGTTGTTATCACAAATTTATATATTATATAAGTATTTTAATAAATTAACTGAAAGCAAGCTAATGGAAAACATGTACACTTATTATCCCTGAGACTGAAATTACTGGTTCAGTACAGGTGGGACCTGCATGGCCAGGTAGTTAAGGTACTCGACTCGTAATCTGAGGGTCGCAGGTTCGAATTCCCGTCACACCAAACATGCTCGCCCTTTCAACCGTGGGGCGTTATAAAGTAACGGTCAATCCTACTATTCGTTGGTAAAAGAGTAGCCCAAGAGTTGGCGGTGGGTGGTGATGACTGGCTGCCTTCTCTCTAGTCTTATACTGCTAAATTAGGGACGGCTAGCGCAGATAGCCCTCGAGTAGCTTTGCGCGAAATTCAGAACAAACCAAAACCCATACCAGCCATTTTGAGAATACAGAGTGCTCTTTGTTGGATTTCGTTCCAAGCTACTCGATGGCTGGCCTTAATTTGGAAATGATAGACTAAAGGGAAGGTAGTCAATACCACCCACCGTCAACTTGTAGGTTACTCTAATCGAATACTGAAATTTGCTTCACACTTTTATAAAACATCAATTGTCTGAAAGTGCGCACCGCAATTTGTTTTAAGTGGTAACGGAATACGAACCAGGGAAATTCAGTTTGGCACGCTAAACACTAGGCCACGTTTTGCACTAATTAATATGTATGGACCATTTTCCACTTCTGACTAGTTTTATGAAATAAAAAATAGCCTTGAAGTCACAAGAACAAATAACATAACAGTCAAATGCAACTACGTATGATTGTCATGATGTTTAGTAAGGAAAGGAGAGATGTAGTTAATTAACTATTTTATTATTAATCAACGACAAAACAAAACACTGTTTACACTGATATTAACTTCTGACCAAACAAGACTACCAGAAGCAAACTTCTACCAAGTAACGAACATGACTATCTAAGTATTTTGTTCCATCTATCTTTCATATAGTGATTAAATTACGTTGTTGTGTGCTTTCTTATTGAAGATAGTTTTGGGCATAAATATCTAATATCTCATAAGGTTTGGCCAGCCCAGATTTAATTCATTGGAAATATGAGATAGGAATTAAGGTATTCTATTAATGAAATCTTCACGTGAATACGTCTATAAACCTAATTATTGCACAAAGTCGTTGTAATGACATCGTGACGTCATATATTTTGTTTTAATACACGAGAACGAATTGACGCAAGGTGTGATAAAACAAGGAGGTAAACTGTATTGGACAAATGAGCCATTTTGGATTAGAATTTCCATCTAAACTTCCAAACGTATTAGAATTAAACAAACAATTAGACAATGGTATCTCTAAATACGGAAAGTACATTTTTATGAGGTGATAAATCATGAGTTAGTCAATGAGCAAAAAAACTAATTGAAAAAAACACACTTCTAAACTGCTAAAATATTCACAGTCGGTTTTATGCACTTAAGTCTTGTTTTTGATCATAAAAAATATGAATGTATCAGTCGAATTAGTTTTTATCAAACTCACTTTAATTGGTGATGACTTGAATCTATGGGTCTTAAAAGTATCAAAAAGTTAAGAAATGTAACGGAAAATATAATTACTTTATTTTGTATAAACTCATTTCCTTTGTTTCAGTACAAATGAGCTATTAGCATGCTGCTCATTGCTGTGGATCTAAACGGGGATTATAACCTTTAAGTCCGTACACTTATCGCTGACCAACCGGGAGTCGAATCTTTTGTGAACTAAGCAGTTGAATAGTGGTATTAGTGCGAATTATTTCGTGTTTGTCTGTCTGTTGCAGTTAGATACACTGATTTCTGACCGGAAAGTTATAAGTACATTAATGCGAGTTTATGATCTTTCACCTATTGGGGGTGGGGAGTGGATATTAACTGACTAAATATAGAATGTCCCCAAAAGAAACAAAAGTTTACAAAATCTACCAGAAGTCATTGTTTGCTAGATTTGTTTTTGTTTGTGGCTAAGCTTATAGCTATACAAAGGGCTATCTGTGCTCTATCGGTAGAAATCTGCAGACATACCGCTGTGCCACCAAAGGAGGGTGTAGTTTTATTAGCACAAGAATGTAAAAAAAAAAACCTTTAATTGTGATTCTTCAACATTTAATGTTTGACGTCATATTTTCGACAACATTCTGACATACATTCATGTACATAACTAAGATACTATTACAAACGTGACTTATATTAAAGCTGTCTAATAGAGTTCTCCGTCACACCAAACATGCTCGCTCTTCCAGCCATGGAGCGTTATAATGTTACGTTCAATCCCACTATTCGTTTGTAAAAAAGTAGTGTAAGAGTTGGCGGTGGGTGGTGATGACTAGTCGCCTTCCCTCTAGTCTTACACCGCTAAATTAGGGACGACTAGTGCAGATAGCCCTAGTGTAGCTTTGGGCGAAATTCAAAACAAGACACACAAACGTCTAATAGAGCGTCGTTGTAAAATGAAATATTTTGTCGTATCAAGTGCAAATTCAATTTGTTAAACAGACTGCCACAAGCAGGTGTAGCTTGTTATGTTAATGACTGTAACGTTACAGCTCTCTCCCAAGACAGTTTTTGATTAACTCTTGCAGACTAGATTCATATTAGCCTAATTATATAAGAACATTCAGTCTCAATGGTTGACGCATCGATCTATTTCTAACGGAGAAGGAATGTTAAGGCATTGATGTGTTTTGGTATTTAGCGAAAGGCCTCGTCAACATTTGTTTAGATGTTATTCAGTTTTTTTTTTCTTTTAGTAATAAATGCTTTGGACCTCCAAGATGCATTGCTACTTTTGTCACCGTCAAGCGAGGGTCGGGCGTTTGTTAGTAGTCAGTGTGCTCGAACAGTGGACTCGAAGATTCATGATGCGTGTTCCGTTGCCGCAAAACGTTTTCCATACATGGATATCCATTGGAGCATCATAAGAGTGATGGTCCTATCTACTATTATCTCAAAAATCTCCTCCACTTGAATAGAGCACATCAGTATGTTTATAAAGCGGGTTTCGTTATCCTTGGTGGACAGAGCAAAAATAACCCATTGTGTAGCTTTGTGCTTAATTTCAAACCAGCAAGCAATCAAAATGTCATAAAAAAGCAGTCCAAGAATTGGCGGTGGGTGCTTTCCTCTAGCCTAAAAGTTTAAAATTAGGTAAGGCTAGGCGCATTTAGCCCTTTTATTGGTTTGCGCGAAAATCGTAAAGAAAAAGAAGCAAACGAAGTAAAAAGAGCACCAAAGCACCGTGCTATACAAAGTGTAAGCACTGGCTTATTCGACGCACTAAACAATGGCGCACTGAAAATGTAACACTGATTTGCCATTTACGTGTAACGAAACGCAAACAGAATTTCGTCACATAAGATTTAACCCCAACGAGGTTTTGAGACGTATTAAAATATAACATTTAACGTAATTTGAGAACTTTAGTAGGGAAGTTTAAACTACGTGTATAAAATTGACTGTCACCCTTATAACGCACTCACAGCTTAAAATGTGTGGAATACTTTATGGTACCGCACGGATTCAAACTGTTAGATAACTATACATATATGTGAGGCATATACACGTAGTTAGTAGGAGCGGCAGAGAATAAACTGACGGAAGTTAGTATTTATTCTAGGTGAGTTTGTATGGCTCTTGGTCCAAAACGTCTTTGGATTTGCAACGCTAAAATCAGGAGTTCAATTCCCTTCAGTGGACGCAGCAGATAACCCGATGTGAATTTGCTATAAGAAACAACACACATACCCTAAATACGAACTACTGACTAGAGGGATGAGAGCCAGCCTAGCAGCAATTACCCACGGCAAGGAATTGACTGTCACCCTTATAACGCACTCACAGCTTAAAATGTGTGAAATATCTTATGGTATCGCACGGATTCAAACTCGGTTCATTAGCTCCAAATATCCATAGCTTGCTCCCCACCATGTATATTAAACACAAACACATAGTTATTTAACAGAGAAAAGCGTTTCGCAGAGTCAACTTCTTCTCGGTCGTTTCTGTAATACGAATATACAAGAATTTCATAATTAAAATGGGTAGAAATTGATATCTACAATTTAATTATAAAACTAATTCAGTATTTTTTAACAAACTAACCAACTGTGTAATGTTCTTGTACGTTTGACTGTAAAGTAAGTTTCATAAACAACATCTTTCACTATTGTAATTTGCATACCAAAGGAAAAAAAGAAAGCAATAGATTTTTGGCCGATCAAAGTTTTCTTGTAAGCATTCACTGAAATGTTTATAGCATGCTATAGAGCTATTATTATGAACTTATGTTTGCCCTGTGTTAATTTATTCGAAATCTTGTGGTTTTAGCGTAACTGATGTGAACCTCGTTTCAACCGGGACATTAAATCATGTACAAACAGTTAGTTGAATTGAAAAAACAAAATGAATGTATAAATTGATCAAATCTATACGACTTTGTAGTAGTACTCCCCCGCTAGTACAGCTGTAAGACTAGGGATTTACAACGCTAAAATCAGCGGTTCGATTCCCCTCGTTGAGCTCAGTAGATAGCCCCGATGTGGCTTTGCTATAAGAAAACACACACACACATTTATAGTAGTAATTTATTTATGCTGTTTAAGTAGGGGGCTATTACTCAGATAACAATGTTTACCATTATATTAAAAATTTTATTGTAGATGTCAATCCTATTAATAAAACATAAAATTCTATTTAAGTATTGTGCTGACGATAAGTATTAATAATTTTGTAATTATTCAGAATGTCGTGTTTAAATTAAAGAATTATTTGTTAAACTAATTATTCAACTTCTTTAGTGCAATTTTGGTGTATAAATAAACGACGTTATAAGAAACTTTAATCTTGTAACAAACGAATGTTGATTGCAAATCATGTGTAGTTAATGACAAGTAATAATATGCAGCTCTTGTCTTCATTCTGTGTATTCCCATTAGAAATTGAATTCTTCTAATTGTTATTGTATTTCAGCTTTACGCATTTTTTCCTTCATTGATATTTTTGATTCAGTATGTTATTGGTAAATCCGTAATCAAGTGTTCTGTCCCTAGACAGGTCCAGTTGTGTTTTTCATCTGTCCATAAGATGCTTACCTTTTGAACATTACCATCCTCTTCCTTCTTTCTGACGTTATTCCCCCAAAGAATCTTCCCTCGATCACTCCTTTCATCATCCTGATCTCGTCCCAAAGAATCGTCCCTTGATCACATCTTTCACCATCCTAATGTCATCCCAAAGAATCTTCTTTTGATCACATCTTTTATCATCCTGATCTCGTCTCAAAAATTTTCCCTTGATCACATCTTTCATCATCCTAATCTCGTCTAAAAGAATCTTCTCTTGATCACATCTTTCATCATCATGATTTCGTTCCAAAAAATCTTCCCTTGATCACATCTTTCATCATCCTGATCTCGTCCCAAAAATCTTCCCTTTATCACATCTTTTATCATCCTGATCTCGTCCCCAAAAATCTTCCTTTGATCGCATCTTTCACCATCCTGATCTCGTCCTAAAGAATTTTCATTTCATCACCTCCTTCATCAGACCATTCCTCTCAACACATGTCCGGTCCAGGTTTTTCTTGTTTTTTTTTTTTTTAATTTGTGCAAAGTTAGACGAAGGCTATCTGCGCTGGCCGTCCCTAATTTAGCAGTTAAAGATTAAAGATAAGGTAGCTAGCTAGTCATCACCACCCACCGCCAACTCTTGGGCTATACTTTTACCAACGAATAGTGGGATTGATTGTCACATTATAACGCTCCTACGGCTAAAAAGATAAGCAAGTTAAGTAGGACGGGGATTCGAACCCGCAATCCTTAGCTTGCGAGTCAAGCTCCCTGGCCACCTGGTGCGTGTTCTATGTTATGTCAGTTATTGTATCCGAATAGCGTCTTGTTACAGTTTAAACGGCAAGTCTCTACTTGTGATTATGCTGAAAACAATTCCATTAGGGTTAGTGCAGAATCATTGTTTTCCAAGGGATTATCTGATTACGATAAACACGAGGAGTTTGATCCTTGATCCTCAATTGTGTTAGATCTATGATCTTTTGTTGAAATGAATGATCAAGTTTTAAGTAACATTACGTTTACGTAAACAACAATATAGTTGTGGAATATCAATTTAAAATAAAAGTGAGCCAGTTTTCCTTATATCTCAGCAAGCATTACAGAACAAACATGAACTGAAATATCTATTACTATGTAAAATGGAAACAATATGTAGTCACCAGGTAATATATATAATAAATAACACAATAACAAGCTCTGTTAATGACTAGTAGTTACGTTTACAAGATCACTGAATTACATTAATAACGCTAAGGATGTTCAAAGTGTTCACTTTCGTTTTGAATGCAAGCTAACTTGTAGATTCATTTTCTTTGTTTATGGTGCGACCTGTAAATATTTATAAATATAAATATATGTATGTGATAAAGATCAGATTTGCTAAATGTATTTAACAGAACACGTGATAAACGTAGGTCCAGTTTGGTTTAGTTTGTTTTAAATTTCGCGCAAAGCTACACGAGGGCTATCTGCGCTAGCCATCCCTAATTTAGCAGTGCAAGACTAGAAGGAAGGCAAGCTAGTTATTACCACCCATTGCCAACTCTTGGGCTACTCTTTTACCAACGAATAGTGGGATTGAACGACACATTATAACGTTTCCACGGTGGAAAGAGTGAGCATGTTTGGTTTGACGGGACTTTGAACCCACGACCCTAAGATTACCAGTCGAGTGCCTTAACTACTTTGCCATGTTGGGTCTCCTTATAAAAGTACTAAAAGGTATAATACCTGAATGTGTTCATACTAAAGCAGGTTTTATATGTTATAAAAGTAGCAGTTATCATTTTATCTTTACCCTTAATTATGTATGCGCAGTCTCTGTTGTCAACAGTCAAAGCTGTTCATCATTTGGTAGTCGCACGAACCAAACGGTTAAGTATCTATACGATCTAATGACCAGTTTTACTTGAAGAACTACTGTATTAGTATTTAGTGAACATTCCCACAACCGTGTTCATAACAACGCCACGGTACGATTGAAAATGCCCACTTTTTTCGAATCTGGTAACTGCTCTAATGTATGGAAAGCGTGATACCGTGCACGACAACATGTCTTAAAATAATAGATGTAAAGTTATATGCTGAAATATATATAATAGCGCTCGCTTTGTTTGTTTTAAACGTATGCCTTTGCTAATGAATAATGACTTAAACACTTTAATAGCAATTTTGGTTAGGCTTAACAATGACGTATTTCGTTTTTAACTTAAGAGTTGAATTATTACTTGGTATGTGTTCATATTGGCAAACAAAAAGGTTTCATCAGGGGAGGTGTATGGGGGGATGTAAACGAACCCTTTTGGGCACTAATTCCTCGAGACGTCACATCAACTTGAAGGTTAGTTAATTAAACCAACACCCAGAATGCAGCCATAACGTATTCAAATGTACTGAATGGCAAATGGTGTCATTTCTCAGTACAGTGTGAATGTACAAGTACCATACCTTTCTGACGATGTATACGTCATACTGTAAAATTACATTCAGGACTGATTAAATCTTACAAACCTTCATTTACGCTTGCAACTAATTAGGCTTACGAAGGCAGTGGCCGAACACACAAACCTCCATTAACCGAAGAACAGATAGCTTATTTTTAAAACTTGCTCGAACAACTGCTTCAACATGACGAGTTCATCATAAAAATAACATTTTAACTTGTGCAAATATTTAATAAAATGCACCATGAACAGAAAAAAAATTGATTGTTTTCGATAAGTTACGTAATATGAATATTTATCTAACTGCTTAGCACATACATATGTTGACCTAACGTTTTCATTAATTCACAATGCGAACACTGATTGGTTTTAATTATAAATTTTCCATATAAAATAGAGGAATAGATTATTTATTCTTCTGTGATAATCAGATGTACCTGTAATGGTTGAATATAATCGTATTTTGTCGACTTCAACGATTAGTTCATAAAGCTTACCACTGTAGGGAAAAATCACCAGTAGGAGATGACGAAACTGAGGTATTTATTGATTTAAACCAAAAGCTTAAAGTAAGAGAAGTCGAAGACACAGTCAAGATTGTGAATCTTTTCGTTGTTGGGAACACACTTTTGAATCAAACATTAGATCAAACGTTAGACGAGTGAGTGCTATGTCAACTGCAAGGCACTTTTTAATAACTGAAGCTGCCACATTCTTCCCTTCTCTTAAACAAGACCCGTCCTCGAGCCTTCATAAAATTTTGAGACGCCTTCTGGTTTGGATACACATTTTTCTGGTTCCTCAGCTCGAGACCGAATCTGAGACCTCTCACACACCAAGCAAGTTATCTACCAAATGATATAATGTTTTAACCGAATAGCACTTCATTGTAAGACACTTTTATAGAACGTAAACTAGCATAAAGTTTTTCTGGGGCCTGATATTATAAGTTAAACTGAGATGATAGCTTACCTTTCGAACACCCCTCGGTGTGGATTCCTGTACGTGGTGAGGGGACTTCCCAGGGAAGGTTCTGTTTTTTTAGGTAACCTCCTCTGGGGTCTAAATATCCATCCACATATTTGCCATGCATGGCGACCCGTGAAGGGGAGAAGAGGATCCTGGTGGTTGAGGGGTACAACCCTAACACACCACTTTGGTCTTGAATTCCTGTAGATGGGCGGTCTTTGGGTGGCCCCCTTGAGTCCATCGGCTGGTCCACTTGGGCTAGAGTCAACCAAGTATCAGTGTTGGAAGTTCTCAACGGGTGTTGTGAACATTGTGTCTGATGCTGGTGTTTGGGTATAGTGCTCATGAAACCCTGGCGTTGCTGCAGTGTCCTTTCTTGATATTGTAGTGCGTCCCTTCGTAGGGATCCATGGTGGGTGGGGTCAGTGGGTCACCGAAATTTTTTTCCTATTGATCCTCCTAATAAAAATTTAAATAAAATAGTAAAAAACATTCAACAGGTAAACGAACCACGTCTTGAAGACTCTGATCAGCAATATTCAGCGTCTGTACCACCAGCTGTACCTCATTTTCTCATTCTACATTCTCTTTCAGAAACACTTTTAGTGCAAATGTCCCCCCTTTTTTATTCAGAAGGGACTGGAGGGACTTGCTGGCTCTCCAAAGTCAGTAAAGGAGCTTCGATATGGAGAAATACTGGTTGAAACATCCACATCCCAACACAGTGAACTCCTCTTGAATTCAAAGGCAATTGGGGATGTACCTATTGAGGTTACCCCTCATGCTACCTTGAATTCATCACGAGGAGTTATTGTTTAGAGGGATTTGAAGAACGTCCCCGAGTCAGAGATTCTCGTTGGTTTCTCCACTCAAGGAGTTTCTGCAGTGAGGCGCATCTCCACTCACAAAGATGGAGTTACACTGCCGACAAATATCTTCGTTTTGACATTTACATCACCAGGTGCATCTGCCACCATCAAGGCAGGTTATCTTAATTGCAGGGTACAGCCATACATTCCAAACCCTCTCCGATGTTTCCAGTGTCAGCAGTTTGGTCATTTGAAGATGTCTTGTGGTGGTTCCTTAACGTGTGCTCATTGCAGTGGCAAAGACCATGATGCCTATGAGTGTGAAACGGACCCTTCTTGCGTCAATTGCAATGGCTCTCACCCTTCCTACTTTCGTTTTTGCCCTAAATGGTTGGAAGAAAAAGAAGTGCAGCAATTGAAAACGATTCATAACATTACTTATCCTGAGGCTCGGAAATTGCTGTCCGCCACTCCATCTCGGACGTATGTTGCTGCACTTCGTTCCACTACTATAGTGAGAGTTCAGACAGATCTCTCTGTGCCTCCAAAAGAATCGTTTTCAAAACAAATGAAAAGCCTTTTGACCTCCATGGTTAAAAAAGTTGATGAATCAACTTCTACACCCATCTCTGTTCTTCCCATACATTTCAACAAACCCCAAGATCCACATCCTTTAGTTCCAAATACAGGCATTTCTTCAGATACATCTTTTTTCCCACCCCAAGATGCAAAACAATCATTCGTTTGCGTCCTCAACCACTGGAATCCCCTTCCAACAACAAAGACTTGCCCAATCGACCCAGGGCAGGATCCATAGAGGTCGATAGACCTCCTCCAAATAAGGACAGTAAGGAAAAAAGACGTGGTCGTAAACAGGAAGGTTCTCAAGCAACTTCGCCTACGCGTCATTAAAAATGGTTACCTTGATACAATGAAACTGTCGAGGTTTACTTTCTAATCTAGATGACATCAAAACACTGATTGCTTCCTGCCATCCTGTATGTCTTTCCTTACAAGAGACACTTCTGAAACCTGCCGATACAGTCATCTTTCGGCAGTTTTCTCTGTACAGAAATGACAGGCTGTGTGATGAAAGAGTACATGGAGGGGTGGCACTGCTGGTTGATCAGCATGTGTTCACCCTGTCTTTGTCACTCAACACACCCTTGGAGGCCGTAGCCATCCGTGTTTCCTTGGGTCATACCATCACTGTTTATTCTCTCTACCTTTTCCCTGGAGAGACATGTGATCAATCAGACCTTGATGCTCTCGTTGAACAGTTGCCGTCTTCCTTTCTAATCCTGGGAGACTTTAATGGACATCATTCCCTCTGGAGAAGAGCTGATTTTAATAGAAGGGGCCGCTCCATAGAGTGTATGTTCTCTGATCACAACCTTTCTCTTTTCAATACTGGATCTTCTACTTATTTTCATGCACCTAGTCAGTCCTTTACCGCTATTGATCTCTGAATTTGCTCCCCTTCACTATTCTTCTACTTTTCATGAAGGGTTGACAATCACTAGGCAGTGATCATTTTCCTATACTTTTGAGAGAGACTGGCCGTGATAGATGCCACCCTACCCGCGTGCCCCGGTGGAAGCTGGATCAGGCACACTGGTCCACTTTCACTGCTCTCGCAGAACTTGATCCTGCCATCAATAGACGACTGTGTGGCAGCAGTAACTGACTGTATTATACAAACAGCTGCTCAGTGTATTCCTAAAATCTCGACACGTTTTCCACTATATCCCCGTCCGTGGTGGAATCCTGCTTGCCACATGGCACGGAAGGCTCAAAAACGGGCCTGGGATACTTTCCGTAGATATCCCACACTTTCAAACCGCATCGCTTTCTAGCAGGCCCGTGCACATGCTTGGTAGGTAAGACGTCAAAGCCAGAAGGAATCTTGGATTAAGTTCACAACTAGCATATCTTCTACCACCAGTTCTAGGGTCATATGGGACAGGGTTCAAAAGGTCAGTGGGCATTACAATTCTGTCCCCTCTCAATTTTACTTTTTGATGGCCAAGAGGTAGCTGATGTCCAGAGCATCGCCGATACTCTAGGTGAAAGCTTTTGCCGGGTACCTAGCACTTCGGCTTGTTCCTCTACCTTCTTGGCCATCAAGGCTCGGGCGAAGCGTTCACCTCTTTCCTTTCGAACTGACTGTCTCTTTGACTATAATCGTACCTTTACACTGGTGGAACTTAAAATGGCCCTTCATCGGTTTGGCAGTACATCTGTTGGACCAGATGATGTACACTATGACATGTTGCGCCATCTATCTCCTGCTTCTCTTGATATTCTTCTAATTGTTTTTAACCGGATCTGGCAGAAGAATGTTTTCCCTAATGCCTGGCGCCAGGTTATTATCTTACCTTTCTCTAAGCCTGGGAAAGACCCCAATATTCCTTCGAACTACTGACCAATTGCTTTGACGAGCTATCTCTGTAAGACCTTAGAGAGGATGGTTAATGCTCGTCTTGTTTGGTTCCTTGAATCAAACAACCTCCTCTCGCCCACCCAGTGTGGGTTTCGACGACAGCACTCTACCGTGGACCACCTAATTCGACTTGAAACGTCAATCAGAGAAGCCTTTATCAAACGACAACATCTTGTATCAATATTCTTTGACATTGAGAAGGCTTATGACACAACATGAAGGTATGGCATTTTGCGAGATCTCCATATATATGGGTTACGTGGCCATTTACCCATGTTTATTAAAAAATTTTTAACGGACAGGAGATTCCATGTTCGTGTGGGTTCGACACTTTCCCGTTCTTTTTTACAGGAACTTGGGGTCCCACAGGGCTGTGTTTTGAGTGTCACACTTTTCAGTATAAAGATTAATGCCATCACTGAACAAGTCTCTCTCACTGTTGTAAACAGGCTCTATGTCGACGACTTTCACATCTCGTGTCAGTCGTCGAACATGAGATATATTGAACGGCAACTACAAACTGCCTTTGATCGTGTATTTAAGTGGACCACGGCAAACGGCTTTAATTTATCTCTCTCTAAAATCGTTTGCATGCACTTTTGCCGCCAACGGGGTATTCACCCTGATCCTGAACTCCGTATCGGTGAAGTTTCGCTGCCTTTGGTCCCTGAGACCAAGTTCTTGGGGCTTATCTTTGACCGTAAGCTGATTTTATACCACACTTAAAGCAGCTACAGGTCAAATGCACAAGAGCACTGAACATCCTCCGTGTCCTCTCTACCACCAGTTGGGAAGCGGATTGATGTTCTATGTTAAAGATATATCATGCTCTTATTCGATCGAAACTCGACTATGGATCAATGGTCTATGGCTCTGCCAGACTATCGGCCTTAAAGATGTTGGACCCCATTCATCATCAAAGACTTCGACTCTGCACTGGGGCTTTCTGTACTTCCCCCGTTCAAAGCTTATATGTAGAATCTCATGAACCTTTTCTGCACCTTCGCTGTTTGCAACTGTCTTTACTGTATTCTTCGAAACTTTGTTCCTTACCAATGCATCCCACCTGGGGTTGGTTTTCCTTCCTCGGTGGTCCATACTTTTTCGGAACAGACGATCTGCCATT
The DNA here is from genome assembly GCF_004210375.1 of Tachypleus tridentatus. Classification (NCBI taxonomy): domain Eukaryota; kingdom Metazoa; phylum Arthropoda; class Merostomata; order Xiphosura; family Limulidae; genus Tachypleus; species Tachypleus tridentatus. The sequence goes on along the minus strand of NC_134836.1, from coordinate 70,423,783 downwards.
GCTCCTTTTGGCCTTCGCGACTAGGCGCAATTGGATGAATTGGGTCTGTCCTTGGATAACATTGCAGAATCCACTAGTCAGCCCATCCCACCATAGCTTGTTACAGTCCCCAAATGTGACCTTTCTTTAGGTCATCTGAGAAAAGCAGATACTCCCGATTGGAAGTACCGTCTTTTATTTACTGAACATCTTTTGAACAACATTTCCATTCCAATTTATTCGGATGGTTCCAAATCAGGTGACTCTGTGGGCTCTGCTATGGTTTGTTGCGCGCAGAATCCCCTCTACAGCTTCTGTGTTCACTGCTGAACTGTACGTCATTTCTCTTGCCCTGGATCATATTGAAGCTAAGCAGCACTCCAACTGCACTGCTTATGCTGACTCTCTTAGTTCTCTACTGGCCCTGAAATCGCTTAACGTTGGTTCACACCCTGTTCTTGCTGATATTCAAAATCGACTGGCCTATTTCTCATTAACATCTACTTCTATCCAGTTTTTCTGGATACCAGGCCACGTTGGTATTCGCGGGAACAAGCTTGCAGACACGGCAGCTAAATCTATCTGCTCTGGCACTGTGTCTATTTCGTACATGGACTATGGTCTTGTATTCAAAGCTCGGCTCCGTGCCAGCTGGCAGTCGACTTGGAGTGAGCAACGCGAAAACAAGCTTTTCTAAATAAAACCCTATCTTGGACTTTAGCCGTCTAGCTTCCGTTAGGTTCGGAAGGAGGAAGTTGTTCTAACTAGACTACGCATTGGTCACAGTTTTTTAACTCATCGTTTTCTTTTATCTGGAACTGATGCATCCGTGTGTAGTTTGTGTAACACTCAGATCACTATAAGCCACATTTTACATTGTTGCCATCGTTACGACTCTCAACGATGGCACTATTTTAAACATGTTCTGTCCCAAGGTTTGTCCGTAACATTGGACAGTGTTATTGGTGACGGTGACACTGTCCACCTTGATAAAGTTTTTAGTTTTTTTATCGGCCATTAATCTTTTTAATGTCATTTAAGTGTTTTATATTTCTTCATTACACCTTTTTCATTGTGTTTCCCTTTTAAGAGTCACAATCTCTCTAGTTCGATTTGAAATTAGAAAATGGCCGTAACATTAAATAACTCGACACCAGGACTGGAAAGGCCAACTTCGGGCGACTAACGCTCCTGTTTGAACTACCTATTAGTCGTCCTGGCGAGTTGTTATTAGAATTTTGCTGCATGTCTTTTAACAATTTTATTACTTTACCCTTTGGTAATGGCTGTAATGACACATAACCCGGAACCAGGAATGGAAAGGCCAACTTCAGGTGACTGACGGTGATTCCTGTACATACCTGTTAGTCTTCCTGGCGGGTTATGATAATTACTATTATGCTACAGAAAGCCTTTTATAACTTCTCTTTCTGTAGTTTCTCTCTTAACATTGTAAACTTGATGTCAACATTGGTTTTATTCTATTTATGTTTTTCATTGCTGTTTTGTTTTACCTTCATTTCCTTTTATCAATTTTACTACATTTACTTTTACCTTTTTACTGGACGTTGGTGCAGATAGCCTAGCTGCTTTGTGCCATAAAACACTAAATCAACCAATCAACCTTTCGAACAAGTTACGTTTTCAATTTAGAGGAGGAACAGCGGGTGGACAGTTAATAATTTTTCAATATGAGTGTGAAATCTAAGGAAAACAAAACCGTTTTTAATCAAAACATTTAGAATAAAACATTATTGTTAAATAAAAAAGTGTTTGACTGTTTGTTTTAGAGCAAAGCCAGACGGGGCTATCTTCCGTCCCTACTATAGCGAATCGACCCCTGGACTTTTGCGTTCTAAACACGTAAGCTTACCGTTTTCCCACCTAGGACAAAGATTAAGTGATTGTTTAAAATCGTAATTATGAGGATATGAGGATTACAGCAGGGTCATGATTTTCATATTTGCAACATTAGTCCTAAGGTTTATGATATCCGTGATCTGTAACATATATTAAAATAAGATGTCCTGCTTAGCTTGATACTGGTCTATTGTTAAGCGCAAAGCCACACAAGACATTTCATGGCTGTGTTGTGCCCACCACGAGTATCAAACCCGGTTTTCAGTGTTACGGATTTCCAGACTTACTGCTGAGCCTCTACTATGGTAGGGGGGTACAAATGTTTAGACTACCCCCTGAGCCACTACTATGGTCGTCTTGGGGGTTGGTGCTTATTTTGTATGCATGATCCGCATTCTGTCCACTGTGGGGAATCGAACCTTGGGTTTTAAGTGTTGTAAGTCCGTAAGCCTAATTTTGACTCGCCGAGAGACATAAAAGGGAATAAAAGAAATGTGATGGTTATTTATATTATGTTTCAACTTGTTCCCTTAAGACCAACAAATTGGGTGGGGGTTTCATACTATCACAATTACTCATAAAGTATAAGCTTACATATTTATTATGTACAACTATTTCTGTTTTATGAAATCAAATTACCATCTCCTAAATTCGTAGTCGTGTGTTTGCTACATATCGTGTAAGCCCTCTGTATAATAATGACAAATTTCCGTAGGGCATCTGGTACCACGAAAGCATTGTAAGAGAATTCGTGGCGCCATCTGTTAACGGTCGGATACTGTTTTCTTCTTACCCACAAGAGAAACCAACTACATTCCACCAGTGGTGAATTACCTTCGAATGGTAAAATATTTCGTTAAAAATAGAAATAAAAAACCTAATTACCAAAATTAGAAAAGGAGTGATTCACTAATGAAGAAATACTAGTAATAATTGAAATAGATCAAATTTCCAAAAATGTGACGAGATTCATCTATTAGTAATAATGATAAAATTCGATTATGGCCACTCAGTTTGAAATAAGTTTCTCAAGAAATTACTTTAAAGTAAACTTGTACAGTCAAATATTTAATTTTTTTGTTTGTTAAAGTGTCACAAAAGTACAAAAGTTTCTCTTCTACGGCTTAAACTGTTTTTTTTTTTTTTTAAAACACAGATCGATTGCTTAGATAGCAAGACTATAAATGAAGTATTTTTTTGTGTACAGGAAAAACGCAACTTTATGTGCTGTGCGTTTTATCTTTGTATATGCGGTGATTATTATACATATATAATCACAACCTATTTTTTTTATAACCACGAACATACCACGCAGATTACTCAGTGTTCTAATAATGGCAACATCAAGTAAAATGGTACGTTATAAACTGTACCAGTAATAATAACACAAATAAACTGTGCAAACAGTAACGCAAAATATGAAAACATATTTTTAGCCTTAAGTAAGAATCTCTCACGCGCACTTTTCTGTCTTTTGTATATAAAAAAGGTTTGCATTACTAGTGTTGACATTTCTATCAATGTTGTATTGTTACCGTTGCTATATTTAAAAAGCTTAGAATATTATTGTTGCCATATTTCTAAAAAGTTCACAATATTATTGTTGCCATGTTTCTAAAAAGGTTACAATGCTATTGTTGCCATTTTTAAAAAGCTTACAATACTGTTGATGCCTTCCCTCTAGTCTTACACTGCAAAATTAGGGACGGCTAGCGCAGATAGCCCTCATGTAACTTTGCGCGAAATTCAAAAACAAAACAAATTGGTTGCCATTTTTTAAAACCAGGTTACAATAATGTTGTTGCCATTTTTCATAAAGGTTATAATACTACTGTTGCCATATTTTTAAAAAGGTTACAGTATTATTCTTGACACTTTTGAAAAGCCTACAATACTGTTGTTGCCATTTTTTAAAAAGCTTACAATACTATTGTTACCATTTTTAAAAAAGCTTACAATACTATTCTTGCCATATTTTAAAAAGCTTACAATACTATTCTTGCCACTTCTTAAAAAGCTTGCAATACTATGTGTCCATTTTTAAAAAGCTAACAATATTATTCTTGCCATTTTTAAAAAGCTTACAATACTGTTGTTGCCATTTTTAAAAGCTTACAATAGTATTGTTACCATTTTTAAAATCTTACAATATTATTCTTGTCATTTTAAAAAGCTTACAATACTGTTGTTGCCATTTTTAAAAGCTTACAATAGTATTGTTACCATTTTTAAAAAGCTTACAATACTATTCTTGTTATAATTTAAAAATGCTTACAATACTATTGTTACTATTTTTAAAAAGCTTACAATATTATTCTTGCCATTTTTTAAAAAGCTTACAATATTATTCTTGCCATTTTTTAAAAAGCTTACAATACTATTGTTACCATTTTTAAAAATGTTATAGTACTATTCTTGTTATATTTTTAAAAAGCTTACAATACTATTGTTACCATTTTTAAAAAAGCCATATAACACTATTCTTGCCATTTTTAAAAAGCTTCATTAATACTACTCTTGCCGTATTTTAAAAGCTTTACAATACTATTGTTACCATTTTAAAAACGCTTATTAATACTGTTGTTGCTGCTATATTTTAAAAAAAGCTTACATCACTCACTGTTACCATTTTAAAAGCTTACACAAATACTGTTGTTGCCATTTTAAAGCTTATTAATAGTATTGTTACCATTTTAAAAAGCTTATAACACTATTCTTGTTATATTTTAAAATGCTTTATTAATAATTATTGTTACCATTTTTAAAAGTTTAGAATATTATTCATGCCATTTTAAAGTTTACACACTATTGTTACCATTTTAAAAAAGCTTACAATATTATTCCTTGCCATTTTTTAAAATGTTTACATTATATTATTCTTTGCCATTTTTAAAAGCTTATTAACACTATTGTTACCATTTTAAAAGCTTTATTAACACTGTTGTTACCATTTTTAAAAAACTTTATTAACACTATTCTTGCTTATATTTTTAAAAGTTTACAATATTATTGTTACCATTTTAAAACGCTTACAATACTTATTCTTGTCATATTTTAAAAAAAGCTATTAACACTACTTTTACCATTTTTTAAAAAGTTTATAATACTGTTGTTGCCGTTTTTTAAGTTTACAATAGTATTGTTACCATTTTAAAAAAGCTTACAACACTATTCTTGTTATAATTTAAAATGCTTACAATACTATTGTTACCATTTTTAAAAAGCTTACAATATTATTCTTGCCATATTTTAAAAAAGCTTTATCACTATTATTCTTGCACTTTTAAAAAGTTTGTAATACTATTGTTACCATTTTTAAAAGCCAATCAATATTATTCCTTGCCATTTTAAAAAAGCTTTCATTAATACTGTTGTTGCCATTTTTTAAAAACTTTACAATAGTATTGTTACCATTTTTAAAAATCTTACAATATTATTCTTGCCATTTTTAAAAAGCTTACAATACTGTTGTTGCCATTTTTAAAGGCTTACAATAGTATTGTTACCATTTTTAAAAAGCTTACAATACTATTCTTGTTATAATTTAAAATGCTTATTAACACTATTGTTACCATTTTAAAAAAGCTTCAATATTATTCTTGCCATTTTTAAAAGTTTACAATGCTATTGTTATCATTTTTAAAAGGGTTACAGTAATTATTCTTTGTTATATTTTTAAAAAAAGCCATTAATACTGTTCCTTGTTATAATTTAAAAACGCTTTACAATGTTGTTCCTTTGTTATAATTTAAAAAAAGTTTACAATACTATTGTTACTATTTTTAAAAGCTTCATTAACATTATTCTTTGCCATTTTAAAAAAGCTTCACAATATTATTCTTGCCATTTTTTAAAAAAGCTTCATTAATACTATTGTTACCATTTTAAAAAATGTTATAGTAATTATTCTTGTTATATTTTTTAAAAGTTTACAATACTATTGTTACCATTTTAAAAGCTTCATTAATACTATTCTTTGCCATTTTAAAAAAAGCTTTATTAATACTACTCTTGCCATATTTTAAAAGTTTTATTAACACTATTGTTACCATTTTAAAACGCTTATTAATACTATTGTTGCCATATTTTAAAAAAGCTTACAATACTATTGTTACCATTTTTAAAACGCTTACAATACTATTGTTGCCATATTTTAAAAAAAGCTTACAATACTACTGTTACCATTTTTAAAAAGCTTACAATACTGTTGTTGCCATTTTTAAAAGCTTACAATAGTATTGTTACCATTTTAAAAAAAAGCTTTAATAATATTCTTGTTATAATTTAAAAATGCTTACAATACTATTGTTACCATTTTTAAAAAGCTTACAATATTATTCATGCCATTTTTTAAAAAGCTTACAATACTATTGTTACCATTTTTAAAAAGCTTACAATATTATTCTTGCCATTTTTTAAAAAGCTTACAATACTATTGTTACCATTTTTAAAAGCTTACAATACTGTTGTTACCATTTTTTAAAAGCTTACAATACTATTCTTGCCATTTTTAGAAAGCTTTCAATACTACTCTTGCCATATTTTAAAAAAGCTTACAATACTATTGTTACCATTTTTAAAACGCTTACAATACTATTCTTGTCATATTTTAAAAAAAGCTTACAATACTACTTTTACCATTTTTAAAAAGCTTCCAATACTGTTGTTGCCATTTTTAAAAGCTTACAATAGTATTGTTACCATTTTTAAAAAGCTTACAATACTATTCTTGTTATAATTTAAAAATGCTTACAATACTATTGTTACCATTTTTAAAAAGCTTACAATATTATTCTTGCCATTTTTTAAAAAGCTTACAATACTATTGTTATCATTTTTAAAAAGGTTACAGTACTATTCTTGTTATATTTTTAAAAAGCTTACAATACTATTGTTGTTATAATTTAAAAATGCTTACAATACTATTGTTACCATTTTTAAAAAGCTTACAATATTATTCTTGCCATTTTTTAAAAATCTTACAATACTATTGTTACCATTTTTAAAAAGGTTACAGTACTATTCTTGTTATATTTTTAAAAAGCCTACAATACTATGGTTCACATTTTTTAAAAAGCTTACAATACTATTGTTACCATTTTTAAAAGCTTACAATACTATTGTTATCATTTTTAAAAGCTTACAATACTATTGTTATCATTTTGAAAAGCTTACAATACTATTATTGCCATATTTTAAAAAAGCTTACAATACTATTGTTACCATTTTTAAAAAGCTTACAATACTATTCTTGTTATATTTTAAAAAAGCTTATAATACTATTCTTGTTATATTTTAAAAAGGTTACAATACTATTGTTGCCATATTTTTTAAAAAAGGTTACAATACTATTCTTGTTATATTTTAAAAAGGTTACAATACTATTGTTGCCATATTTTTAAAAAAAGGTTACAATACTATTGTTGCCATTTTTTCAAGGTTGTATTGTTACTGTTGTCACTTTTTTCAAGTTTGCCTTATTGCTCATTAACGTTGGAACAATTTTCGTAGTGGGCAGTGGCGGAGGTGTGTTATAAAAATCATTGAATAAAATTAAAATCCGTTTGTATAATTAGAACCACACCATGTGCAGCATCCATGTACGTGAAGCCAGGGGATGTTATTGCACCCTTAACACCCGTTGTTTCGGCACCCCTCTTTATATTACTCTCGCCACATTTTTTTTTTTTTTTTACCGGGATTTCAGTTAAAAGTAGCGAAATTAACTTTGCATGTAAATTGTCACCATGAACTAAGGTAACAAGCGAGACAAGAGTTGGTAATTAAGTCCTATTTAATTGTTGACAAAATCCCCTTTTAACATTTGAGAGAACTAACAATTCACTTGCTTTATATAAAACACTTGTGTTTAAATTTAGAAAAATATACACAAACTGCGCACTATTACTGAATCACTTCTGCCCTAGCGCAGATTTACTTCTGTTTCTTTTCTGCCAAAAAGATGTTTCAGATTCGTTCATTCACGCTGCCAGAGTCGTCCAGGACGAGTACTTAACTAAATAAATGACACTTTTTTCCGTACTAGTATTCAAAGCATTTATGTACAATCACATACAGTTGTTGAACATTCTTTGGCGTTCTATTAACAACCAAGATTACTGGGTTACATTTCTAACACCCAAGGTGTTTGTGGCAATATACTCTAGAACTGTTTTAAGTTGTAACACCATCGCCAGTACCGTTTATTAATTAATAATACATTCTCTTGATTGGTGGGCTGAGAGGGTAGTTCTAGGTAATTATTTGAGAATGTTAATACACGTTTGTCTTGAAACTCAACATTGTGTCATTTTAAATACAAACACGTGCGAAATCACAAAAGTTGGTTAGAGTAACTTACAAACTTTGAAAACACTACGTGGAATCTACAGATGGACGTGTACTTTTGTAAATAGAGCGGGTTTATTGATAAAGAAATTCGATAGAGAAATATATCAGACAGATTTCTATGTTGCTTATAATCCACCCAATGGGCTGTCTGTTTGGGCTGTGCCCACTATGGGTATCGAAACTCAATCTTTCGCGTCAGAAGCTCTCAGGGAGTTACCGCTTAGCCACTGGAGGCAGATGAATAGATAGCTTGGTTTTTTTTTATAACCAAACAAATACAAGTCGACACTGAATGATAACTTAGGCTTAAGCATTCGCATGTTAAATCAGTTTAGTCTACAATTAGACATCAAAATGGTTCCTCAGATTTGAAGAAAACACACACTAAAGAATGGATAACCACGTTGGTAAGTAGGCAGACAAATAGGTAAATATAAAGCCGTTGCCACTGGGGAGTCTTAATTGAGTTTCGAATAACATTTTGGCTAGTATATTTGAGCTCGTGTTATGTAACAAACACACATTTAGATTCATCTCGAATTAGAAACTCTTCGTAACGCGGTCTGAAGCTTTACTCTCGTAGCTAGGGCTTCACATCACTACGTCACGCTACCCTGGAAACACGTATGTGAAGGACAAGTATACACCAATTTGATCAGCTGAGCGTGCGCAAACTCTTAGCACACCACATGAGAACAAGATCTGTATGTCAGAGACGGTTCTGGTCCAAGTGGGATAAAAGTTTCTACAATTCTGTGCTTATATTTTGGTAGTCGAGTAGTGATTGTTGTAATTATTTTATGTTTTTCGTTGTTTTGAGAAGGAGTCGCGAATTGGTTACACACACATAGGTAGTGGAAGGAGCAATGCTACCTACATAGAAGATACATTGTTATCGTGTTGCAAAACGACCCACGCGTCTGGTGAGTATTACCGATGTGATTGCTATTTTCTTTGTAGTTTCCAAGTGGATAATAATAATAAAAACAATCCGTAACTAACTAACTATATATATATATATCGTGTGTGTGTGTGTGTGTGTGTATAAATTCTGTGTTTTTAATATAGAAGTAAGTAATTAATTTTTTTTTCTGTGAATTTGAACTGTAAACTGTAAGCTCATATTTTAATTTGCGTTTCGGTTCCCTGTGGTTTTCTGGTTAAATAATTTTGCTGGATTGTTCTTGTCGAGAATATGTAATATTGACTGCTGATGACGTAATCAATGCTGATGCTAGTTATTTATAATTTACCAATTGATTTGTAAGTTTATTCTCAACCAATAAGATGCTAAGTTGAGCCCATGGGTTACGGTAGTTTTAAAAACGCAACAAACAATGACGTTATCGATTGAAACCTATGTATAGCACATTTAATCGACTGAATTCTTAAAATCGAAAACTTTCTACAAACTCAAAGTTGTTTTTTAAAGTTTTGAACAAATGTTTTATATTTTCTCTTAGTGTTTCGTACACATAACTATTAGTTGCTTTTGAAACTTCGAAATTGCGAGAAACAAAGCTAAAAATAAAACATAACCCGACAAATTACTGTCATTATACGTTTAAAGTAACAATTATAGCGTATATTTATACACAAGTTTCCAAATGTATAACTTTGCGCATGCACAGTGGACACTACTTGGTTGTTAAGACAACGGCTATGGTAAATATTCCTATTAGAACGAATTCGTAAATTTCAGTCCTACTAATATAGAGAAAGAACGCAGGTCAAGAAAAAATATTTTTAAAGTTTACGCGAACATGAATCTGACGTCTGTCTCAGTCGTGTTATTTCGCCGTGATATTCTATTGCAAATTTGTTGATAAAATAGTGCATGGGACACTTACGTTGTAGGTATTTTCAATATCCCATAGTTCTGGTAATGAGGTCTGTTTCTTTCAAACAAAAGCTGCTGTTGTTAATGATTTTATTTCGACAGCTAAAACTTATCTACAGTTTTAATATAGAATATATTCAACGTTCTTTGAAGTTAAACATGTGTAAAAGGTGGGCGTTTAATTTCACTAAGTTATATACCTTAAAATCATACTTAATTGTGTTTAAACATCGCTTTATTGCGATAAAATAGATTTTTCCTGTAATGTTAAAACTACAATTTGAACGTAAAAATTCCTTCACTCACAGCATTAAATGGTATTATAACGCAAAGACAATTATTTTTAGTTTGAACAATTGCCTTAAGAATTAAACATCTTTTTTAAACTTTCACTGACTTTTAGCTTTATATTCCTTTCCATACGAAGCAGATCTCACGAACACAAAATGGGAATGAAAAAAATTATAGACGAACTGGATGGTCAACTGATCATTCCGCGTTAATAAGAAGTGCTTATTTTTTTCTCTCTAGATCTTAACACTCGTCAATTAACTACAAAACCAAATGTATGTAGCAGCTATATATAGTATTATACGCACTAACAATCTACATATGTTTCTTGTCAAACGTTATACTATTTAAATATAACAGCAATCTATAATTCAAACTACCGCTTGTCATTGATCTACATTGATTTCGGGTAATTCCACCTAGTATTAGTAATCGCAGATGAGGCCCAGTCGAAAGAGCTAGATCAAAGCTGTTAGAATGGTGCGGCGTGTGGTGTTTCTAGCTGATTTTAATCATCGCGCGAACCTATACTGATATATGCTTTGAATAATATTTAGCAAGGATACTGCTAATTTATTTCTCTGAAATGTTTACCAGCAAATATATTTAATACTTTAAATGGGAAGCCCAATATAATTTACTCCCCTCCTCACTTGTCACCTCGAATTCGATCGGGTTCAGGAGATTCCGCCCGTTGCAATATTATTCAAATCCTGTCTAAATACAGGCTCAAAACAAAAGCCATACACATTTCCATGTTTATTTGTCGTTAAGCGCAAAGATGCACAACAAACCATTGTAGGGATCGAAGCTTGAATTTTAACGTTCTAAAGCCTCCCGAAGCTTACCACTGGTACACCGAGTGTAATACTTAAAAAAAAAAAAATCGCGACAATGTCTAGGCGAAGTTTCTTAGTAACTTCAACGCTAACTTGCACGCGACAATTGACTTAAAAGAACGCGCAGGTTAACAGCTTTTGACAGACGAGGTCTATTAAACGTAATGGTTTTTATTCTTATTCTTTCAGCTAATCTGAAATGTTTCACGTAGCCCAGATACAGCACTTTAGTTAAGAGATAATAGAAATGACGTTCAGTTTGATTGTGTTTTTCTGTTGTCATGGTAATGTTAATGCACATCGTTTTCCCAGTGTCTCCATATAGTGTCACTCGTTCATGTAGGCACTTGGGTATCATTAGTTTTTAATGTGGCTTCTCGAGCTAATATACCGCAGGGATACACCAAACTACGTATATTTGATATGTTTTATCCATTTTCAAGGTTTCGGTTTTTGAAAACAGACGAACACGAGCGAACCTCAAGCTGATGGTAACTTTAATAAGAGTATTTAGGTCACTCTGGTTTACTGGTTCGTGGTAGTAACTTTAATAAGAGTATCTAGGTCATCACTGGTTTGGTTTGTTTGCAAAGCTACACGAGGGCTATCTGTGCTAGCCGTCCCTAATTTTGCAGTATAAGCCTAGAGGGAAAGCAGCTAGTCATCACTACCCACTGCCAACTTTTGGGATACTCTTTTACCAACGAATAGTGGGACTGACATTCTCATTATAATGCCCCCATGGCTGAAAGGGCAAGCATGTTTGGTGTGACGGGGATTCGAACCCGCGATCCTCAGATTACGATTCGAGTTCTTTAACCACCTGGCCATGGCGGGCCAGGTCACTCTGGTTTACTGGTTCACGGCAGTGACTTTAAGAAGTGCCTAGGTCACTCTCGTTTACGGTTCGTAGTAGTAACTTTAATAAGAGAGGCTAGGCCACTCTTGTTTACAATAGAAATAATAACATAATTCATGCGTAACCAACATGGGCAGCTTGTTTGTTTATAATCTTGGAGTTAAAATATCACTAATTCTTTAATATTTGTTTACGAACAAGGAAAAAACAATACATTAAGTTAATATGAAATTAATTTTAGGCTTAACGTCACTCATGAGTATTTTGAATAGTAAACTTACTCAATGTTTTTCTATGTAAAAACCTAAGCCTCAGAATACAAATGATTCTTTTTAATGAACTGGTTACAGTTACTGAGGGTTGGACCCCTAGGTGCTGTAAAATGTCATAGTTTACATTTATGTAAACTCATACTGCGGCGTTTAGTATTTTTAACTAGAATTAGACTTTTTTTGTGACTATTGGGCTAAACGGATCAACGACGTTCAAAGTAATTTCTAATTTAAAATTTGTGACCAATGGAAAAGAAAAACCAATTAGTAGCAAACATAGTTTATATTGTTACATTTAATTCAACATGACAGTGATGAAGCTCAAACATGTTAAATTACGGAACATGTTCAGCGCATGGTTGGAAGCCTGAACTTAAGATCCCCATATTTACAAGAAGAAGAGAGCAGATCATATCGAACCATACGCTTTTTGGTTAAGAGATAAAAAGTAATTATTTGTTTGTTCTTTATACATAAAAACCACATTGCGCTATTCTTTGTGTTAACCAGGGGGTAAAACCAAACTCCGAATTTTAGCGTTATAAGTCAGTAGGGAGCGCGAAAAAGTAATGTAGATTATTGAGATAAAAGAAGTGAAAAGCTATGTAGCTATATCAAGTTTTTTAATCTGAAGCTCGAGACAGTTGACCCTGAAGAAGAAAGGTCCACCTATCAAAAGCGATCGGGTTTTTATTCATTTCGCTCGAGAAAAGAAGTTTAGGCACATGGAGGTGACCAGTGTGAAGGTAGAATCCCCAAAAGTTGAAAGTTCAGACTTCTGAAATGACGTTTTTGAAAAGTCTTTGGTTGCATGTGCCGAGGCTCCCATTCTGGGGATTCTGGAATCTTATCGAATCACGTTTATCAGTGCAATGTTTGGGTAGCGTGGGGACGCGCCTCACTTCGAACGCCAGCTGCAAGGAAAGAGTTGGTAATCGGCTAGCAACAACTATTTTTATCTTTCTTGTGATTACTTTTAATTCGCCCCCCCCCCGCCACTACTAAATGGCGCTTCGATATATTTGCGGATTTAGAACGTTAGAAACCGAATTTCGATACATGTGTTGGGCAGAGCACATATAGCCTTTTGTGCAGATTTGTGCTGAACTACGAACAAACAAAATATTATTAATTATTCGGTATACTTTTACCATAGAGGTGCAGAAGGTCACCTGCAGGGGTCACCTGTTTTAACAACTTGCACCACGATACAGTAGCGTGTTGTTAGTCAGTCAACTCTATCTGAACCTTGAGGTACTACATCTGTTTTATAATTTTATTTATTTCTAACAGCAGCTAATTAATACAAGAAAGATATTTTTACACTATTAATATTTCTACTACTTTTATACGAGGGCCCCGGCATGGCTAGGAGAGTTATGTCGTTCGACTCGTAATTTGAGGGTTGCGGGTTCGAATCTCAGTCGCACCAAACATGCTCGCCCTCCCAGCCGTGGGGGCGTTATAATGTGACCGTCAATCCTACTATTCGTTGAAAATAGCCCAAGAGCTGGCGGTGTGTGATGATGACTAGCTGCCTTCCCTCTAATCTTACTCTGCTAAGTTAGGGAAGGCTAGCGCAGATAGCCCTTGTGTAGCTTTGCGCGAAATTTAAAAACAAACAAATAAATTTTTATACGGTTGTCATAAAATGATTAATTTAACAATGTTAACACGCGCATTGTTCGAACAGTTTCTTCAATATACTAAATGTCTCAATTGATAGAAACAATCTTTAAAAGTAACTTCTAATCAGAAACATGAAAAACAATAATTTATTTAGCTTTTTCTTTGTTGAATGGTTTGGTTTGTTTTGAAGTTAGCGCAAAGCTACACAATGGCTACCTACGCTAGTCGTCTGTAACTTAGTAGTGTAAGACTAGAAGGAAGGCACCACCCATCGCCAACTCTTGGGCTACTCTTTTACCAACGCATAACAGGATTGATCGTAACATTATAACGCCCCCACGGTTGAAAGGGCGAGCATGTTTGGTGTGACGGGGATTCATAACCTACAACCATCAGAATGCGAGTCGAGAGCTCTAACTACCGGGGCGTATTGGGTGTAATAGTGTTTTCTCTTATATTCTAGGCTTTATCAGTAAGAACTTAAGAATAATGAATTTTAGTAATTATATTCATTACGGGTTTCATGTTGAATTTTATTTATATTTTGATCAAAGAAGGTAGCCAACTATGATCTCAAGTTAATATTAATAAATTTTATTTCAAATTACGGTTATAAGAATAACAGTAAGAACTAAAACAAGAGCTGTATGAAAATATATATCGACATCGTCAATTATATGTTCAAATGTTTTTCAGGTGTTCAGCTGAATTCTCTGAAGCCACTATTGGACAATCTTGTTACTACAACGGAACACCTTTGTAGAACTCTTTTTAATGGCCACCTGACGTGTAGAAAATTACTAGTTTTTCGTTACATTCACCAAAACTACTTTTTCATCAGACCCAGTGTAATTTATTTTCCATTACTAAAATCGTTTTCACTGGCAGTTTATGATGCTTTGGCTCTCTTTAAAATATATACATTAAATGTTTGCTTCTGTTTTTTGTTTATGAATTTCCGCAAAGGTATACGAGAGCTATCCGCGCTAGCCGTCCCTAATTTAGCAGTGTAAGATTAGAGAGAAAGCAGCTGGTCATCACCACCCACTCTTGGGCTACTCTTTTACAAACGAATATTGGGATTGACCGTCATATTATGAAGTTCCCACGGCTAAAAGGGCGAGCATGTTTGATGTGACGGGTATTCGGACCCGTAACCCTCAAATTACGAGGCGGGTGCTCCCTAACCACTTGGTCATTCCGGGCCAGAGTGAAAGAAGGTTTGTCTTTGATTGTTCTTTTTTTTTCTTACGAAGAAACCATTATTTAATTTGTTTTGTAATTTTACAGACTTACATATCTAAAATTCTGGGTTCGATTCCTCGCGTCGGACACAACAGAGCGCTAAAAGAAACGAATAATATGCTGGTTGAATGGAATATATTTATTATGTATTGATATTTTTCAATAAAATGGTTAGTTTGTTTTTTCATTCGCGCATTTATAAATGATAGGAAATGCACTAGAAGGTCAAACAGGGTCGCGAATCCCGTAATAATTCTTTGCACTTGAATTCAGTCATTTTGTTGAGCATAATGCTGTTTATTTTAATGTACATGATGAATGTGATTCGATATTGTTTATATGCGTATTCCTGCATTAGTGGTCAAAACTAAATTTCTGCTCACGAGTCTGGATAGACCGGACATAAGGCAGCTACTCAACGCTACCGACTGTCAACTATTGGGTTACTCTTTACTAATGAAAAGTGGGATTGATCATCACATTATAACGCTGACACAGTTCAAAGTAGAGCTTGTTCGATGACGGTATTCGAGCTCGTGACTCGCAGGTAACGACTTGAGCGCCCTACCCACCAGTCCTGGTACACTATAATAAAGTCGAAGGTAACAGTTTTGTAACTCGTGAATTGGAATCCAATTTAAATATTTTCTGTATAATAATTTGACTAAAATATAAGAAAATCTTGCATTTTATACACTTTGTAAAACTGTACTAATATACAAAATAATACAAACATTCTAGTTTGTTGTATAATTAGTAAAATAGTTAGCGTGATGCCTCGGTCACCAGCAGATAAAAGGGAACTTTTTATAGTTTCAATGTCGTCTACTAAAAAGGAAATTTTGTTAGCGTCTTGTTTCAGCTTAGTTTATTAAACGTTTATCAAAGACCTCTAAGAGTCTCTCGAGCACTTCTAACTACCTGAATGTATTATCAATGTCCGGTTTTGTTATATTTCAAAGAGTATATAAAGTTTCAGTAACAAGAATGCATTTACTTCAAGTTTTTAATCATATTTATCAGAATTTTTGGTCATATCATAGTCTTGGTAACATTAAACTTTCTCAGCTGTTTTGAAGTAAAACCTTGTAAAATTATACTAATACTAGCCGGAGTACCCGTAAAAGATCGCCCCAAGAAAATGCAAAACCAAAAATGTGAAACCACAACTGTGTATGTACCTACCCATGGATCGATCAAATTTTCATCCCAGATTTGGTGAAGGACCATCAACAGAGGGCAAAATGGTAGCGAGAAGAAAAATTTAAAACGCAAAATCTCCCATAAAAATCGCAAAATGCAAAACTCAAGATTTTTATGTATCTCTACTGGAGCGAAACGAGCCTCCATACTAAATATGGCGAAGTTCCACCTGGAGGAGATGAGGCAATGGTAAAATAACCAACAAACCCCTAACGCAAAATATCCATAGAACCCGCAAAACACAAAATGCAGAACTATAAATGTGTACCATTTCTCCATGAACCTCTTCATCAAATTTGAGGAAGTAATTACATGAACATACAACAGAGAGTACTAATATGGATACAAAATATTACAACTATACCAGGTTGTTGCATGTTATTGATCACATCGTCAGGTTGTTGCATGCTATTGATCGTATCGTGATACAAGTAACACTAACTTTTTGTCAACTGTTTTAAATTACCATAAAGATAAGAAGCTGCTCGATCATTCAGTGTAAGTCACAGCTGACTGTTATTATAGAACTTTCACCTTACAATGTTGTTATAACTTGGTAAAGTGAGTCATGCTGGAAAGACCCCTTTCTTATGATGTTTACATACAACTTTGAACTCCACGAACGAGCGAATTACTTCCAATATAGGGTGTCATAACCATCTTCATGTACTGACTGTTTGCACACTTTTATTAGTCTGTTGACACCTGTCGTGATTGGCTAAATTTTCCTTCTTTTCCAATTACAGACTTCTTTTTAATATCGTTCATATTATTCATCATATTGAATAGTTTTATTATTCAGTTCATTACGTGGGGAACTGACTGACCACGAGAGGGTGGGGGTGGAATCACTCATATTGTAGGGATTTATTACAATAACACTGGAAGTTTTATTTTTTAAAAAACTGATGCTTCATATCTGCAACAGAAAACTTGTGACAAAAATTAAAAAATGCTGCACTAATCGAAAGGATCCCCAGACTATAATGAGGGATATATATATATATATATACTTCATATTTGTATCTTCTAAAGGGTTACACTTCCATCATGAGTGTGGTGGGACAGCTTGTTGTAGAAAATAAAATATAGAGTTTACCTTCAGTACACTCGTGCTGAATCTAAGTTTACAATTAGACAGGACTTGACGTTTAGTGCCTTACTGTTAAATTGTGTGTCAACAACGTTGGATCAGATGACATACTGTTAAATCGATTCTTGAAATCATCTTAAGAGGATTTGATAGAACAAATCTAATTGTAAGTTTGTTCATAGGACAGATCTAATGGTAAGTTGAGTAAGTTTGTTTAGGACAAATCTAATGGTAAGTTTGTTGATAGAACAGATCTAATGGTAAGTTGGGTAAGTTTGTTGATAGGATAGGTCTAGTGGTAACTTGGGTAAGTTTGCTAATAGGATAGATTTAATGGTAAGTTGAGTAAGTTTGTTGATGGAACATGTCTAATGGTGTGTTTGTGAGGCAATTGATATAGTAAGGATTGCATGGAATATATCTAATGGTAATATGATATCATTCACAGAAGATATGGAGAGCTAAATTTATGACAATACACGTGCTAGGTTATTGTGATATCGATTTGATGTGGTATGTTCAATGATAACTGTATTTCACATGTTTTCAGTGAATGAAGACGAAACAAACATCTTATTAAAACATTATTAAACGACTACAACAGTTATATGGAGAAAAAGTTAAAATAAAAACCAAAAGAAATTCCTGCGTACTAAATGCAAAAGACAGAGACAGATGACTCAGGAAACTAAAGAATCCTTGTCACTTTTCTTCGTGTCTGAATGGTGTAACAATTGCTATCTATGTTACAGGTCACACTTGTAAAAATTAATTAAATATTCTTAAGTACCTAGATCTAGAAAACACTCATCTTACTTAGATATAAGTAATATTTGTTGTCATGAAAATGTGTTAAAAGCTTTTCGTTTACAGTTCACTAAATACATAACTAAAATAAATATTATTCCAGACGTCTCCACGTGATTTCTCTTCGGAAAGTTTCTCTAAAAGGACTTACATATATTCGTTATGGTTTACTGGTTCGTATTTTCCGTTTTAAGAGCCTTTCGGTTTCCTTCGTCAACGTCCTTAACTATAACCTGTCTGCATAGCTCGGTCTTAGGGGTCGTTTCCCATATACGAATAGCGTAAATTAACAGACTGGCTATATATATAACCAGAATTACTTTTTCTAACAGTTGCGCTTTCGGCTAAACAACCAAAAGTTCCTGTTGTTTCATTTGAAAGGTTATCAATGAAACGTTAAAGCAACAGTAAAAAGAAAACAGTTAAAACATGTCTCGCAATATTATTAGTGTACATAGTAGAATATTACAATATTATTATTGTACAATTATAGGTGGTTTGAGATTTTTTAGTAGAAAACCTCATAAAAACATTATCCGCGCTCTGTTTACCGTAGGAACCTCGAACTCCGGGTTTTAGCTTTTTAAGTTCGTACACTCAAGTACAGCGGTAAGCCTTCGGGTTTACAACGATATAATTAGGGGTTCAATTCCCCTCAGTGGACTCCGCAGATAGCTCAATGTGGCTTTGCTGTAATAAAATATACATACACGCGTAAACTACTGACTGTCCCAGTGAGAGATCAAGTTCTACAATATATGATATTAAATGAGACCTAATTTTTGTATAATTGTGCCGTTTTATTTTATTGTTTTATAGTAAATCCGCATTGGACTTTCTATTATGTTTACCACAGGGAATCGAACCCCCTAGTTTGGTGTGTAAGTCCCTAAATTTCCCACTGTCCCACCGGGGGGGGACAATTATATTATGTTAAATTCTAACTCGGGCCAATAAAATAATATTTGTTGAGATGCTGCTTACAGATACGGTTTTTGAGATATCAGTGCTAGAAATAATTTATTTATAATTAATTTTGATCTTTACGTCTCACAAAGTTAACTGAAGGAAAGTGTTACAGCTATCGTAGATTTAAAGCTTGTATCGATTCGATACCAAAAATCCAGAATTTTTAAAACAAAAACATCCAGTTAACTACTGGAACAGCGAACTTTGTGAAACGACTGTTAGAAACATTTAAGTTTTAGTATGAAATCAACTAAGTAAAAAATAATACGGCTTGTATTTCTATTTACGATAAAGTTACACAATGGGCTATCTGTGCTCTGCCCATCAGAGGTATCGAAACCAGGTATCCAGCGGTGTGAATCCATAGACATACTGCTGTGCCAGTGGGGGGGGGGGGCAGAGGGAAGGCAGTCAGTAAGTAAGCAGCATTCTACCATTCATACTAAGGAATTAACTACCACTCTTATAAGACACCCACTTTACAGGATATATTTTGTGACATTGGCAGATCCGTAAAGACAGAGTTCTATCACAGGAATAACCATTACCACATAAGTTTGATTGCATCCGGAATGGCTATTATATATGTGAATTAGAGAAAACAAGGCTTGCGTCCAGTTCTCGAAACTGGGATCCGGTCATAGGTGCGTCATAAGAGTGACGGTCAGATCCCACTATTCGGTCCAATAAGAGTTACCAAAGAATTAGCTGTGGGCTCATTTTTATGTAAAGCTGTGAACCAGACGAATCATGGTTCATGTCCAATTGATGAAATTGGGGTCATAGGTGCGTTATAAGAGTGGCGGACAAATCCCAGTAGGGTGTCAAACAAGAGTAGCTCAAGAGTTATCTGTGGGCTGGTGCGTTTTGTTAGCTCCTTTTCCTGTAATCTGTCATTTTAAAATTAAATATGGCTATTAAGAGAGTGTGTTTGTGTAGCTTTGGATGAATACCTGAAATAAACAATTTAAAACAGTTGGGACAAAAACGAGGTACTAAAGTGAACAATATTAAAAAAAAACCCAGAAAACTTGCAGCTTCGGTTGAAATTTAGCTATCATATTGGAACTGACTGCAATATTGACTTAACCATTATATTGGGATTAACTGCAGTATTTACAGTATATTTGTGACTTTCATTAGTGGGGATACAGTAATGTATGTAACTTATACTATAGGGATACAGTATGTATGTAACTTACACTATAGGGATACAGTAATGTATGTAACTTACACTACAGGGATGGAGTAAGGTATGCAACTCACACTAGTAGGGATACAGTAATGTAAGTGACTTACATTAGTAGGGATACGGTAATGTATGTAACTTGCATAAGTAGGGATACACTAATATATGTAACTTACACTAGTAGGCATACAGTAATCGGACCTTCAGGCAGTTTTTGTATAAGAAATTTAGGGAAATATGTTAAAAAATCCAGTCGTATTTTTAGGACGACAGAGAGTTTCAAAATTTAGACTGGGTGGCAAATGTAAAAGTAGGTTCAAATCCTGAACCATACCCGGGGTCTCTAAAGCAATACAGTGTTTCTCTAAATGCATTAATTACTGTTTTCATAGATTATTGTAATTTAGGTTTTAGTATATGAGATGTTATAATGGAATACACAAAACTATAATATACTTTATATCATATCAGTTATACTTTAGGTGTGTCTATGTATCAAATGTCCAAACATTTAAATGCGAGGAGATAGTTGTGGCCCTTATAATCGTCTCTTTTACGCCAAATATTTTCTTCCATAATAAACTTCATGTGTCTTATGATAAGCCCGTGTACTGTTTAAGTAATTTTATGTACAGCGACTCACGCGTGGCATTTCGACTTTTATAACATCTCAAATTTCCACACTTACAGTAGCCAGTAATTTATTCCTTTTGAAATTCATGAGGTAAACGACACACTTCGACGGCCCGGCATGGCCAGGTGGGTTAAGGCGTGCGACTCGTAGTCCGAGGGTCGTGGGTTTGCATCTCCGTCGCGCCAAACATGCTCGCCCTTTCAGCCGTGGGGGCGTTATAATGTTACGGTTAATCCCCCTATTCGTTAATAAAAGAGTAGCCCAAGATTTGTCGGTGGGTGGTGATGACTAGCTGCCTTCCCTCTAGTCTTACACTGCTAAAGTAGGGACGGCTAGCGCAGATAGCCCTCGAGGAGCTTTGCGCGAAATTCAAAACAAACAAACACACTTCGACACTTCTAATGTGTATTTGTCTGCAGCGAGTTCTATAGATCACGTATACAGGGTGTATCGTGTCACGTATTCAAAGCGTGTACAGATACATCTGCCAAAGCAACATATACTTATATATACGTATATAACAGAAATGCAAATTATTCATCAAGATTTGAAGACGTTAAAATTTTTTTAAATTTCTAGAAATAAGAGCTAATAAGGAACTTCGTAAAGCGCCATCTGCATTAAGATGATTATCTTAATTTGCCTTTTTGATATCGCGATTAAATAGAAATAAAATAAAAGTTAAGTAGGAGAATGTAATTGTTTTTATAGCATTTGGTTTAAATAATGATTATTACAACAATATATGAGTATATTATTAGAGTTCTATGAAATAGTTATTTACTGAGATGAATTTTAAAATGTTTTAGGTAATTCACGCAATACGAAGAATAATTTCCAGATGTCGCTAATGAATAATCAAATCGCACTATCTTAAATAATTCTTGAAAATAACTAACAAGTATTATTAGCGCTAGGTGATTAGTACCAGCGTTTGAGTTTGCTTTTGTTCTGTTCAGGTTTTGTTGTATTAACAACAATAACAAAACATACGAATAATTAATGTTCACAAAGTAGTTTGGCTGATGGAAACTGGTGTAATTCGAAACTGTACGTTTCAAAATATCAGTATGTGTCTTTTGTTATCTTAATGCGAGGGTCATATGTTTTGGTCCGGCATGGCCAGGTTGTTAGAGCACTCGACTCGCAATATGAGTGTCACGAGTTCGAGTCCTTGTCACACCAAATGTGTTCGCTCTTTCAGCCATGGGGGAGTTATAAATCAATCCCACTATTCGTTGGTGAAAGAGTAGCCCGGGAGTTGGAAGTGGGTGGTGATGTGTAGCTGCCCTCCCTGTTTTCTTACACTTCTAAATTAGGTATGGCTGGCGCAAGTAACCCTCGTGTAGCTTTGCACGAAAATTCAAAATAAACAGTGTGATGGATTTAACAAGAAACTAATTTGCATATCTGAAGAATTCTTCTTATTGCGATAACACAGCTATCAGTAATTATCAGAACACAGAAAGCAGTTTGGACTAATATATTCCGAGAACGAATTTTGACTGAGAGAAAATACATGGAAATGAATCATTATTAAAATATTTTTAAATAAACACGTGTTTTCTTTAGAATTTTTTTGCACAGAGCTATGCAATAGCTGTCTGGGCATAGCCCTTGTATACCTTTTAAATAGTAGGCAGTTAGTCTAAAACACTCGTCGCAAACTTTTGGTCCGTTCTCTTTCTGATCGAATGGCGGAATTTGACCATGACTGCCACTTTCATAACGCACTTATGGCTGGCAGAAGTGAAGCTTGTTTCTTCGCAGTCACTCTGAGCACGACGACCAACGGTCACTTTTGGTCCTATACAAAATGGCAAAATCATAATGAAAGCCCAAAATTACAGTTAAAATAGAAATAGTGTTAAAGAGTCAAATCTAGATATACGTACATAGTCAGTATTATATTAACAAAACAAGGAAAACAAAAGGCAAAATATTTTCGAATAATAATTTTTCTGATTATTATGTAATTATTTGTTAGAGTTTTGTTAATATAATACTTACTACATATATAAAACTTTGTACAAGACAGAGTGTGAAATTTGTTTTATGACCAGTACAAAATTAATTAAAATCATGCTTCGCCACGTGAGAAGAAACTACAACGCCGTAACAATGAAATACTTTTTATTCGTAGTGCACCCCTCCGAAACGATATTTTGCTAATTCCGGTCTACTAAAAAATTACAGTTGTTTGAGGCTTCAAATGTAACTTTTCTGTCTATTGCGTCTTGCATTTGTCACAAACTTTGTTTATAATGATTCTGGCTTGGCGTTCCTGCCTTCTCGTCATGACAACTTTTAACATCAAACTGTCTATAACAACTGAGGACGCATGTTGTTCAATTACTTTCTTTACAGCTATCATCACACCAATGTCTAGGGTTGACAGCTTTAATTGTGTGACAGTTTTTGTTCTACTTTGTTTTTATATGATAATTAATCTGTCAACACACATTATTTTTCTTACCCACAAAGCCACACAATGGACTATCTGTTTTGTGTCATTTAACGAATTAAATCGCTATTTTTATGGATATAAGCCCTAAAATTACTGCTGATTGGTTCGGTTTGGTTTGTTTTGAATTTCGTGCAAAGCTACTCAAGGGCTATCTGCGCTAGCCGTCCCTAATTTAGTAGTGTAAAACTAGAGGAAAGGCAGATAGTTATCACCACCCACCGCCAACTCTTGGGCGACTCTTTTACGAATGAATAGTGGGATTGACCGTCACATTATAACGCCCTCACGGCTGAAAGGGCGAGAATGTTTAGTGTGACGGAGATTCGAACCCGCGACCCTCAGATTACGAGTCGAACTCCTTAACCCACCTGGCCATGCCGGACCAATTACCGCTGAACCACTGGTATATTTCAAAGAAGAAAATACAAACAAATTTCATAATGCGGTGTGAATTACGTGTACAAATACAAAAACTAAAGTATTTTTCAGTTTTTAATATTTTTCTGGAAGTACTGATACTCCTTCATCCTAGTTTTGAGCCTACCCAGGTGCCCAACTCCCAGTGGCACAACGATATGTCTGCGAACTTTACTGCTATAAACTGAGTTTCGATATCTGTGATGGGCATAGCAAAGAAGCCCTTTGTGTAGCTTTGTGCTTTAAAACGAGCAACAGCCACATGGTGGCTCGGTGGTAAGTTTGTGGGCAAACAGTCAGGCTTCGATATTCCTAGTGGGCGCTACACAGCTAGCATTCTTTACAATATTTTAAGAATTGATTCAGTTGGTACTTTAGTACAATATAAGAGTATTGTGGTGTATTAACTTTCTCTTTACAGACATCTCCAGGTGGTTAAGGCACTCTACTCACAATCTGCGCGCAGAGAGTTCAAATTATCGTCACACCAAACATTCTCGCCCTTTCAGCCGTGGGGGTGATATAATGTGATTGCTAATTCCATTATTCGTTGGTAAAAGAGTAGTCCAAGAGTTGGCGGTGGGTGCTGATGAGTAGCTGGCTTTCCTCTAGTCTTTCACTGTTAAGTCCCTCATGACCCAGTGGTTAAGGCATTCTACTAGCAATTTAAGGGTCTCAGGTTCGAATTCCCGTCACACGAAACATGCTTGCCATTTTAGCCGTGGGGGTATTATGATGTGATTGCCAATTCTAGTATTCGTTGGTAGAAGAGAAGCTTAAGAGTTGGCGGTGGGTGGTGGTGACCAGCTTGCCTTCCTTCTAGTCTTGCATTGCTAAATTAGGAGTAGCTAGTACAGACAGCCCTTGTTTAGCTTTACGCGAAATTCAAAACCAAACAAAGAAACTAAACTTTATGTAATATTTTTGCTGAGACAGCAATTACAAGAAGATACCCCCACTATGGGATGCGTGTATTATATTTATCAGATAAATTACTTTAAATTTCCTCAGGAAGCCTGTTCATCACTTTATAGTTCTGGTGAATCATAAAGAAACGAAAATTAAATCACCTGACTACAGTCTTTCTCCTGTTTCTGATCGCCTGACCACAGTTTTAGTGCTGCACTTTTCGCCTGTTTCTGATCACCTGACCACTGTTTTCTCTTGTTTCTGATCGCCTGACCACAGTTTTGGTGCTACACTTTTCGCCTGTTTCTGATCCCTTTAACACAGTTTTCACCTGTTTCTGATCGCCTAACTACAGTTTTGGTGCTGCACTTTTCGCCTGTTTCTGATCACCTGACCACTGTTTTCTCTTGTTTCTGATCACCTGACCACAGTTTTGGTGCTACACTTTTCGCCTGTTTCTGATCGCTTTACCACAGTTTTCACCTGTTTCTGATCGCCTAACTACAGTTTTGGTGCTGCACTTTTCGGCTGTTTTTGATCACCTGACCACTGTTTTCTCTTGTTTCTGATCGCCTGACCACAATTTTGGTACTACACTTTTCTCCTGTTTTTTATCCCTTTAACACAGTTTTCTCCTCTTTCTGATCACCTGGCCACAGTTTTGGTGCTACCCTTTTCGCCTGTTCCTGATCCCTTTACCACAGTTTTCTCCTGTTTCTGATCTCCTAACTACAGTTTTGGTGGTGCACTTTTCGTCTGTTTTTGATAACCTGACCACTGTTTTCTCCTGTTTCTGATAATCTGACCACGGTTTTCGTTTGTTTTTGATCATCTGACTACAGTTTTGGTGCTACCCTTATCGCCTGTTCCTGATCCCTTTACCACAGTTTTCTCCTGTTTCTGATCTCCTAACTACAGTTTTGGTGGTGCACTTTTCGTCTGTTTTTGATAACCTGACCACTGTTTTCTCCTGTTTCTGATCATCTGACCACGGTTTTCGTTTGTTTCTGATCATCTGACTACAGTTTTGGTGCTGCACTTTTCGTCTGTTTCTGACTATTTAGTCTCGATAAAGAAATGATGCCAATTGCACGATACTTTATCCATATAATAGTTAAAATGTGCAGTTTTGAATATAACATTCTGTTGCCAACACTAGTTAATGGCCTAATCAGTGATGACGAGAAAACCCACTTGTAGATAAAAATATACATGTGTAAAAACGGCTGGTTTGGGCTGAGAAAATTTGTATGTAGAGGAGCGAACAACGTTTCGATCTTCTTCGGTCATCGTCAGATCATATTCGCTCCTTTACATAAAATTTTTCTCAACCCAAACCAGCCGTTTTTACACATGTGTAGTTAATGGCCTATTGACTTCTGCCTTTACCACTTATCAGTTTGCATGTTAACGTATTATAAGATATGATCGACTCACTTTCTTGTAGTTTGAAGCTACATCTCTTGAGGTGGACACTAACTTTTGACGCTGACTGCACCGTCAGTAGGCTCGTAACAGTAAAACAAACAGTGTAGAGGTAGTCGCGGGAAGCCTTGGAACAAGAATATTCCGGAGCAATAGAAGACAAAAAACACTCATCGAACCTTGTTACAAAAATAGTTTAGGACAATCCAGCACATCCGAGACTTGAAACAAAATATTTTACACGTTGAACACGAAAGAAGAACAACTTTAGTTCATCCGCTTAAAAAAAATAATCCGGAACATTACGATACGAGTATGTAACAAAATTATTTCAGAATAACAGAGAATAAATGATCTTCTTGGATAACTGCGGTGGAATATTCTAGAGCTGTAGAACCCGCGCATTCACCGTGGAGCTTGTAACAAAATTTTCTAAAACAACAACAAACTGCAGGCTATGCAGTGAAACATCTTGTATTTTCAGGTAGAGAATAAAAAACAACCTTCACAGCGTCTTACTGCACAATAAAAAAAAAGTTCTTACTGATGGTCACGTGACGAAAGGCACCTTATACACAACCATTACACTTCCGGGACAGTTGTGGTATTGTATTTAGTATGCCCGAACTATGAATTCGAAGGTTTGTGGTTTTAAGATTCGTGCCCAACCTCTGTGGCCACGAGTGCGCTTGGTCTGATAAAAGTAGGCCAAAAGTTGGCGGGTGATATATTGACTAGATTCCCTCTGCTGTGTTAACTCAAAATCATGGACAGCTATACATAGATAACCATTTATATAACTTTATGCCAACATCTGTAACAAACAAAGAAATCAGATAATTATATGTTCTTCAAAATTTTGAAAACGTTTCTGAGTTTGTAACGTAAGTGATAAAAACAGAAGACTACAAGGAAGAGAGACGTAACAGAAGGCGTTGCTGTCAGATATCGAATATTCACTACAATCCTGACATCTTAACTCCTATCAGGGTAAACTAGGGGTGTTAAAACGTTGAGTAAAATGTGTTTGTTTGTTTTGGAATTCGCGCAAAGCTGTACGATGGCTTCTGCGCTAGCCGTCCCTAATTTAGCGGTGTAAGACTAGAGGGAAGGGAGCTGGTCATCCCCACACACCGCCAACTCTTGAGCTACTCTTTTACCAACGAATAATGGGAATGACCGTCACATTATAATGCCCCCACGGCTGAAAGGGCGAGCATGTTTGGTGTGACGGGGATTCGAAGACACGTCCCTCAGATTACGAGTCGAGTGACATAACCACGTGGTCATGCCGTGCCGTCGTCATAAAAACATCCTTCGTTTGTGACACATTTAAACAGATTTGAAGACAACTGTGTTATTTGTATGCTAGTTTATTACCCTCTTTTTCCTTGTAGTTTAGTTGTATTACATTTTCCTTGTATTTTAGCTATATTACATTCAAACTTTTGTTTTCGTGACTCAGCGGTATGTCTGCGGACTCAAACGCTAAAACCGGGTTTCGTTACTTGTGGTGGGCAGAGCACAGATAGCCCATTGTGTAGCTTTGTGCTTAATTCAAAACAACAACTTACCACTGAAACTGGGAGAAATCTGGCATAGACGTTCATCACATTTTAAATATCCGCTTTCCCACAGTATGTTTAGTGGAGTAATGAGTCTCTTTATTATCAGCAAAGAAAGTAGTTTTAAAATATCAATAATGTAATTGGTTTGTTTTTTTATTGCGCGATATCGGTCATTTTAAGTACTTTTAAATTTTAAGATAGGGAACGAACATCAACATATCTTTAAACTATCCTTAACAAATATATTTGTCTGCGTCTTTAACTTATAAGCCGTTTTACATAACACAGATATCTTTTCTAATTCATGTAACTACACTCGTCACTAGAGAACATAGTGTGGTAAAAATCTAATTATTCCTTAAATAATTATTGTACTTCAACTACTCGACATAATAAAACTGACGTGATTTTTGAGGAAGTTTAACACTTTAAAAGAATTGGTTAAGTGTAATTCTAAATCTGACTCAGTTTTCCATGGCTCAGTGGTTAAGGCACTCCACTCGTAATTCGAATGTCGCGGATTCGAATTTCCGTCACACCAAACATGTTCACTCTTTCAGCCGTGGGAATATTATAAAGTGACGGTCAATCCCACTATTCGTTGGAAAAAAGAGTAGAGTAGCCCAAGAGTTGGCGGTGGGTGACGATCACTAGCTGTCTTCCCTCTAATCTTACACTACTAAATTAGGGACAGCTAGCGCAGATAGCCCTCGAATAGCTTTGCTCGAATTTCAAAAACAAAGTTTTCCATTGCTTTGGTTTCATTATTTCTGTTCTACTGAAGAGTTGAAAAAGCTTGTTACTCCTGGATCTTTTCTCAATTATAACACGTTCTTGTTTTGTTGGTGGGTTAGACGTGACCTAGAGGTCATCGTGCTGGACTGTGATTGCCAGAGTCCATGGTCCGTATGACGTTGCCGTAGCACCTCACTCTGCACACTGGAACTTTGAGTGCATTAGAGTCACGTCCCACTTACTGATCAGACAGTAACAGCCCAATAGTCAATAGAGGGAGCTGTTGTTCGACTCCCTTCCATTTGAACTTCCAGATAAACATTCGGTAAGGTTGTTACAGATAATCGTTTTCTAATATTGCTCGAATATTCGAAACAAGCAAAATGGTTCTATTTTTACTAGGTAATTTAGAACATAGCCTGTTTTCTTAGGAAGTGTTTCGAGGGTTCAGTGCCGTGACACTTCGTTTGGCTCTATTACTTTTTCAGATATATTTATTTCAAATAAACTTCATTGGAAATATGTTTATTTAAGTCAATTTTTGATAAAAGGCTATGTGTTTGTGTGTCAGCTTATAACTTGCAAACCGCTGGACCGATTATCACCAAACCTTTGATATAATCTTAAAACCCTCAAGGAGAGTAATGTGGGAGGGGACGAGGGGCCTGCGTTTGGATCTGATTCCACCTATACCACCTCTCGGGGCTATATCTTTACATTACGTTAAATGTTTTGTTGATAACTTATGTATGGGTACATTAACTGTACATTGCATGGTATAAAGCTCTGATAGTTGTTAAAATACTGTGCACGTGGCCAACATCCTAAACACAATAAAAACTAAACTGGATACTTTAATTGTTACAAGTTCTTCGTGTATTATTACGTTGTTAAAAGAACTTTCCTTTAGTAGTCGTGTACACGTCTGGTTGTAAAACATGCAGTGAATCTCTCATTGGTTTCAACATGGGGAACCGAATGTAAGAAAAGTTCAGTTAAATATTGAACGATGGTCTAAGGTTCGTGTCCCGTTGCCTCAGGCTCCATATAGATGCGTTTTAAAAGTGCTGAATTCCTCTATTCGATGTGATGAAAGCTCAAGAGTTGTGAGTGGATGTTTTTGAGTAGCTGCCTTTCCTTTAGCCAGTAAAATTAAATTAGGAACTAAAATCAGGGGTTCGATTCCCCTCGGTGGACTCAGCAGGTAGCCTGATGTGGCTTTGCTATAATAAAAACAAACACAAACAAACAAATTAGGAACAGCTTGTATGGATAACTCTCGTGTTTCTTTGTACGAAAAGGCAATTGAACAGTTTTCAAAGCTCATGCTTAAATACGATGTGCGATTTGTTTTCAGGTGAATAAAGTTTTTGAGAATCAAAACAAACTTTTATTTGTATACAAATGAAGTATTCTGTTCTATAGCAACTGTTCGTAAGTCAAGTTTCCTGAAAAAATGAACTGATATAAAAAGTTGTTTTTGTTTTCTCTCCTTACCAAAAAAGGCCTACTAGTAAGTAATATATTATCAAAGGCCTACTAGTAAGTAATATACTATCAAAGAAAGCCTACTAGTAAGTAATATATTATCAAAGAAGGTTTACTAGTAAGTAATATATTATCAAAGAAGGCCTACTAGTAAGTAATATATTACCAAAGAAGGCCTACTAGTAAGTAATATATTACCAAAGAAGGCCTACTAGTAAGTAATATATTACCAAAGCTATTATTTTTTGGATATCTTTTTATCCCTTATTTTATGGAATAATGAAAGGCAGTCACTGAGCTGCTAGCGCGAAATATTAATTGTTCCATTGACGTAAATTTGACTACAGTGTGAGGTTTCTTCGATCCACCAGGTTAGATAGTAAACAAGTTACCAGAACGTCCTCACCCCTCACAAATGTGTTTTGTTGTTTGTTTTTTTAAAGCTGTGCTAATAACGCTCAGCAAATTGTTTCCATGGATAAATTTTTAGTTTATAAAACAACAAAAAATGTCTTTCAGGCAACGTACGTATCGAGAAAAACTTACGTAGGGGCGTTAGTTCCCGACCTTAGTATGTAAATAGTGATATAAATATTACAGAACACGTGTTAATGACCTACTGTACTGTAAAGATGAAACCATGATCGGTGTTAAACCAATATTATAGTATCAGGTTGATACAGTGCGACTATTTGCAGGTACAATGGTGTTATGCCAATGATAGGACGTAAAAATTAAGCCACGTGGATTTTGCGGGTAAAAAATTGTGCTAAATCTCTATTGTAGTGTAACTATTAAAGAACAAATGGGGTTCAGTCCCTAATGCAGTGAGAAAAATAATCCTTCGGATTATCAGGAACAAAAGAACTTATTCGAACCTCAGTGGATAGATGAACATCTTGCGATGTGAGAAATAAGTCTAAAGTTACCTTTATTCTGATTCCATTCCTTATCTAATAACAAAGTAAAATATTTTCATCGCATGTATGGAATTTACATTATGTATATGTTATATAAGCTGGCTAAAACTCACAACTGTTGTTTTTTTGCACGTGCTGTAGGGGCAAAATCGTTGATTTATAGCGTGGAAAGGAATTTTTTCAGCCCTGTAAACAAAACCTATTGAGAAAAGCTTCGAGAATATAACAGAGCTAAAATTTAATAGGGTAATTTGTAGCACAATGTTTGATTCTCAAATACAATATTTTTTTTGGGGTATTATATGTTTATAATCGAGGTTTTGATTCATTTTTAATTGTGTTTTGTTATACCTCTGAAGAAAGAGTGAAATTAGAATCAGTGTGCGTCTATTAAAAACAAAAATTATTATAGGAAGTTGGTGTACGAAAGTAATGTACATTAAACTTAAAAAATAACATTTCAAATGTGCCTCCTAGTGGCACAGCAGCATGTCTGCGAAGCTGCAACGCTAGAAGCCAGGTTTTGGTAACCGTGGTGGGGAGAGCACAGACAGCCATTGCGTAGCTTTGCCATTAACTACAAATAATCAAATTTAATTTCAAAAATTCACACATGTGTACCAGTTTACTAGAATTAATTGAAGAAAGCAACATGATGACTGAGATGAAGCAATGACCTTGACAACAGTGTTGCTATGGTAACATTATTTATAAGATTGTTCGTGCCAACGATTTACATGCGCTGATTTTAACTGCAGATTTTGTTTTTACGTGTTGCTCTTAATCTGTACCTTCCAGATTAAAAAAAAAACATAGGCTTGAAAAAAGCGTTTGTCACTGCCCAAGAGGTCTATCTGTCAATACCATAACTATACAGAAAGGCTTAACGATGAAGGGCGTGTTCTTGTTTGACGGGTTTAAAATGCACAGTTCAACTTGATTATGCATGACAATGTTTAAATGTTCGGTTAACAAGATTCAACACGTTGCTGCTCGTACCTATTGTTTGGTTGTTAGCACATACAAATCTACAGAATTGGTTATCTGTGTTGTGCCCATCAATAGTATTGAAGCGGGTTTTGGGCGTTGTAATTCTTCCGAGTTAGGAGTGAGGGAGCTTTATCATGACAAGAAGTGCTAATATGTTATTTCGCATTATCTGAGTGTTCATAAAGAAAATTCCAACACTTGTTTCACACTATTTAAGTGCTCAGACAGAAAGTGCCAACATATTGTCTAAATGTCAGGACAGGAAGTTCCAACATGTTTCACACTGCCTAAGTGTCCTGACAAGAAATGGAAGTTTCAACATTTTTTTCACACTACGTGAATGTCGAGACATCGAGTTTCATCATGTTGTTTCACACTATTCGACGTGTACTTTTATTCATATTTTGTAAAGGTTTATGTATATATATGATATCGTTTTACATATTACGTTTGTCGCTAACCTTAGCGACAGTTTCCGAGAATTATCCCAGAAATCTTATTCATTGTGTATAACGAAGAACTTAGATAGTGCCTACAGCGGAGTGTTGATTGATTAATTAATTATATGATACGAGTTTCCTAATTTTAGTTTCTTATCGTATTAGGTCTGCAAGGCCTAGAGTGATTCGTATATTATGCATATAATACCATATGCATAAAAACCTAACAAATGCATTTCACAGACATGCTTTTGTCGTACAATTTCGAATATAGTGTTTAAAATTTACGACTTTTAACCATTGATATCTTAAAGGTTTTTATATAAAACACATTAACGAAAAGAAAAAAAATAATAAATTGCCATTGGTGAGGCTCTATTTCATTGGAATATTTTAATGAAATTCGATATTCTACTGAAATGCTACGGTTTTTATGTACAAAATCAATTTCTTATGATCTCTACCACTGTTCTCCTCGGAAATTACATGGGTTTATCTACTCGTAAAAACGTCACGGTTGCTATGGTAACCATACTAAATTGCGTAATTGAATACCACAATCATTTTGGAAATACGAACTTTACCTCAGACTTGGAAAGAAAGTTTCTGACTGCTACTTTTTTATTATAAGTAATAAGCTTACTTTATTTTAATTTGATATTTCGAAGACCCCCCCACAAAAAAAAAGCACATAACAAAACAAACTAATACTGTAACTAAATATGTAAATATATCCGCAAGATTTGAAATATATTTAAACCTTTGGATATTAGATGTAAACAGAGCGAAACTCGTTTTACATGTTACAGTGTTTAAGTATTTCTTAAAGCATGTAAAAGTGGCAGGCTGAAATAGTTGAGATTTCTTCAATTCGGATTGCAGCTAATTAAACTATAGGATTATAAGTAAATCTATAATTTACGTCTTTTAATCAATGGTTCATTATTAACAACTAACTGTATGGTTGTATGTCATGCTTCGATAAACCTGGCTTAACAAACAATAAAACAAACGCTATGAAAGTTAGCCCTCTCGTCAGTAGGCCTGTCGATTAGGAGAACATTGTTTTCTATGATGATTGAAACCTCTAATCGAATTCACTGCCAACTAAGTTTTATTCACCCTTAACTTAGGTCCTAAATACAAGAATGGCCACCTCATCACAGCTCGGCAACAAAATAAACACAATCGAGGTATTCTTGAACATCTCGAACGCATGTAGTTAGTTTTAAAAAAATAGATTTTACACGAACGTACGGTATCAATTTCAACACAGAAAGCGGCTATATTTAAATCAGTTAATTGGAACACGTGGCCATGTTCGAAAACTTGCATTAAGACTCTCTAATGAATCATGCTCAGGTTTTATTTCGTCTTGAAAAATCAAACTGAATTTCAAAGCTAAGAAGATTAGGATACATCCTTTCGTAGTTTCTGTAACCATCTAATGAAGTATAAGGTATACCATTTCCTAGTTTCAGAAACCATCTATCAAAGCTGATGGTTTCGGTGAGTACTTAAAGAAGTATAATTTCAATGACCACCTAATGAAGTATAAGATAATCTATATTTAGTTTCAATGAGCATGCAATGAAGTATAGGATACACCTATATCTAGTTTCAGTGAGCATCTAATGAAGTATAGGATACATCCATATCTAGTTTCAGTGAGCATCTAATGAAGTATAGGATACACCTATATCTAGTTTCAGTGAGCATTTAATAAATTATAGGGTACATTATATCTAGTTTCAGTGAGAATCTAATGAAGTATAGGATACACTATATCTAGTTTCAGTAAGCATCTAAGGAAGTATAGAGTACACTATATCTAGTTTCAGTGAGCATCTAAGGAAGTATAGAGTACACTATATCTAGTTTCAGTGAGCATCTAAGGAAGTATAGGGTACACTATATCTAGTTTCAGTGAGCATCTAATGAAATATAGGATACTCTTATATCTAGTTTCAGTTAGTATCTAATGAAGTACAGGTTACACTATATCTTGTTTCAGTTAGTATCTAATGAAGTACAGGATACACTATATCTAGTTTCAGTGAATATCTAAGGAAGTATAGAGTACACTATATCTAGTTTCAGTGAGCATCTAAGAAAGTATAGGGTACACTATACCTAGTTTCAGTGAACATCTAAGAAAGTATAGGGTACACTATACCTAGTTTCAGTGAACATCTAATGAAGTATAGGGTACACTATATCTAGTTTCAGTGAGCATCTAATGAAGTACAGGGTACACTATACCTAGTTTCAGTGAACATCTAATGAAGTATACACATACACGTAGTTTCCATGTTGTTCGTCAGTAAAACAGAAATTTACATTGAAAATGAACATACATAGATAGTTGCACTATGTGTAGTTGTCTGTTAGTTTTGTAACGTTTTCTAGGGCCGGTCTTGTTTATGATGCCCTGATTGTGTGTGTGAAATGGTTCGCAGCTCGCATCCCGTTGTCTTAGAACTGTTCGGTCAAAAAAAAAGGTAGCCCATGAGTTGGCGGTGCGCATTCTTGGCTAGTTATCTTTAGTATATAATTTCAGTGTATATGTGTAGAAATTTCCCTTGTATAATTTTGCCCGAAAATTCTAAAAAAAAAGAGTAACTTGTTATATATACCGATATATTTTGCCGTATGCATAATTTGGTATCTCTTGTTTGCCCTACGTGTTTATCTGTTGTTTTTTGGCTTTGTTTGCTAGTAATTACAGAACTCTTGCTATCGTGAATATATATGTACGTACTAAGTGGAGTTTGTTCGCTTATCGTTGTACAGGTGTTAGTTAATTCGTCAATATTTTTCATAATTTTAATCTGAACTCTTGTTATAAATAAAAATTTTAAGAAAGAATTTAGAATTTGCTATCAAATATTGTACAGTTAATTTTCAACATAGAAAAAAAGACGAGGAGAGATAGATTACCATATGGAAAACAAGATCTATGATTATCCTCGATGATAACATTATGTAACACAAATTTTGTTCCTGGATAGTATGTGTTATTTTTTAATTGCGTATGTTGTAAAAGTACAGAAAATGGTCATTATTCCCTTCAAACTTTGCTTTTGTGATCTGGATAATGAAATTTAGAAATTAACCTATTTTCTATGTAAAAACGGGCAAATTTTCATTTATATAAGATCTGAATAAAACAACATATGAATCAATATTCACATTTATTTATACTAAAGTTACACAAAAATGAACACAAATGTTTAGAAGTGAGTAGTTTTTCGAGATTTGCGACTGTAATGTAAATCACCTTCATGTTTTCGTTATACGCTTTCAGGTCACAAATGCAAAGTTTGAAGAGAAAAATAGGTCTTTTCCATTTTCTTTAGGCATAAGCAATTGGGAAATAAAACTTTCTGTCCAGAAACAAGAAAAAGTAAAAATTTTGTTACATAGTATAATTCTTGATACCGACTTGATACACTTGACTGTATCTTCGATGCTTTTTTGGTTAAAAAAAAACAACGCAAAAATGGGATTATGTTGGTTTTAATTTACAGGTGACGCTGTAAACTTATACAGCCTGACAAGAATTTAATTTTGTCTATTCTGTCTGAAACACGTCCAGTGGCCCGGCATGGCCAGGTGGCTAAGGCACTCGATTCGTCGTAATCTGAGGGTTGCGGGTTCGAATCTCTTTCGCACCAAACATGCTTGCTCTTTCAGCCGTGGGGGCGTTATAATGTAACCGTCAATCCCACTATTCATTGGTAAAACAATAATCCAAGAGTTGGCGATGTGTGGTGATGACTAGCTGCCTACCTTCTAGTCTTACACTGCCAAATTAGCGACGGCTAGCGCAGAAAGCCTTCGTGTTCCTTTGCGCGAAATTAAAAAACAAACAAACAATCACTTGTAGTACGATGTTTCGAAAATTGAACATAAAATCAATTGCACTTATAGGTTTAATACTCTTTCAGGGTGTTAGTATTACATAAAAGTAATAAGTGTATGGTGTTATGTTAGGGACATAGGCCAATAACATTTTGAGGTATATTTTAATTAGACATTTCTAATATCCTGAAAAATTATACGAAAATTTCATAATAATATCTTTGTTATTATCATGATAGAAACAGGATGAGTTGAAAGCGGTGAGAGAAATAAAACAACTACAGTACTAGTGGCAGTAATTAGTACTACTCATAAGGTGTGACGTCATCATATAATTAAATATTTTTCATACTTTGTAAACGTCAATTTTTTGTAATCCCCACGTGTATACTTTATATGGTTATCTTAACACACTACGTCATACAGTTCTTTATTTTCGTTGGCTACTTTATACACATTTTCTGATGTACAATAAAAGACAGTCTAAGCAACTACTGTGATTAATACTGCTTAGTGATGTTTTCTAATGAATAAGGTATACTATACCCCTTTTCTAAACGTCACTATCATTGTTAGTTTTGTTTAAAATGTTAATGTACGTATTTATTTTATTTTTCAGTAAAACGATTACTTTCGTTTTTAGTTTAATATATGGAGTTAGGACTAACTAAACTGCCTCAACTGGCCAAACTATGTGAGATATTATTGGGATTTTGGCCTAAAACATTGCTAACAGCGAATGTATTCGACTAATGAAACAATTACTTCTAACATTTGAAGGCAAGAACACACACACACATATATATATATATTCCTAGTTGTTCTACTCCAAGTTTACTAAGTTAAGAGTTTCAGAGTGTGCTATATGGACGTTTTCTTTCTAATACCAAACAGTTCTAAAAGTGAGAACAAATGACAAATAGCATAAATTAAGAATTATTAAGTCGTCTCTGCTGTCCTGTGGAAATGTTCGCACATGTTATAAATATTAGACAACTACCAAAGTTTATTTCATACCTCAATAAAATGTTTATGAAAAAGGGTAGATCCATGTAAGTGTACATAGTTCTAAATATAAAGGGGGGCCGTTTTATACTATATCAAACTATCAGAGGACAGGACATGAACCACGTGTTTGTGGCAAACCAAAAGAATCATAACGCATTCATCTCACGCGTTGCCAAACATAACGTAATTTTCAATCATATGATGCAAATAAAAATTTTGAATACGCAATAAATCAGCGCATTATGGTAATATAGATAAGTCGGTAACAAGGTCGTAACGTATCGACTGTATGCTTTTAATATGGTCGATACACTTAGCACTGTTGACTGGCAATACACTGGGTTATAACGCGTAGTCAACGTGTTGAACCGATGCGTCAAGACCCTGTTGGCTACTAATTATAGGGTTAAAAGTGTGTTATACGTGTGTACCACCGACGACTTATGCATTAAGTATATTTCCTGTCAGCTACAACAAAATACCACCGGAGATAAAATATGTTTTATTTCGTTACTTTGAACTCATATTACATTTCAAAATTAATGAAACGTATTTCCTTTTAACCCCATTCCAACAACATTATATCATGGAAGATTTTGTAAAAGAACAGTTTCTGCTTGTTTTGTTTTTTGAATTTAGCACAAAGCTACACAATGAGCTATCTGTGCTCTGCTCACCACGGGTATCGAAACCCAGTTTTTAGCGTTGTAAGTCCGCAGACATACCGCTGAGCCACTGGGGTGCAACAGTTTCTGTTTTATATATATATATATATATATATATATTCAAACTATATCCGTCTTATTATTGACTCGTTCTGAACGATGATGAACTTGACTTTCTGTATGCATATCTGCACAATGATGAATTTGACTTTCTGTATGCATATCTGTACCTTGACCTTCTGTATGCATATCTGTGCAATAATGACCTTGACCTTCTGTATGCATATCTGTGCGACGATGACCTTGACCTTCTGCATGTATGTGTATATACATTTTATTTTATAAACGTACTGACTACGGAAACATTTTACGCAAACTGTTGAACTATCTATTTATTTTTTCGACTGTTAGTGCATACCGTTTAAGAAGCTAACAGATACAGAACGATGTACGACAGGTGTTTCTCTATTGTTATTTTTACATAGCTTTAACTACACTGAAATTGACATCTTTTTAGCCAACAGGGAACCGTATTTGACCAATACAACAACGTAAGTGACGTTTATATATCTGCTGACAAGAATTAATATTTACAGACTAAGTAAATAATAAGACACGAGCTTAACCAACGTCTCGAGTTTAGCTGTCACAGTCTTGGTGGTTTCGATAAGATTCAATGTACGCGTTCTCTCAAAAGCTGGGTTGACAAGTTTATTTGTGAGCAAACTGTCTTTGGAACAGAAAATGTTCACATTCGTTTAGGGACTACGTTTTTCATACAAGGATCTTAGTGATCTGGGATATAGAGCTATTAATTTTAAAACAAAACTTTCTGTAGCAACAGTTACATAATTATACAGATTAGAATTGATTTGAAAACAATGACGTAACTAGAAGATAAAATGTTGAAGCCAACTCAGTGTAACTTAGCGACAAGTGAAGGAAAACGGGCGTATCCCAAAATTTCGTCATCCACGCCCTCTTTAATAAATATGG
Source organism: Tachypleus tridentatus (assembly GCF_004210375.1). Lineage (NCBI taxonomy): Eukaryota > Metazoa > Arthropoda > Merostomata > Xiphosura > Limulidae > Tachypleus > Tachypleus tridentatus. The sequence continues at coordinate 70,384,831 of NC_134836.1, read as the reverse complement.
TTTCTTGCGCGCCACCTTTTGTTTTTTAACGAGTGCAAAAGTGGTTTAAATGACGGAAGGTGACACATGGATACACATTAACATCGTGTTCTAGCAATACTGTATTATTTTAGTTAACAAAAATATATTAAAACGCTTTATTGCACTATTGACCCTCTCCTAATCGCTTGCGCCATCAGGGGGAGCGCACCGCACGTTTTGGGAAACACTACTGTATAACAATATGGTAAAAAGTGCCTAATGTTATTAGGTTGTACACAAGAATAATGGGGTTACATCCTCACTGTTAACGACATTTGAAGCCTTAATCACAAGAGTATCTCACATGAAATAATAAAGTAACCATCGAAGATAAATTAATTTGTCACCTAAGACGACTGTTTTTGTCATAAATCTTATTTTTATAGTGTAATAGATCTATAGGAAACTTTAAAATTGCTTCGGAGAAACAAATAGAATGTTCGAGAATAGTTGTTTGTTCTTTTGAATTTTGCGCAAAGTTACTCGAGGGATATTTGCGCTAGTTGTCCCTAATTTAGATGTGTAAGACGAGAGGGAAGGCAGCTAGTCATCACCACCCACCACCAACTCTTGGGCGACTCTTTTACGAATGAATAGTGGGATTGACCGTAACATTATAACGCTCTCACGGCTGAAAGAGCGAGCATGTTTTGGTGTCACGAGGATTCGAACCCGCGACCCTCGGATGACGAGTCGAGCGCCTTAACCACCTGACCATGCAGGGCCAAGGATATTTGAAACAGAAAAAAACGAGAGCCTGTAACAGAAGTGAGTCGGTACTCACACGCCATCTATAAATAAACTAAATATACAAATATATAATTAGGAAAAGGTTCACGTGTGTTTATAACTGACGAACGGCATGTTATATTACACCATGGTGCTCTGGGTCGTTTCCATTCTTTGAATGAATACGTCACCTTGAACATTGATGTGTACATGTGTTGGTGTCTTGTTCATGTTTTAGTTTCAGAGTAATAAGTATGTAAGAATAGACTCTTTAACGTCATACAAATATACACAAGTTTAAACTAAAATTATCACTTGGTATTTTAAATAAGGATGTAATTAATGAGCGTTTACCTGTTTTACAGAGCTTCCAATCACGCAGCGTTATTTGGATAGATAGAGGTTGCATTATATAAACAGAGGGGTGTCAGGATATAGAGGATATTTTTTCATGGTATTAGATATACAGAGAGTGTTTGTGTTCTTTCTTATAGCAAAGCCACATCAGGCTATCTGCTGAGCCCACCGAAGAGAAGCGAACCCCTGAATTTAGCGTTCCAAACACCACTTGTGTATCTGACACACTGTTCCTACCAGCCATAAAAACATCACTTGTGTATCTGACACACTGTTCCTACCAGCCAACGAAACATCACTTGCGTATCTGACAGACTGTTCCTATCAGCCAACGAAACATCACTTGCGTATCTGACAGACTGTTCCTACCAGCCATCGAAACACCACTTGTGTATCTGACACACTGTTCCTACCAGCCATCGAAACACCACTTGCGTATCTGACAGACTGTTCCTACCAGCCAACGAAACATCACTTGCGTATCTGACAGACTGTTCCTACCAGCCATCGAAACACCACTTGTGTATCTGACACACTGTTCCTACCAGCCAACGAAACATCACTTGCGTATCTGACAGACTGTTCCTACCAGCCATCGAAACACCACTTGTGTATCTGACAGACTGTTCCTACCAGCCAACGAAACATCACTTGCGTATCTGACAGACTGTTCCTACCAGCCATCGAAACACCACTTGTGTATCTGACACACTGTTCCTACCAGCCATAAAAACATCACTTGCGTATCTGACAGACTGTTCCTACCAGCCATCGAAACACCACTTGTGTATCTGACACACTGTTCCTACCAGCCAACGAAACATCACTTGTGTATCTGACAGACTGTTCCTACCAGCCAACGAAACATCACTTGCGTATCTGACAGACTGTTCCTACCAGCCATCGAAACACCACTTGTGTATCTGACACACTGTTCCTACCAGCCATAAAAACATCACTTGTGTATCTGACACACTGTTCCTACCAGCCAACGAAACATCACTTGCGTATCTGACGACTGTTCCTACCAGCCATCGAAACACCACTTGCGTATCTGACAGACTGTTCCTACCAGCCATAAAAACATCACTTGTGTATCTGACACACTGTTCCTACCAGCCAACGAAACATCACTTGCGTATCTGACACACTGTTCCTACCAGCCTTCGAAACACCACTTGTGTATCTGACACACTGTTCCTACCAGCCATAAAAACATCACTTGTGTATCTGACACACTGTTCCTACCAGCCATCGAAACACCACTTGCGTATCTGACAGACTGTTCCTACCAGCCATCGAAACACCACTTGTGTATCTGACACACTGTTCCTACCAGCCATCGAAACACCACTTGCGTATCTGACAGACTGTTCCTACCAGCCATAAAAACATCACTTGTGTATCTGACACACTGTTCCTACCAGCCAACGAAACATCACTGAAGAAAGAAAACAAACACAACAGAGAACCTAATGAAAAGATGCGTCTATGGGAGGGTAAAATGTGTATTGTTTAATTCAGGGGTTCGCAGGCTGGGAAGGGATCCGTCAGAAAGTATCGTGAGTTTCCGTAAGTAATACACAATGCTTTTAAAGAACTCGGATCCTAAAGACTCATAAGCGAGGGAACGTTTGAATCCCTGGTTTAATGCAGTGACAAACTTTGGATATCAAGCAACAGTTGTCAGAAAGTATTGCCTGCATATAATTATGTAGCTCCAATCACGTTTGAAGAGAAGTATTTCTAAAACTGCTAGTATCTTAAATGTTCATATATTTTCGACGGGACTATATTCTTTGTTAATAGTCGTTGTATGTAACAAATCCTGGTTCACGTACGAGTACTTGTATAATATAAATTAAAGACCTACGTAATTCTTAGGTGACGTCTGCTCTCTAGGTAGTCCGTGTTCAGTATGTGCAGTTACGAGTTACTACGCTTACGATATGGCATACAAATGACATACCAAAGGATTAGAGTTTCGCTACGGTCTATTTTCACAGTTACATTAAAGGTTTGAAGGTTAAGACAACCTTTGTAGGTTGGGTTCCTCAGAACTGAGCTCCATAATCTATTTAAGTACTGTGCATTACTATTTATCAACAACAGTTCGAGCAATACACGAACATAAGTGATAGTATATAACATATGAGGCACTGATTCTAATATTTATAATAAAGACCCCCCCCCACTAGCTCAAAAGAAAATCTGAGAGCGCACACCGCAAGAAACCGGGTTTCGATACACGAGGTATGTGAAGCATTATTGTTTAGCGTTGCGCTTGACAACGAATAATTTGTAACAGAAAAATGACAACGATTTTTTTATATTCAATGTCTTCAGCAAATGTTTATGAAAGAACAAGTTGTAGACACATGTTAATAAAGAATTACAAAAAGATAGGTTTGTATCAAAGGACTAAAATCACTGTTTTTAAATCTACGGAATTACACCGCCAAACTCAGGAGTTCGATTGCCCTCGGTGGGCTCAGAAGATAGCCCGATGTGGCTTTGCTATAATCAAATACATACACAATAATGATTAATAAGTTTTTTTTATTGATTTCTTTTAGCCTGGACCCCCTTCGATACGGGGGTCTCGGAGCAATTGTATCCATTTGTTCTCCTAATCTGTCTCTGACTATCTAGTATAAAACATGCCATAAAATTCAGTGCATTTTTCAAATACAACTGATAGGTGTGGATTTTACGAATCTCGCTCAAATTAATTTTTGTGTTCTCTTCTCATTAGTAAACAGTATTATTAAAAAAACTGTAGACATGCAGGCCCTCTTAGAATTCTGATTAATGATTGTTAAAGTTATCGGTAAATTGTTTTGTGTAATTAAGTTTAAAGTTACACAGCAGGCTACCTGTGCTCCGCCCACCACGCTGTAAGTTCGTAGAAATATCGCTATGTGTATGTGTGTTTGTGTGTGGGAGCTTATTGATAAGAACAGCAACATTCATATATTGCGTTTTTTGTGATTTCGCGAGTGAGTTATCTTCAGAGGAATTTGGTCTATCCTTTAAATAATTGTAGTTTCTCTATCAAATAAGGTGGCTGTGGAATCGTACTTTGCATGTCCGTGAACGTCAGCGTAATGAAACTTCTTTTCAACAACAACAAATAGCCGTTCGTGATAGCAAGTTAGGCAGATTAGAAACTTTGCATTATATGGAGGCTTATTGATGGTTTCGGGTTTTCATGGTGTCAGATTATTGGAAACGGAGCTTTGCCGCATGTCAGCTGAAACATGGCAAGTATCTTGCGCGTGAGCTGACTATAGCACTGCATGACTGAAGCAACGTGCGCTTGACTACTGTGGTTAATAACACCGGTTATTTTTAACACTAAACCTAAATAATAGTTTGATTATTTGCTTTTATTCACCGTCAGAAATAACATCAGGGCTATCTGTGCATAGCTATCCTTGACTTTAACTACAAAGAAAACAGATAATCATCAGCACTCACCGCCAATTCTTGAACTACTTTCGCTTGAATGAATTGCGAGGTTTAACCGTCACTTTTACATATCCGTGACCAAAAAAGTTGAAGCGTGTTTTTACAGCAACAAAAGCGAAAAACAACCGCTAGGAGTCACTGTACGCACGCGAACCACTTGACCACGCTCTGTCTCGAGGAAAGCAATAGTTTCCGGATCAGTTTACATCATAAAGTACTCTTTCAAATATTTTCTGACTGCTCCCTTTAATCTCAAAATGATTTTTTCCTAATTAGTAAACTCGTTCATACTTCATTATTAATAATATGTAATTTTTTAAAAAAATTATGTGTGTGGGGGGAATAGTTGAAAAAATGCTAACATTAAGAAAATGTTAAGCATATTGCAAAGTATTATTGCTTAACTTTGTTTTAAAGCACTTCAAGTGGTCTACATTGAAGTTTGTTTGTTTTTGAATTTTGCCTAAAGCTACACAAGGGTTATCTGCGCTGGCCATCCCTAATTTAGTAGTGTAAAACTAGAGGGAAATCACCGTCAACTCTTGGGCTACTTTTACCAACGAATAGTGGGATTGACCGTCACATTATGATACCCATACGGTTGAACGGGCGGGCATGGTTGGTATGACGGGGATTCGAACCCACGACCCTCACATTACCAGTCGAGCGTCTTAATCACCTGAAGCCTACATTACTAGTACCTCTTTCAACAAACTTAAGTGAAATTACAATACATTTTTGGCAGCGACATGTTTGGACTTGTTTTCAAATTCTTTTTTTGTTCTTGGAAAGTCCAATATTCTAGTTGGTAAATAGCCAAACGTATTTGCTATCACTCGGAGATACATGTATCCGTAATGAAAAAGGCGTGTGCTTTTTATTATATAGATATTTTTTATTACTTGGCATCCAGTTTGTTCATTTTTATTGGAAGTACATTGATGATGTTTGTCACTATGTAACTGAAAGTTTCTGAAGCTATATTACAAGTAGTAAGGTTTATAAGTTATCTTCAGTCGCTGACTGCCCATAAACACGCTCAGAGTAACACAGGAGTGATTTAATATTATTATTAACTGAGGGCTGGGCTGGTTGGACTGTTAAAATTAATTGAAAATACAATTATTTACATGGCCTAGCGCGTTAAGGCGTGCGCTTCGTAATCTGAGGGTCGCGGGTTCGCGCCCGAGTCGCGCCAAACATGCTCGCCCTCCCAGCCGTGGGGGCGTTATAATGTTACCGTCATTCCCATTATTCGTTAGTAAAAGATTAGCCCAAGAGTTGGCGGTGGGTGGTGATGACTAGTCGTTAGTAAAAGATTAGCCCAAGAGTTGGCGGTGGGTGGTGATGACTAGCTGCCTTCCCTCTAGTCTTAAACTGCTAAATTAGGGACGGCTAGCACAGATAGCCCTCGAGTAGCTTTGTGCGAAATTCCAAAACAAACAAACAAACAATTATTTACTGCAGTTCGCATATAACAAACAAGTGGTATTTTTCTGTATATATTTGTTTAAAGCATGTTATTCTGCCAAGTTTTGTGGAAATAGCTCTGTTTATATGAAAACTACAATATGTTATTGAAATTTTATTACAATTTCATAATTCTTACAAGTGTGAAAAAACGAGGGAGAGCACTTTGACAGTGTTAACAAGAAGTATTTATAGCAGGAAAGTGCTATTTAAACAATGACGTAACGTCAAGTGCCGTGCTGTGTAAATGTAGCGTCGGCGTCTTTCTTTATAACGTGTCAAGTTTTCCTAATGAAAATGAAGTGTCGCCTCCAATAATTATGGTCGACAACTACCAACGTCAACGTAGCTTCATAGTACTCAGCAGGGGTGTTCGGCAGTTTTGGTAAGAGTGGAATTAAAAATGAGTAATTAAACTAGCGAATAAAAGTCTCGACTATTTATACGTTTCAGTATTCAACCTGTCGAGTGATGTTCTGAATACTTTAGCGTCGTTTTGCAATATCATTGAAAGCACAGACAAAGGTAACAGTTTTTAACTCGTTGAAGAGTGCCAGGGCCGAAGCCACTTAGTGATAAGCGCTAAGAAGCTATTTCGGGCTCACGACCCTTGTGTTCGTGCCTACGGATATTGTTTAAATGCAAGTCCACCTGGTTCTCTCGTGAGAAGTTGACGTGAATAATCGTGATTAAAAGAAAGCTTTTATATTCGAGTCATTCCTCGCTTATGTTAACTTGTATTCATTTTTATGTACGGTTTGTGAGTGACTTGAAAAAAAAAGTTGCTATTAATAATGTCTGGACTCTCTCTATGAGCCTGGCATGGCCAGGTGGTTAAGGCGCTTGACTTGTAATCTGAGGGTCGTGGGTTCGAATACCCGTCACACCAAACATGTTCGCCCTTTCAGCCGTGTGGGGGGTTATAAAGTGACGGTCAATCCCATTATTCGTTGGTAAAAGAGTAGCCCAAGAGTTGACGGTGGGTGATGATGACTAGCTGACTTCCCTCTAGTCTTACGTTGCTAAATTAAGGACGGCTAGCGCAGATAACCCTCGTGTAGCTTTACGCAAAATTTAACAAACTCTGTATAGGAAGCGCTATTAATGTATACATATTCAACATTTTTATATATTTTCTGCTATGTGACATTATGGATAATGCGAATTTAAAAAAAATACATATTACTATGATTGTTTGAAAATAATTAATAGGTTTAAAATTATATTGAAGAAACGCTAAGAAAGGGATTAAAAACATTTTTTGCACTTGATGAAAACGTTATCATTTTATTATATTTTTAATTTAATTATTCATTCTTTTATACAGCGATTAATTAATTATCTAAGTTTCGGTGACGAGAGTTATAATCGTACTGTGTAGTGACGTAGTTTCTTCAATGGATCGACGTACAAATTTCGCTACTGATAACCAGTACACTTGTTCAGGGGTCACCAAACTTTTTTCACAGCGGGCCAGATTACTTGGGGAATGAGAAGCGTGGGGCACATGATCATTATGTTCAATACTCATAAGCTAGAACGGAAGCTCTCTGTAAAAGACTTAACACTAAGTTTAGGATGCCACATTAGCCATGTGGGAGTAGCATGCAATACACACATATAATAAAAAACAAACAAAAATACAACCAACATTTTTATTTACCAAAAGGTTATCAAAGAAGGTGACATTAGCAAAAACAATTGTCACATCGCACATAGTGAGTACATATCTGAATTTCACTAAGCTGCAAAAAAAGTTAGAGATTTATGAAATTGGCGCTTGGCTTTCAAAATATCTTCAATGTTCGGATTTGAATTGCTGCATCCAATTATTAGAATTGTTATCAAATGTTTATCAGTCAACCTTGATCGATGTACCGGCTTCACATACTTCATTTTTGAAAATGCTTGTTCACAGACATAAGTTGTTCCGAACACTGATGCCATACCAGATGCGAACTGCTTCAGCTTTGGAAAATCATCTTCAGGTATGCAGCTGTAAAATTCAATAAGTTGCCCTCTCTGTGTTTTGCTTTCAACAAGTCATTTCCTTGCAAACTGATGACCTCCAGCTGAAGTTCCACTGGCACGTCATCAATAACATAATCAAAAGGATTCTGAAAAAGGAGAATGTCACTTTCGATTCTGTCGAGATCCGAAAATCTCTCTAAAAATGCTTATTTAAATCACCAATAATCTTTTTCAGAAACTTCAGGTTGACATCTTCTGTGATTCCAGCATGGAACTCATTGAAACACTGAAAATGAGAGAGGTTTCCTCCTTCCAAATGTGCTTCAAACAATGACAGCTTTCTCCGATATCCTTTAATGATTCTATGGAGATCACAGACAAGGTTATTCTTCCCCTGAAGTTTCAAGTTCAATTTATTCATGTGGGATGTGATGTCAACCAAAAATGACAACTTTGACAACCAGGTTGGATCCGACAGAAGTGGATCGGTTCTATATTTCTCGATAAGAAATATATCTATTTCTCTTTTCATCTTATAAAAACGAGACAAGACTTTACCGCAGCTGAGCCACCTCACCACCGTGTGATAAGGCAAGTCATAGAAATCCGAATCAATTTCTTCAAGAAACGCCTTGAACTGGCGATGATTAAGTGCATGACCCCGATTGAAGTTCACTGCAGAAATGACTGGTTTCACTACACAAGAAATATCTAAGTCTTTTCCACAGAATGCTTGGTGATGTATGATGCAGTGTATGAACAGAACGCTTGGGAGTTGAAGATCTTCCAAATGTTTCCTGATCAGCCTCACCAGACCCTTCTTTACTCCAGCCATGATTCTACCTCCATCAACTGTTACACCTTTAAGTTGATTCCACTGAAGGTTATAGTTGTGCAAAGTTTTATGCACTTCCATGAAAATGTCTTCTCCAGTTGTTCTTCCGTGCGTGCTGCAAACTGATGCTAACTCTTCCGTGACCTGAAAGTCCAAATTAACTCCACGAATGAACACGAGAAGTACTCGAGAGATTAGTAGACTCATCCTGTGCCAGAGAATACTATAAGAAGTTTCTAGCTTTTTGGATTATCTGTAATGCGATGTTCTCCTCAAGTTCTTCTGCTCTCCGTAGAACTGAAGTTGCTGAAAGGCTGATACTTTCAAAGAAATTGGCTTTTTCAGGACACAGCTCATTTGCTGCTTCCATCATATACTCTTTGATGAAGTTGCCGTCAGTAAAAGGTTTTCCTCGCTGTGCCATCCTATGCACTATTTTGTAACTTGTACAAGTGACAGATTCATTTTCAACAAACGTTCTCGTGAAGAGATTCTTGTGAGATTCAAAAACACGTTTCATGAATTCAGATTTTTCAGAACAGGACTTTTTTAAAATTTCAAATATGTTGATAGATGTTTTGTTTCATAATGACGCCGAAGACTGTACTCTTTCAAAACGGCAACATTTTCGGTGCATATCACACAAGTAAATTTCTGGTTTTTTTGTTTCCACAAAGAAGTACTTTTCTCCTCATTCTTCATTGAAAGCACGACACTAAGAGTCCACTTCTCTTCTTCTAAAAGCAGCCATAACGATGGGTGAAACAAAACAGGATCTGAAAATGAAAAACACAGAACGCTGTGAGAAAAGTATTGTACTGGTCCAAGAATGCACAAACAAAATATATTGAAACGTACGTTTGCCACGACACCTACCGAAGAACGAGTTACGAAAAGCGCGTAACCCGACTACTAAGAGAAATGAGCTTGCTGAAGCGGTAACCCTAGGTCGCTGACTTTACAAAACGAGTCGATAGGACGAGGGTTAAGTCTGTACTTGTTTTCGAAATCCTAGTGCTTTCATTGATACGTGCCTCGATATGAATAAACAGGCAGCAAGGACGAAAGAAGAATTTTCCTACTGGTTAAAAATGCACGTGACAGCCTTGTTTTTTTTTTATCATATCGTCTTGTGTGTGCCAGCTTAAAGCGACCATCGGTGTGATTTATTTTGTTATGACAGTCGGACATTTGATGAAATGTCACTTTTTATTTCTAAGCGGCTAGCTGCTGGCGGGTCGGACAAAATGACATCGAGGGCCGTAGTTTGGTGACCCCTGGTCTAGTAGTTTGAACCGTTGAAAATACTTTACGAGGAACATCTGGAGGGCTCTTTGAGCCAACTCGCAGATCACGTGCCTTGTGGATGAGAGCTTTCATATTCAGTCGTGGTGATGGGAGATGATGACAGGCCAATATTCCGAAAATTGAAGACAAAAGCAGTTGAACTTGTAGACCTAGTGTTCATTGGGTTGTTAAATTAAACGCACTAGCCGATTATCCGTAGTGCTAGTGCATTAGATCTCCCTGTGACTTATTCATGACGTTATATCTGTATCCTGAGAATGGAGAAAAATAAAGCTCTCTGTGACGGGAAACGGAGGTGAAACGTCAAAAACGTGATCCCTATTGCAACTATACATGCACACAGGATAAAAAATTTTCGAAGTTGGGGGTTGTACATCGCGTAATAAAAATAGTTTTTCAGTATCATATAAGCAAGAGTTCCATTTTCGTATGATAGTAGTTTGTTTATAATTTATAGTTGGGCATGTAAGCCGATAGTATTTTGAGGTATATTTGTATGGGTACGGACAATACCCAAATGTTTTTTATATAGTCTATCGTTTCATTTATTTTTAATACTTTTTAACACATCTTGAAAGTTTGTTTACATTTTTAAGTTTGTTTATTTCAAAGTGAGAACTTAATTATGTCAGGAGAATTACTTTAAGAGTGTTTGTTTCCAAGTGAGAATCTAATTAGATAAGTAATTTGACTTGCATAGCAACTAACGGTAAACTGTTTTAACAACCGTAAATAATATTGTTTTATTAATTTGCTGGGGCTCATTCCTCTAGCCCCCATAAATGGTGATGCCTTGGGCAACACTTTTAGCATCTTTATATACTCTGTATATCTTATTATAAAATACGCATGTCTAGTCAAACCCTACCCCACTTTCAAAACTCCTTCCAACACCACCGTCTGAACATCGAGTTTCAAAAATGGTTTAGATTTAAAAAAAAAATTAAAACAAAGCCACAGTGGGCTATCTGATGTGTCCATCGAGGGGAATCAAAAACCTAACTTTGGCGTTATAAATCTGTAGGCTTCCTGCTGTTCCATCGGGGACTTCAAAAGTGAACCCCATGGGGCACTTAGGGGAGAAAAGAATAAAATACGGTGCTAGGTCTGAGTTCAGCGATCATACAAAGCAATTGATATAACCATATCATACCTGGGTGACCCACTGACTCTCCGGGTGCATTTTCTAAATAAGGGTAGGTGGCTACGTCATATTGATATGAACAACTCCTACGTGATCTCGAGTCTCCTAACAAGTTAGGCCCTGCTATTTCAAACACTGTGAAAGGACAAACAAATTCACAAACACAACTTGAGTTAAGAAAGAATTCATTGCAGTATCTATAGTTTGTTATTTACGTTTGTGTACAACTGAAACCTCATTATTGATTCTATAACGAACAGAGTAACAGACACGTGGTATGTTTCGTTATCAGTAATTTTATAATGTGTATAAAAGAACAGATGAAGTCCAGAGGTCGTATTAGGGCTAACTTGATCTGATATTTATGTATTAACCAATAGTTTACTGTGTATCGATTAATGTTGGCAAGAGCTTTTCATACACGCTAGGTAATTGAAAAATATATAATGTATTAACCATGACAAGGGAAAATCCACTGTTAGTATTAACCATGACAAGAGAAAATCCACTGTTAAAATAACGTAATTACTCCACAGTTTATTTTCACATATATGCTAATTTATGATATTTTATTTCAGTATTGTCGCACTATGGATCATAGGGTCCGAAGTTCGAGACGAGTGTCTGCTAAACTTTGAGCAGCGGGCACGTTATGTTTGTTTTTGAATTTCACGCAAAGCTACTCGAGGGCTATCTGCGCTAGCCGTCCCTAATTTAGCAGTGTAAGACTAGAGGGAAGGCAGATAGTCATCACCACCCACCGCCAACTCTTAGGCTGCTCTGTTACCAACGAATAGTGGGATTTACCGTCACACTATAACGCCCCCACGGCTGAAAGGGCGAGCATGTTTGGTGCGATCGGGATTCGAACCTGCGACCCTCGGATTACGGGTCGAACGCCTTAACACGCTTGGCCATGCCGGGCCCTGCATGTTATGACAGAGTGCGAAATCCATGTGGCGGCAGGTGCTGGTGGTTGACTGTCCTTTCTTTGTCTAGTCAGCAACTAAACATTAGTGATCTCTAACCCGATCATTCAGCGTACTTGCGCACAGGTTATTTATCCAACGTTTTCTTTCTCTCTCTGTTTATTATCTGTCTATCTATGATGTTACACAAAGCACTTAGAAAATAATTTATTTTATAATCGTGTACGACAAGGTTAAAACCATTGTTATGAATAATATTAATCAACCCTCAATTCATTTTGATACAAAAGTGCTGTCTAATAACCCAGAAAATTTCAATTAATTGTGGAGTGTAGCCACAGCGAATGACCTTAGGAAGGATAAGGTCTCGAGTTATCCTAGATCTCTTCTCTGTAAGAGCTGTTCCTGTGTTTCTTCAACGTACAGTCATATGACACGTTGGATAGGACTAAAACCCACTTAAATGAAGACATTTATTCATTCAGTGTTTTTTTTTCAAACTATCACGCAAGTGATCACTAGAGTGCGCTGGCATAGGACCTTCAGCTGAATAAATAAAACGTATCTCAAATATATTTAAAAACTACATGTGTATGACAATACACATAAATCTATCTCACTAGATTTGTTTTACAAAACAAACAACGATGCTTTCTGAATCCATGTATTAGTTCAAGGGGGTGGTGTGCAAAAATGTTTTAATCAATTATACGTGATATTAAATTATTGGAATAAGAACACAATATGTTTTGTGTCACTGGTGGTTAATAAGTGTATTATACTGAGAAACACTTTTATTGTTGTTAATATTAATGTAGGAAATTGATCTAATGTTTACTGGCAATATACACACACATGTACACTGTTTGCCTTAAGAAGTCTACGGATTTACAACGCTAAAATCAGGGGTTCGATTCTCCTCGGTGGACTCAGCAGATAGTCCGATGTGGACAGAGAAGCAAATCTTTCGTAGACCCCTTGTTTGTCTTCAAAATTCTTTAATCGGGCGCCGTTAACATAAGCCTAATTTTAGTAACAGTGAACTTGAAAGGAGATGACATATACTGATACTACAGTACTATAAAATTCTTTAATCCACCACTGTTAACAAAAACCTAACTTTATTATCAACGAGCTTGTATGTGTATGGAAGGGGGAGAAATTTATGACATTTTCTAACAGTAGTTTTGCCTATCACATCTCATAATATTACAGATAATATTTTCCATGTTTCATACACGAACTGCGGCACTTGGCTCTAGTTTCTGCATATTTCTTCTAACTTACCTTCAGATACCATGTTCGTTTCATTTGATTGCTAATTTTCATTCCAAGATATCGAATACATAATAGCATAATTAACACGTGGAGATGTTTGCTACCAAAACAAGTAATTTTTGTAAAAGATTAAATAAGAGCCGATGATAGAGCTCGCATTATAAACTGATACATTCTACACATGTTTTCCATATTCTTCTAGGCCCAACATGGCCAAGCGTGTTAAGGCGTTCGACTCGTAATCCGAGGGTCGCGGGTTCGAATCCCGGTCGCACCAAAAACATGCTTGCCCTTTCATCCGTGGGGGCGTTATAATATCACGGTCAATCCCACTATTCGTTGGTAAAAGAGTAGCCCAAGGGTTGGCGGTGGGTGGTGATGACTAGCTGCCTTCCCTCTAGTCTTACACTGCAAAAGTAGGGACGGCGAGCGGAAAATATAGCCCTCGAGTATCTTTGCGCGAAATTCAAAACAAACAAACCATATTCTTCTGCACGTGCAACCAACTATTCTATTCCATTTTTTGTTTGAGGACTCTAAATATCTTGGTTTCAACACCATCGGCTATTTAAATTTCTTGATCAAAAGTTTATAATACTCTAGATAAAAGTTTGGTATATGGTATGTAATGAAACGGTTACACGTTTGTTTTCCTTTTTTTTGACTGCTTTGTAGTTATTATGTTTCAGGACACACACACAAAGTTCCATTTTAATAATGCACAGGATTCATTAACACTTCGGTCGTAACGAACAGAAATAATTTCAACACCAGATAGAAAATCTGGTGGAAATAATTCGAGCACCATTTCCGCCCTCCTGATGTCGCTCTTTCTCTGATGTTTATTGTTCCAGCTGTGTTGTTTTGGTTCATTATTAATTAAATCTCCGTCTAAGAATTATATTACTTAAGGCGTTTTTATTAGCATAATCAATAGCGCTGGTAGGAATTATGTTGAAACTAATTAGGTGCTAATAAGCTCTCCTATAAATGAAGTTTTAAAAGAATTCGGTCTTGAAATTTCGGTTGAGTTGCATTAGAACCCTGCAAAGAGCAAGGTTCAATAAACATTGGAACTGTAGTTGACAAGATCACCCGAAAAACCTGTACCCTCCTCTGATTTGATGTGGTAATAGTGTAGTTTTAAAATTTTTGAAAAACTAGAGACCTTTAAATTATTTTGGTACGTTTTTTTCTATAAGTAGATATAACTGTTAAGCCACTTAGTGATATAAGTTTGTTTTTGAATTTCGCGCAAAGCTAATTCAGTTTCGAATAATTCATACTAAACAAATTACGTAAAGACAAGGTAGGCTTAACTACTAATGCATTGCAGGTAACTCTTTGTAAACTTTTCTTTTCAAACACCACATATTAATACCGAGAGGTCGACTAACAACAAAAGCGTTCACCCCTGTCAATTCCAAATTGCGAGACGTAATTAGCATCACATTGGTTTCAACTTGGAATAAATAAATTGCGTACACCAGAGACCTAACAAGCCCTGTCATGCTAAAATCTGGATTATTCGCGAAAACTACAAAAACCGTTCTATGTGAAAGAAGCCTTCTTTGTTTATTATGAATTGTCACACGTGTTAAGAGGGAAGGGGGTTTGTGGATAGGAAGGAATTAGACGGTATTACTTTTAACAAATGTTTGTAGACCCGTGTGTGGCGGGTTCTTTTTCGTCTCAAACAGAAATGACTCGTTGCCAAATACCGTTATATACATTGAACTGCCTACTGCGGTTCTCGCCGCTACTTTCAATACGTTACACAGACAAATTTTTTCAGGCGTCGTCTCGAAACGCGTGTAAAAATTGACGTTTTCAAAGGAGCTGAAGTTTTGAGTCTTGTCTTATTGGGTCAGTTTCGTTTGGTTTGAATTTTGCGCAAAGCTACACGAGGGCTATCTGTGCTAGCCGTCTCTAATTTAGCAGTGTAAGACTAGAGGGAAAGCAGCTAATCATCATTACCCACCGCCAACTCATTATAACGCCCCCACGGCTGAAAGGGCGAGCATGTTTAGTGCGACGGGGACGTTATAAAGTGACGGTCAATCCCACTATTCGTTGGTAAAAGAGTAGCCCAAGAGTTGGCGGTGGGTGGTGATGACTAGCTGCCTTCCTTCTAGTCTTACATTGCTAAATTATGGACGGCTAGCGCAGATAGCTCTCAAGTAGCTTTGCGCGAATTCAAAAACAAACAAACAAACAAACAAAACAGTCTATGCCTGTTCAAAAGCCGTATACCTTAAGCGGCTAAAAAATGAAACGAGTACTTATGGTATTCTATATGAAGACCTCCCGTATGATGGTACTGTTAAAACAGGGGCTGGAACATCATTGCCATCACACACTAGATGTATCATGAAATCTTTCAGGGAGTAGTGATGTGCTTTTATACATTACAGCCTTATGACAGAACCTTCTACAATGGAAACATTGCAGAACTTTTGTTAGGATGTACACTTGCCACGTACAGCATGACTGTACATGGCGACATTGATTGTAATGACATGGTGAAGCCCCAAGTTCAATAAAAAAACACAAAAACATGAGAACTCTCTGTAACCAGTTTAATTTTCAGTTTCTGTGAGTAGAAATCTATGTTATGACTGGTCACAGTATAAAAAAAAGCTGTGAATACTGCTGAATTTGAAAGAACCGCTAATCAAGAAGATGGCCATAACCAAGGGTGATTAGATTAAAGAAGTGCATTTGACGTTACAAAGTAAATAATGATACGGTCAACTCAGTAACTGGATAATTGGAACCGTAAATATAGACATGCTCAAGAAATGTCTTCCCGCACTTAAAGCTGATGGAGTCATTATGGGTTACGTGTTTTATATCTTCTTCATAACAGCAAGACACCACTCCCTTTTGCACTTCTTGAGGTACTGGACAATGTTCTGTTGGACTGTTGGATTGGCTCTGTGATACGTTTATCCTCGACCCAGTGATCACTAGATCAAACATTACCAGACCTTTGTCAGCGGACTTATACCTCTTGAAAGCCGGTTCTCGTAACACAAGGTGGGCAGATCATAGATGGATCATTGTGTAACTTTGTGCTTAATTATAAACAAACAAACAAACTTTCCCAGTTATAGTGGTATCTAAATACCATGCTAGACTTTTGCATATGATTTATAATAACAGCCATGAATAGAAAGTTGTAGATCTAAGTCTACGAGGAATACATCTAGCAGATTTTAAAAAAGGGAATAAATATTAAATACAGTATTTAGTGTCATACATTCTAAGATGTGTGGTTAAGACTTGCTACAGCAAGAGCATTGTATAAGAGGGACTGTCAAATCCTGCTATTTAGTCACACAAGAGTAGCCACTAAACATATTCGCTCTTTCAGTCGTAGTGGAGTTATAAAGTCATGGTCAACCCCATTATTCGTTGTTCAAAGAGCATCCCAAGAGTTGGTTGTGGTTGGTGATGACAATCTGGTTTCTCTCTAGTCTTTCACTGCTCAATTAGGAACGGTTAACGCAGATGGCCTTTATGTAGCTTTGAACGAAATTCAAAACATACAACAGATTGTCTCCAAGGGCTCAGGTCATATACTAAAAAATAGGGTTCGATACCTGTGGTGAGTACAGACATCCAAATGTATATATTTGTACAACAACAAGCAAACTCTCTTTATATACGATTTTCAATCGCCTACTTAACTAATCCTTTTTTCTTTCTCTTCTGTGGTCCAGAATGGTCAGATGGTTAGGGTGCTCTACTGGTAATCTGAGAATTGATAGTTCGAGTCCCCGTCCTACCTAAGATGCTTGCCCCTTTCAACCGTGGGGGAGTTATGATATGACCTGTCGTTCCCACTATCCGTTCTGCTATTTTTTGTAATCGTTAAATGTAAATATTACGTAGAATTATCAGAATAATTGTGAGAAAATACTACAAAATCTAACATGTTGTCAAGGACATAGTAACACAATGGGCTACTTGTTCTTTGCCAACTGCGATTATCTTAAGCCTGATTTTTAGCGTTATAATCTCTTAGCTTGCCACTAATACGACGGGGAAGCACAACAATATGAAAATCAACCTCTTTACAAAGCCTTTTACGATAAAGTAAAACTACGATAGGTTGCTATAGCAACGAAACACTTGCCAGGTTATATAAATAGACACTTTTTTTTTCCCTTTAGTTACACACGACAAAGAGTGAAGCGATACAAAAAGAACCGCGTGCGTTGAAAATTTTATGGAAAAACAGTGAAGAAACTAAATATTTCCCCATTCCCTAATACGTTAGTCCTAAAGGAAACTCTTGAGACTATAAGCAGAAAACAGGATGTTGCCAAGTGACGAAAATAAGCATAGGTGTCCGGAAAACGGTAGATGTGTAAATAACATTACTAAATCTTTTATGTTCTGTTAGCCATCTACGGTGGAATCGTCAAAAGGTCAAAGGTTGATATAACAGTGAAGTCTACATTTTTTCTTATTTCTGACCACACCAGTGCCACTTCTTCCCCTGTTAATAGTTCAAGAGAATTAAGTTTTACAGATTAAAATAATTTAAAGTATTCGAATATTCTGAGGTTTTTTAGTATATATATATATATATTTCTCCTTATCGCGAAGATCTTCACCCGTTCGTTTTTAATTTTTGTTTGTAAATTAAATCTTAACTTCGCAAGTAAATAAAACCCTATGCTGTAGATTACTAGAAATAACTGATAAAACATCGTTTATTTTAGGCTTAATTTCAAGAGCATTGTTCTAACACACAAAGAGGTTTAAAATAAAAAATGGTTCTGTGGTGCTCTGTTTGAGAAAATAACACGCGATCCTGACTCACTTCTGCTGTTGTTACAACACTTGCATGGAATCTAATGTCTTTATTTAGTCTGCATTCTTTTTTTTCCCAAATTTTGTAAGCCTAACGTGAATCGTTTCACCAAACTCAGACAATGGGAGGTTATATTAGATAAAAAACCGCTGTTAAACAGTCTGAATATAGTTCAGCTCAATTGGATATTGAAAGAAAGAAAACTAGGTACGTGTAATCAAAATAAACAAGTTTACCTCGTGACATTAGTAGGTGACAAGTTAAAAAAAGAAAGAAAGTAAATATAAGGATGGTTAATATTAATCCTTCAAAAATAATGCAAATATAACAGTAGGGATGATATCTGCATCAGTGTAAAAGTACGTTAATAGATAAAAAACGGGATAAACGAATCTTAATTTATATTGCTGTGCATTAATTCTTGTCTGTACTATTATGCAGGAATGTTACAAATGATTTTTTTTTTAATTTCGCGCAAAGCTACTCGAGGGCTATCTGCGCTAGCCGTCCCTAATTTATCAGTGTAAGACTAGAGGGAAGACAGCAATTTATCACCACCCACCGCCAACTCTTGGGCTACTCTTTTACTAACGATTAGTGGACTTGACCATTACATTATAATACCCATACGGCTGAAAGGGCGAGCATGTTTGATGTGACGGGTATTCGAACCCGTGACCTTCAGATTATGAGTCGAACGCCTTAACACGTTTGGCCATGTCGGGCCCGTTACAAATGATACCCTACCATCTTGTTTACATTGTTTTGGAAGGATTAATATTAGACATTCCTATGTTTATTACCTTCTTTGAAAAAATATTTTAACTTGGTCTTTAAATGCAGTATTTTAACAGACGTAGGAATAGCGTAACTTGAATAGCGTAGTAGGAAACTTGAAATAAGCGAGCGTTAAAGATCTCATGTTTTTGTTAAATAACAATTATGTATAATTATAATATATTCTAATTTACAATGTGTATAGATAAGTATCTGACTTATCTAGAACACTATACAGTTATGATACATTCTAATTTACGGTCTGTTTAGATAAGTATCTGACTTATCTAGAACACTATACAGTTATGATACATTCTAATTTACGGTCTGTTTAGATAAGTATCTGACTTATCTAGAACACTATACAGTTATGATACATTCTAATTTACGGTCTGTTTAGATAAGTATCTGACTTATCTAGAACACTATACAGTTATGATACATTCTAATTTACGGTCTGTTTAGATAAGTATCTGACTTATCTAGAACACTATACAGTTATGATACATTCTAATTTACGGTCTGTTTAGATAAGTATCTGACTTATCTAGAACACTATACAGTTATGATACATTCTAATTTACAGTGTGTTTAGATAAGTATCTGACTTATCTAGAACACTATACAGTTATGATACATTCTAATTTACGGTCTGTTTAGATAAGTATCTGACTTATCTAGAACACTATACAGTTATGATACATTCTAATTTACGGTCTGTTTAGATAAGTATCTGACTTATCTAGAACACTATACAGTTATGATACATTCTAATTTACAGTGTGTTTAGATAAGTATCTGACTTATCTAGAACACTATACAGTTATGATACATTCTAATTTACGGTCTGTTTAGATAAGTATCTGACTTATCTAGAACACTATACAGTTATGATACATTCTAATTTACGGTCTGTTTAGATAAGTATCTGACTTATCTAGAACACTATACAGTTATGATACATTCTAATTTACAGTGTGTTTAGATAAGTATCTGACTTATCTAGAATTAAATCTTTATCCTTGTTCTGTAATACAAAACCTGATTACTACTGGTACTTGACATAGTCCTGAATAGTTAAAACTAATTTACAGGGCATAATTTACATGGCATGTAAATGGTGCTTTACAAAAGGATTTAGATCATTTAGTTAGTTGGAGAAATAAATAACGGTTATAGTTTCATTGCACAAGTCACTGGTTAGGCCACGTTTGGAATATTGTGTTCCCTCTTGCGCTCCTTATCTTAGGAAAGACACTGAATTGTTGATGGAAGGGATTCAGAGATGGGTCATTAGAATGGTACCTGAAATGAAGGGGTTGTCATATTAGGAGGGGCCGAAATCTGTCAAATTGTTTTCTTTTGAAAAAAATAACAGAGTTAAGGATGGATATAATTAAGGTGTTTACGATTGTTAAAGGAAATTGATAATGTTATTACATCATATTTTCATACTTAACAATAAGAACGTTAGGACTAGGGACAGAAGTACAAAGTATTGACAAGATAAGAGTCATCTTCAGCTAAGACAGTTTAATTTTTCTAACAGGGTGGTTGGTCTTTGGAACGGGTTATCTTCAGATGTTGTAAAGGCAGTACATTTAAATTAATTTAAGAAAAAAATTGATAAGTATTTGAATAATAAGAACTGACTTTATAGTGTGTAAAACCCGAGATGGACCAGTAGGTCCTATGTTGTTGATATGCGTTGTTATATTTCTCTGGTACTTAACATTATTCTGAAAAGTTAAAACCTATGTATAGAACAAAATTTGTGGTGAGTTTCTCTGTGAAACGAAACCGTGTAATAGTGTACAGTCTAGAATACATTTTACAACTATTTAAACACGCTGGTTTCCAATGCTACTGCACCTTCCCTTTCTGAAACGTTACGTTAGAACAGTGCTCAGTTTTCAAGTATTATTTCTGGCGAGTTTCGTTCAAATCTTCTAGAATCTCTACATTAATGGCTACTAAAACTCCATTAAATCAACGAAGGCCCTCTTCGTCATACATTTAACACTACTGCAATAGCGAGACACAGCCCCTTAGCGGTTTTAACACACACAGTAGTGAATATTAATGCATCTACGAAAGTAATTTCCGGTTACCACGTGTTTCCCATGTGACTAATATTTAATAATGCCGTTTAAAAATATCTATGAAGATCACGCTATGACTATTTTAGTTTTGTTCTATTATTAACTATTGAAATTGCTGAAATTAAGGTTCGGTCTTTTTTTATGTTGTTGTTGGACATAGTAACCAGTATAAAAGTTTAATTTGTAGTATATTTTTCCAATACCTATAATTAATAAATTTGGTGATTAATTACTTCTAAATGTAACATTTCGCATGGAAATGGAGCCCTAAGCCTAAACTACGATTACTAAAGTTTAATCAAACAGACATGTCAGTGGTCTTAAAGGTAAGGTAAAACAAATTTATAAGACAAGTAATAATAATGTGAAAGTCTTTTTGGCAGCCTTGAAGTCAATGGCAGTTTTGACACCAGCTTCTATAACTGTGTTTTTTCTTACAAACTATCCGTTCACTGAACTAAATGCAACTCGTTTATTCGATATCAAGCTAAACGAAATTATCGTTTGTTTGCGGTGAAGGATAAAGCGCCGTTACGGACTATCTGAGCTATGCCCACCACTGGTATCGAAACTTGGTTTGTATCGCTATAAACCTTTAGAATTCCCGCTGTGACACTGAAGTAAATAAAAGAAATTGGTAGCATTTTCTGAATGGATACGTGTATTAACTGTAAATTATGTATATTTTTTTGTGTGCTTTGTTACTCTATATTGCAAGTAAGATGGAATAAACCTGAGACTGGACCTACTTTTTATTCTTACAACACATTCGAAAACATTTAACGGTTAAATACCGAAAGGTCACAAACGAACAAACTTAATAACTTAAAGGGCCAGCGCAGATAGCTCTCGAGTAGCTTTGCGCGAAATTCAAAAACAAACTTAAAGGGCCATGAATTAGGCTTATTTGAGAAAAAGTAAATGGTTCTCCAAGCTTCATCGCTTACATACTAGATTCAGTAACTCGTACTTCTTTATTTTCAGATGATCCGGCATGGCCAGATGGTTAGGGCATTCGACTCGTAATCTGAGGATCACGGGTTCGAATCCCCGTCACACCAAACATGCTCGCCCTTTAAGCGGTGGGGACATTATAATATGAACGGTAATCTACACTATTCGATGGTAAAAGAATAGTCCAAGAGGTGGCAGTGGGTGATGTTTACGAGCTGTCTTTCCTCTAGCCTTACACTGCTATATTAGGGACACGTAGCGCAGGTAGCCTTCGTGTAGCTTTACGCGAAATTCAAACCAAACCTTTTCAGATATGTAATCAGTTTCATCAGAAAATCACGTGTTGGTTACAGCAAGCTAGTTTTAAGAAGTGTAAACTCTAAAGATATGACTCTCTCGGTATTGTTTCACCGCTTTAAATCATTTTAGTTTATCAAATAAGCTAGAAAATCTTCCATTTTGTCGTTTTCAGTGATAAAACTTTATCCGAAATTGTGCAGGAAAAATAAAATAACGTTGAAAGTAACCCGAGCAGTGTTATACTACGTATTAATAAATCACACTTTATGTGATATTTGGAAAACCAAAATAATTTTCTGACGATTTCCAACTTTTAAGATTGCGTGTTATTCACATGTTATACATTTAAAGCGAAAATAAAACAGACAGGCTAGCTGCTAATTCGTTTATTACGTAGGCTTAGCTAACTGAATAACTCTTACTGGTTCGTGGTGAGATAATTGGTCATATTTCACACATCAACGCATTAAACATATTACGACGTTCTTTCATTAACACCAAGCAGATAATTACCCTCCACCCATTAGCAATTAGTCCTATATTAAAAAGTAACAGTGATATCCCAAGTTTGTAATTATAATAAATTAACGATAACTTCGTTCAAACCCGTTGGTGCTGGACTGACTGTAAATTCAGCTTATTTTAGAGTACTTATTGTATTTTTAAGTAATTACTAATATTCACGTTACGCACATCAACGTAAATCGCCCATATTGTCTTTATTAATGCCTGTACTAAACTTTAAACAACGTAATTCATTTAAACTTAGATGTAACCACAGTCCAAACATAAATATTCTTAAGTTAATACACGCACTCCTAAATAATCGTCAAGACTATCCACTGACGTAACTACAAAACCTTACTATCTGAGGAGCAACCCAATACGGTCTTCGAATTTCTGAATCGAGTTATACAATCTCAGTGTCTCTAATTCTATCGTGAAGCAGTTTCCCGTGAACTTCAGCTTTTGGTCTCCAAGCGTTTCCTCACAGTGACGTTGTACGAAACCTACAAGGTTTTCTTAAGATTTTGGAGTATAACTTGTACAACTCTGAAACCCAAAAATCGTCCGTTTCTGTAATGCATATATAACATACAAATGATTCCCCTAAAATGTGTTCTAAATCTCATGTGTCACGAAAGTGACAGCAAAATATGATCTCGTTTAATATTCTAAGAATCGTGTAATGTACGTGAACCAGAAAAATCTAGTGTTTTTAGTATTCAATACCAATCTTAGGTAGGCTTAGCATAATCATTTCTAACGTCAGCTGATCGATTCTAACCGGAGACCCATGTGTGATTGCAGGTTGTAACCCTAACTTTACAGAATAAAATGACCTGTATTTACTCAACGTT
This sequence comes from Tachypleus tridentatus, assembly GCF_004210375.1. NCBI lineage: Eukaryota > Metazoa > Arthropoda > Merostomata > Xiphosura > Limulidae > Tachypleus > Tachypleus tridentatus. The sequence continues at coordinate 70,360,999 of NC_134836.1, read as the reverse complement.
TACCCAAACCCATCAAGGGGCGATGCACACCATAATTTCAACAGTAGGCAACCATTTCTCAGTTAAAATACGTTATATATCGAGCCGTGTTTTTTTTTTTTTTATAACACGATTCAGTTCGTTAATGTGGTGATATTTTTCCAACTTATTTTAGCGGTTTAACTTTTTAAAACGATGTTATGTTGTTTTAAAAGTATGGGTAACATTTCGGAGTAGAAATTACTAGAGGATTTTGGTAAAGACCTAGTGGTGTCTGGCGTCTCATAATTTTAGTAATGCCTAGTGGCGTCTGGCGTCTCATAATTTTAATAATGCCTAGTGGTGCCTGGTGTCTCATAATTTTAGTAAGGCCTAGTGGTGCCTGGTACCTCATAATTTTAGTAAGGCCTAGTGGTGCCTGGTATCATAATTTTAGCAAGGCCTAGTGGCGTCTGGCGTCTCATATTTTAGTAATGTCTAGCGGCCTCTGGCGTCTCATAATTTTAATAATGCCTAGTGGTGCCTGGTGTCTCATAATTTTAGTAATGCCTAGTGGTGCCTGGTACCTCATAATTTTAGTAAGGCCTAGTGGTGCCTGGCGTCTCATAATTTTAGCAAGTCCTAGTGATGCCTGGTGTCTCATAATTTTAGTAAGGCCTAGTGGTACCTGGTATCTCATAATTTTAGTAAGGCCTAGTGGCACCTGGTGTCTCATAATTTTAGTAAGGCCTAGTGGTGCCTGGTGTCTCATAATTTTAGTAAGGCATAGTGGTGCCTGGTACCTCATAATTTTAATAATGCCTAGTGGTGCCTGGTGTCTCATAATTTTAGTAAGGCATAGTGGTGCCTGGTACCTCATAATTTTAGTAAGGTCTAGTGGTGCCTGGCGTCTCATAATTTTAGCAAGGCCTAGTGATGCCTGGTGTCTCATAATTTTAGTAAGGCCTAGTGGTACCTGGTGTCTCATAATTTTAGTAAGGCCTAGTGGCACCTGGTGTCTCATAATTTTAGTAAGGCCTAGTGGTGCCTGGTGTCTCATAATTTTAGTAAGGCATAGTGGTGCCTGGTACCTCATAATTTTAGTAAGGTCTAGTGGTGCCTGGTGTCTCATAATTTTAGTAAGGCATAGTGGTGCCTTGTACCTCATAATTTTAGTAAGGCCTAGTGGCACCTGGTGTCTCATAATTTTAGTAAGGCCTAGTGATGCCTGGTGTCTCATAATTTTAGTAAGGCCTAGTGGTGCCTGGCGTCTCATAATTTTAGCAAGGCCTAGTGGTCCCTGGTACCTCATAATTTTAGTAAGGCCTAGTGGTGCCTGGCGTCTCATAATCTTAGCAAGGCCTAGTGATGCCTGGTGTCACATAATTTTAGTAAGGCCTAGTGGTACCTGGTGTCTCATAATTTTAGTAAGGCCTAGTGGTGCCTGGTGTCCTCATAATTTTAGTAAGGCCTAGTGGTGCCTGGCGTCTCATAATTTTAGCAAAGCCTAGTGATGCCTGGCGTCACATAATTTTAGTAAGGCCTAGTGGTGCCTGGTATCTCATAATTTTAGTAAGGCCTAGTGGTGCCAGGTACCTCATAATTTTAGTAAGGCCTAGTGGCGTCTGGCGTCTCATAATTTTAGTAAGGCCTAGTGGTGCCTGGTATCTCATAATTTTAGTAAAACCTAGTGGCATCTGGCGTCTCATAATTTTAGTAAGGCCTAGTGGTGCCTGGTATCTCATAATTTTAGTAAGGCCTAGTGGCATCTGGCGTCTCATAATTTTAGTAAGGCCTAGTGGCATCTGACGTCTCATAATTTTAGTAAGGCCTAGTGGAGTCTGGCGTATAATAATGTTAATGATAAAATTAAGTACATTGCTTTTATTCATATTCTACCATATATTTTTTATTGCACGTGTGAAAAATATTCTAGGAAAAATAATATTATAATTCTTCTAAGATTTCATTATTAACAAACTATTGTTTAGGAAGGATGGTTTAACTTTGGTGAGGGCGCTCGACTCGCAATCTGAGGGTCACGGGTTCGAATCCCCGTCTCACCAAATATGGTCGCCTTTCCAGCCTTGGAGGCGTCATTGTACAACAGTAAATCTCAGTATTCGTTGGTAAAAGAGTAGTCCAAGAATTGGCCGTAGGTGGTGGTGACTAGCTGTCTTCTATCTGGTCTTACACTGCTAGATTAGGGACGGCTAGTGCCGATAGCTCTCAAAAATCAAATCATAAAACAAGTATATGACAGTTACGTTAGATAACAAACTTACATAGCTCCAGACTTTTGAAAATTATACATACATATCCTTTAAAAATCAGCTTCCTCCTCCCAGTGTCATAGCGGTATGTTTGCGGGCTCACAACGCTACAATCCGGGTTTCGATACCCGTGGTGGGCAGAGCACAGATAGCCCATTGTGCTGCTTTGTGCATAACATCACACAATCAATAATAAAGTTAAAAACAATAGTTATAATAATTATATTATTATATTTTGTTTGAGTTAGCACGCACATAACTCGATACTTGACGTAGTTTGATGTGTGTTTACAAAACAAGTACGCACACACAACTACAGATAATAAATATATTTTAGCTCAAAGCAACTTAACAGACTACCTACGCCATGTCCACCGCGAGTAATCAAACCGCGGAGTTTAACGTTATAAGTCCATAAACTTACCGTTGAACTATTGGTGAACAACGGAAAAGAATTAAATCACATTGTCACAAGTAGCGACACCTGGAGGAGAAATGCATTGGGTTCAGACGCCCCAGTCTTTCGACCGTGTAGCGAAGCGCCCCTTTGAATGAGGAATAGAAGTCATTGTATCAGGAAAAGTCGTTCTTTTAGTTTCCAATAAAAAGGGTACAGTTAACATACGAAATGACTTCATACCCATTCAGAATTACGTCGCGATGCGTAATTTTAAATTTATGGTTTATTTATTTAGTTTGTTACAAATTTCGTGCAAAGCTACACGAGGTTCGCTACGCTAGCCGTCCCTAATTTGACAATGTAAGACTAGAGGGAAGAGAGATAGTCGTTATTGTTCTTTTGAATTAAGCACAATGCTACACAATGGTCTATCTATGCTCTGCCCAACCACGGGTATCGAAACCTGGTTTTTAGCGTTGTAAGTCCGCAGACATACCGTTGAGCCACTGGGGGGCGAGAGGTAGTCATCACCACCCAAAGCAAACTCTTGGAATACTCTTTTACCAACGAATAGTGGAATTGAATGAATGTCACATTATAACGCCCCCACGGCTGAAAGGGCAAGCATGTTTGGTGCGACGGGGATTCGAACCTGCGACCCTCGGATTAAAGAAGAAACAGATAAACAAAATACGGAAGTTTGAAACTATTTGTAAACCTCAGTGTTTGAAATTTATAGACAACTCACTGTACAGTTTTGAACTTTGAGATATAAGGATAAAGTAGTTATTCCGGTCACGATTCGCGTCAAATAAGCATATTTTGATATAAGCTTTACATGTTTTCAGTTTATTCAATAGAAAAGTTCAATACTACAGGCATGCAGTCCTACATTTAGCACGGCGAAATATTCTTTAGTATCTTTACATTTGAGAAAGATATTATAGAAACATGTATTTCACACCTGTTTTGAGTATAAGGTTTGTTCTTTTAAAGGCAGATTAAATAACTCTGTAAACGTTGAAAGATAGCATAATATTTATGACAACGTGCGCAAACGTATAAGAGTTCAACGTATATCAGTGAACCTGAATGTAATGTAGAAATATATATATGCCTCGAGAGTTACATTATCTGAATAGAATTTTTGAGATGACGCTTGGAAACAGTATAATAGTGAAAAAAGAGTTTACAAAAACGTTTCTCGCGCTGTCAGATTCATGAAAAGAAACTCCGACAACAATAACAAAAAAGAACAACGTTTGCCGGAGAAGGCCACAACAAGGTACTTCTACAAGATGCTTGTGATAGGCAGGTTTCATTTTTTGGTCACGTTCTGGTATCGCTGAAGGTTTGTACTACGTCACACCGGTTGTTGAGAGAGATATGAAACTATTATATGATATACTGAAGTAATTCTCGCTGCAGTTTATAAATGCCAGACTCACTGTGTAAGCGAGAAAAAAAATCAATTTCCGTTTCCCTCTTCTCCGTTTCGAATGTTAATTAGTTTGTTTTGAATTTCGCGCAAAGCTACACGAGGACTACTTACAGTAGTCGTCTCTAATATAACCGTGTAAGGCTAGAGGGAAGGCAGCTAGTCACCACCATCCACCGCTAACTCTTGGGCTACTCTTTTGCCAATGAATAGTGGGATTAACCTTAACGTTATAACTTTCCCACGGCTGAAAGGGCGAGTTTGTTTGGTGTGACGGGGATTCGAACCTGCGTCTCTCAGATTACGAGTCGAGCGCTCCCCTAACTACCCACTGGACATGCTGGTCCTTCGAATGTTAGTAGACTCGAGTTTAAAGTTAGGAAATAAACAGAACTCAGAAGTTAAATAATACAGTCATTTTATTTCTTACGACATTTCTTCTTTTGATATGTTTTTTACATATATTTACCCACGAAACAGTTTTAACTCTAATTAGTATTTGGGTATTTAATAGGTTTTGTTTGTTTAATTATTCGCTATTTTTATGTTTGTTCATCTTTTAATATTTATGACATTCAAACTTACTTTCCATGTTTGTTCATCTTTTAATATTTATGAGATTCAAACGGACTTTCCATGTTTGTTCAGAATATCAGTAGTTAATGAACTCCTGCCCACTATACTGTGTGTCAACAACTAGCTTATTTAACATTAAACAGTTTATTAACTTATATTTTATTTTACAGTTAATTTCTTTTGTGATTTAAGATTTACTTTAGCCTGTTCTCTTGAACACTCAAGTGATCCAAGCTTGGTTATCCTGTTTAATTAGAAGAGTTGACTACCACTATCTAGTTTAGAACTGAGATACCAGATGGCAGGATGCAATTAGAAGGTAAGCTCTTTGTTATTAAGTTGGTAATTTTATTGTATTATTTGGATTGCTAGATAAGTATTGTTTAATAATTATTATCGCCATGTTTTCAGTATAGATAATACTGAAGGTTTGAAGAGCATGCCGACTAGTTACACCTCGCTACTGCTGGCTCTCTTCATTATCAAACATCTTATAATTCCACTGATGTAAAGTATAAGTTGAACAAACAACAAATTAATATAATCAATCATAAGAAAATAAACAAACGTAACACATCTTTGCTAACAATAGTGTAATATTTGATATAATAATGGATGGCTTCTTACTTTTATTATTATTTCACTTTCGTTTCTAATGTAACCACACTTTTAGTCAAACAGGGTGCAAGTGCGGCATCCCACGATCCTCAGGTTACCTCTGTCAACGGCAATACAAAATAGTACCAACTTGTCTAACTATTTATACCAATTTTTGAAGTGGGCTTGCTTGCCTATCCTCGGGTAGTGGACACAAACACTCGATTAAATTTTGTAATATTTATATGAGAAAAAGTAATAATATATATATTACAACCTTTCGATATTCAATTTGCAAAAGTGTGTCATAACTATATGCTTAACACATAAATAAAGATTTAGGAGAAATACCAGAAAATATCTGATTACAAATATATATTTTAAACTACTAAGAACATGGACATCGTAACACAGCCGTATTTTGTTCATAATACAGAAACATGGACATCGTAAAACAGCCTTGTTTTGTTCATAATACGTCTCTGGAGTTCGTAATTTAAAAATGAAAAGTGCTTTAATGCCAATATTTTCGTTATTGCCGGTTGAAAGAGCTCCAAGTCTTACGGTAGAAAGTTCTGACGGTTGTTTATTTATTCATTGATCTGTCAGATGAAAGTGCCCTTTGGGTCATAAAAATAACGACCGTTTAAGTACCGGTTAAAAAACAAAACCTTAAAACACGTAGAGTGGGTTAATGTCAGATTTAAATTGTCGGTGAATTAATTCGAGAAATCTATACAGCTTATATCGAAAGGAGCCATACAATGTTTGTGTAATTTTGATGGATTTAGTTTTGAGTTCAGTTTGGGTCCAAATTAAAATGTTATTTGTTAATTCCAAGACAAAAAACTCACAGAAAAAGGTTGTGATCAGGAACGAGTAATTTTTGGATGAATAAGAAGTGCTGTCACACAGTAAGTAATTTTGGATGAATAAGAAGTGCTGTCACACAGTAAGTAATTTTGGATGAATAAGAAGTGCTGTCACACAGTAAGTAATTTTGGATGAATAAGAAGTGCTGTCACACAGTATGTAATTTTGGATGAATAAGAAGTGCTGTCACACAGTAAGTAATTTTGGATGAATAAGAAGTGCTGTCACACAGTAAGTAATTTTGGATGAATAAGAAGTGCTGTCACACAGTAAGTAATTTTTGGATGAATAAGAAGTGCTGTCACACAGTAAGTAATTTTGGATGAATAAGAAGTGCTGTCACACAGTAAGTAATTTTGGATGAATAAGAAGTGCTGTCACACAGTAAGTAATTTTGGATGAATAAGAAGTGCTGTCACACAGTAAGTAATTTTGGATGAATAAGAAGTGCTGTCACACAGTAAGTAATTTTGGATGAATAAGAAGTGCTGTCACACAGTAAGTAATTTTGGATGAATAAGAAGTGCTGTCACACAGTAAGTAATTTTGGATGAATAAGAAGTGCTGTCACACAGTATGTAATTTTTGGATGAATAAGAAGTGCTGTCACACAGTAAGTAATTTTGGATGAATAAGAAGTGCTGTCACACAGTAAGTAATTTTGGATGAATAAGAAGTGCTGTCACACAGTAAGTAATTTTGGATGAATAAGAAGTGCTGTCACACAGTAAGTAATTTTGGATGAATAAGAAGTGCTGTCACACAGTAAGTAATTTTGGATGAATAAGAAGTGCTGTCACACAGTAAGTAATTTTGGATGAATAAGAAGTGCTGTCACACAGTAAGTAATTTTGATGAATAAGAAGTGCTGTCACACAGTAAGTAATTTTGGATGAATAAGAAGTGCTGTCACACAGTAAGTAATTTTGATGAATAAGAAGTGCTGTCACACAGTAAGTAATTTTGGATGAATAAGAAGTGCTGTCACACAGTAAGTAATTTTGGATGAATAAGAAGTGCTGTCACACAGTAAGTAATTTTGGATGAATAAGGAGTGCTGTCACACAGTAAGTAATTTTTGGATGAATAAGAAGTGCTGTCACACAGTATGTAATTTTTGGATGAATAAGAAGTGCTGTCACACAGTAAGTAATTTTGGATGAATAAGAAGTGCTGTCACACAGTAAGTAATTTTGGATGAATAAGAAGTGCTGTCACACAGTAAGTAATTTTGGATGAATAAGAAGTGCTGTCACACAGTAAGTAATTTTTGGATGAATAAGAAGTGCTGTCACACAGTATGTAATTTTTGGATGAATAAGAAGTGCTGTCACACAGTAAGTAATTTTGGATGAATAAGAAGTGCTGTCACACAGTAAGTAATTTTGGATGAATAAGAAGTGCTGTCACACAGTATGTAATTTTTGGATGAATAAGAAGTGCTGTCACACAGTAAGTAATTTTTGGATGAATAAGAAGTGCTGTCACACAGTAAGTAATTTTGGATGAATAAGAAGTGCTGTCACACAGTAAGTAATTTTGGATGAATAAGAAGTGCTGTCACACAGTAAGTAATTTTTGAATTTGGCACAAAGCTACTCGAGGGATATCTGTGCTAGCCGTCCCTAATTAGCAGTGTAAGACTAGAGGGAAAGCAAGAGTCATCACCACCCACCGCCAACTCTTGGGCTACTCTTTTACCAATGAATAGTGGGATTGACCGTCACATCATAACGCCCCCATGGCTGAAAGGGCGAGCATGTTTGGCGCAATGGAGATGCAAACCCGCGACCCTCAGATTACGAGTCGCACGCTTGGCCATGCCGGGCCCACACATCAGTAATTTTTAGTAATGTTTGATATTCTCTGAAGATTGGAACACGTGATATTCACAAGTCGATGTAATATAACAAGTTCCGAGATCAGTTACGGATTTTGGGAAACAATTTTATAATGTCAGTCTTAGTTTACATTAGAAGGCAGCACAAGTCATATGCAAAGATACAAATTATTAATAAGTTTTGTTAAGCCTACTTTTTAGTTACTGTTGGCTGTTATTTTTAACTTTCTGCGAGGTTTTAATTTGAAGAAATACGGTATATCTTAAATTTTTTTATGTGTTAAGAAATATTAATTCTAGTGGGTAAAAATGAAAGTGCTCAAAAGTCGCTTTATGAAGTTTAGGAAGTATGTTAAGGTAATAGAATAAAGTTCTCAGCGTACCGGGCTACGAATCGGCGGGTCCAAGGTTCAAGCTGTGATGCTGCAAAAGGCTTTCTGCCATTTAGCAATGTGCATACGATAAAAATAAAGATATTCATATTATTTGATTTAGAAAACAGGATAACGCCCTTGATGCCTGCTGCCATCCTTCTTATGAGAGCGCTCTTCCTCTCTCCCAGTGTCACAGCGGCATGTCTGCGAACTTATAACGTGTTGAGCAAAACACAAATAGAACATTGTGCAGCTTTTTCTTTAACTTCAAACAACAACTCTTCTTATGAGCAATCCAGTCTTAAGGATCCAGGGTATCTCTCACTTCGTAGAGATACGAATCTATGTAATTTATTATAACCACGTTTTGTTAGACGAAGGTGTTCACCTTTTTTAATTTCATGTCATCATTTTTCTGAAGTGCTGTTTCGGTTGGAAATTCCAGTAGAACAAATAAAAGGTAATCACGTAATTGTACTCGTGCAGTTTTAGGGCAAAATCTGTTGTCTAGTGTGGGCAAAACAACACAATGGCCCCAAAATTTCGAACACTTTTGAAAACTGAGAAGCGAGTTCATGCTTGTTCATGCAAAGCTGCACGAGAGTTATCTGCTCTAGCCGTCCCTAACTTAGCACTGTAAAACTAGAGGGAAGACAGCTAGTCATCACCACCCACTACCAACTATTGTACTACTCTTTCACCAACGAATAGTGGGATTGACCATCACTTTATAACGCCCCAACGGCTGAAGGGGTAAGCATATTTAGTAGGATGGAGACTCGAACCCGCGACCCTCAGATTACGAGTCGAGTACCCAAACCATCTGGCCGTGTCGAGCAAAGTACATGCTAATCACACGACTAACGCAACATGGCAGGGGCATATTCACAACTGGTAATACAACTAGATGAACTGAATGAAGTTCAATATTTCTACTAAAGATAACATGAAATAACCATCTCAAATAAATCAGTGATGAGGCTTAGTGATTCCTCTCCCACAATGCACCACTCTTCAAGATTGTTCGAAATTTTTGTTTTTCTTATTTTGCATTTCCGGTATTTTGCTACAGATATAACGTTACATTTTCCACAAAGTTTTGGTGTTAGGGATATTTCAGTGATACATTTGAATTTTAAATTTTCGCATGGGATAGTGAGACGGCAATTCTTTCTTCTTTTTTTTTCATAAGTCTTGTGAAGATATTAATGTCACCTTTTGTCTTCCTAACTATTCTTTAAATGATCTTCATTCGAATTTCTTTATTACGTATTTTTTTTTCTGCTAGCTTATGAATAAACGCGAGAGCAAAAGAAACTTAGGCTCGGCATTGCCAGGTGGCTAAGGCACTCGACTCCTAATCTGAGGATCGCGGGTTCGAATCCCCGTCACATCAAACATGTTCGTTCTTTCAGCCGTGAGGGCGTTATTCGTTGGTGAAAGAGTAGCCTATGAGTTGGCGATGGGTGGTGATGACTAGTTGCCTTTCCTTTAGTCTTACACTGCTAAATTAGGAATGGCTAGCGCAGATAGTCCTCGAGTACCTTCGCGCGAAGTTAGAAAACAAACAAAAGAAACTTATGACCAAGCTACGAAATTTCCGTGAAAAAATATCCACCATTTTTCTACGTATTTTACACATCTATCCGTATTTCGATGCTTGGTTAATCGGCATGTATATGGGGCCATGGGTCAGTACTTTATGAGGACTGGAGGTTTGAATTTTAAAAACAGTAAATATGGTCCATTAGGTGATTAAAAACTTGTAATCCAAAAAAACAGTTTCTTGTAATGATAAATTTGTCATTGAAACAACACGGTTTCATAGAACAAAAGAAAAAGATGTTTCTCTCATAGCACACTTTCTTTCTAAGAACGTTTATTTAATCGTGGGACTACAAAACCCCAATCTTGTTGAGCGAGCATAAAATTTTAGGACTTAAAAAGCTAACAGTCAGGGTTTACTCACTGTGGTTAGCAAAACGCCGATAATCTAATGCACAGAACTGAGTCCCCATGGCCTAGCTGGAAGTCAGAAGAATAGAACGGATCATTCGTCGATCTGATTTTAGACTTATAACTCTACCAGTCTTTCGTTACCATTGTCAGTAAAAAAAAACCAAAACAAAACACGTTAGAATATTAATATTTCTTACCTGAAGAAATTCAGTCCTTCACAGTCCAGAGTTTTAAATTAAATGTTTTCAGATTACAAGTACCCTGACTACTACGTCACGCTTGTTTTATCTCCTTTCCTTTAGTCCTTCTAACATCGTTATTCTGAAAACTGAAGACAGAAACTTCCAGAGCCCCAAGTTCCTGATATGAACGTCCAAGTGCCGTATTACAGACTTAACGTGTCTTATTACAGACTTAACATGTAAATAGTTGTGATTCATACACGAATTAGTTAACACGAGGAATTATTTTGAAAAACGTAAGATAGTTCTATTCATTTTCCGTGACATAATTTGTGTCACGTTTCTCTGTTCTGAGTCAATAGAAAAGTGAGCCCATCGTGATGGAAATATGTTTCTGGTACTGATTTTACAACAACTGTCGTCATTGTGCTAAACTATGAAGAGATTTCAGTCAGTATTCGAATACTTTTATCTACTGAATGTAAGCTATTAACTGAAATTGTCACACACGGCAAGTCTTTCATCCAACTATAATGGTTCCCAAATACTTTCCCATAGGGGTTGCCGTATTAGATTCTTCTGTGAAAGCACCCGTTTAAAATAGAAGATCCGATTCTGACCAGATGTTTGGTATCTCACCAAAGCAGTGACTTGTAAATTAAACTTGCAAAGTAAAACGCCAGTGAATTTAATTTATGTTAAGCACGTGTTGTATCTGGTATTTCTTTCAACTTAAACTAGTAATATAACGTTACATTTTCTACACAGAGTTTTGGTGTTAGGGATATTTCAGTAATACATTTGAATTTTAAATTTTTGCATGGGATAGTGAGATGGCATTTTTTTTTCATAAGTCTTGTGAAGATATTAATGTCACCTTTAAACTAGTAAACATCGGTCTAACTGTACGACACAGCTGTCTGTTGTTTTAGTGTGCATAAGTTTTGCTGGCAAAAAAGTGGTTTTTAGTAATCATTTTGATAATACAACAACACTGGGTCTGTGGTACTTTTAACACTAGATTTGTTATTTGGTCCCTCAGTGATTTTCCGAGATGAGTGACTGGTAATATTTAAACAACACTATGTTCGCCGTGTAATTCACAGTGTTTCACGTTTTCCTGTTGTCGTGTAGCAGATAGGCCCGGAGTAGCTTTGCGAGAATTTCAAAACCAAATCAAAGTAAAATCCTTTATACATAATTTAAAAAAACCAAAACGCTCATAAAAACAACAAAACACAAAATGTGAAACCGTCGGTTCGCATGGACCCAAAAAACCTTCATGCCAAATTTGGTGAAGATCCATGAACAGGGGCGAAGTAATGGGGGGGGGGGGACGCTGAACACTCGTAAAAACCGCAAAATGCAACATTTGTTTGTATTTTCCCACGGACTTAATGAACCTCCATACCAATTTTGGTTAAAGGTGAATTTTACAGAAAAAAGAAAACTTTGCAGTCAAAAGAACTACTCATACTGATTAATTTTGCAGGTTCACATTTTTTATAAAAAATAGGTGCTAATAAATGAAACATAGAACTTGGTGCAGAAAGAGTCCTTTCCAAGCGGCAATCCGATGGTTTTAGTTTTTTATGTTAGCTGCTAGGAAAAGTACTGTGACGTAATAGTTGCCAAACAAACCGCCAACGCTAGCGTGTTGAATGTAAATTAACATGGCCAGTGCATACGGAGAAACAGAGGCGGAGTCTGTTTTGACTTTGTGTTCTGAACAGTGTCGAGTAGCACCATATCAATTCAAACCTACTCTGAACGAACCTAGAACAGTTACTTTTGACACAGATCTGACAAGTTCCAGTGATGAGGACAGTACTACGAGCGAGAGTAGCGGAACTGTGAGCGATACTGATAGCGCCCAGACCGGTTGCGAGTCGGTCATACCTCCAGTAGAAGAATGCTAAACCTAAGTCATGACAACAAATATGGTCTGTATTATTTCACGTGCAATTTTAAGCATCTCGAAACCTGTCTGGTGTTTATAAATTATTAGTATCACAGACTGGTTTTTATTTGTTTATACTTTGCCGACTATGGTAACTAATACTCGGCCCTTCCACAATCATTGTACCGGGTATTTATGACTCGTAACAAAATAAATTATACTGCACACATACCTTTAAGTTTGTTCTTTTTGTGATGGTAAGGGATGGTTTCAGAGGGGTGGAACCTGTACGCTGCAGGTTCAGATTAATCCTCAACTCTGTACAAGGAAAGATGGTGGGGACGATTCTGTCTACTGCCGATGGTTTTTTCAGTCTCAACCTGCCTGGCTTGAAACCCACGGAATCCAAAACAGTGGGATCCGACACAAAGCATGAGCGTTCAAAGTGATCTTGACAAAGCTTTTCATGGTGTGAAAGAGTCCAGTTCTTCCTATTGATCATCCGCACCCACTGTCGCCACCTTGCCGGTTCCTTCTCCTTGCACGGAAACGAAAAGAAGCCTTTGCCCGATGTCGAACCGTTTTTACAACCACAAGCAACACGGTAAACCATGTTATCATAAAACAAACATAAAGTAACAATATCAAGACATAAAATAGTCTCACAAAGTATGTAATCCGATAAAAGCACCGATAGATTTACATAAAACACCAGCACTGAAAGGAACACAATGGTCGGCGCGCAACAAAGCGTGTTTGGCAACTATTACGTCATAGTTGTAAGACGTCACGGAAACAGCCGAACGACCGAGAGAAACTTGAGTTCGAGAACCCGCATATTTTGTTTCATTTTTTACTCAAAAACTAAAGGGTTTAAAAATATGGCAACCACACAGGAATTATACCTAACCAAAGTACAGTTTCTAAGGCAATTATTAAATTTGTTGAAAATTCACCTTTAAGATCCAGTCACACCATGTGAAGTATTTACATGAACATTCAACAGACAGTACTATTATATTTATATAGATGGCGCTACTTCATTATATCTGTGTGTGACGTTTAACAATGTCCTATTTGCACCCTGAGAATGAAAGAAAATAAAGTCCACTGCGACGAGAAACGGTGATGAAATTGGAAAATCGTGACCCATATTGCAAATCTAGATGAACACAACATAAACATTGTGCGAAGTTGGGGATTGTACATGGCGTGATAAAATGTTTCTTCAGTATCATATAAGCAAGAACGTCATTATAATATGATGTGTATTGAAACGGATTTTTTTCATAGAACATTAATAATTAATTTTAATTACAATAATAACATTTCTAAAAATCTGAATTCAAAATTATTTTAGACAAATTTTATTTATAGTAAAATATACAAATATTCTGCTATTAAATCTTTATTTAACAGTTACGTTTTATTTAAATAGTCATATTATAAAATTTTGATTGTTTGATTAAACAATAATTTAATTTTTAAAATGCAGTGGCCCGGCATGGTCAGAAGATTAAGTCGCTAGACTCATAATCTGAAGGCCGCGGGTTCTAATCCCCGTCACACAAAACATGCTCGCCCCTTCAGCCGTTGAAGCGTTATAATGTGATTCTCAATTCTACTATTCGTTGGTAAAAGAGTTGTGCAAGAGTTGTAGTGGGTGGTGATGACTAGCTGGTTTCCTTCTAGTCTTACACTGCAAAATTAGGGACGACTAACGAAGATAGCTTTCGTGTAAACCAAACCTAAAATGCAATAATAGCTACGTTTGTTTGTTTGTCTTTGAATTTCGCGCAAAGCTACATGAGGTCTATCTGTGTTAGCCGTCCCTAATTTAGCAGTGTAAGACTAGAGGGATGACAGCTAGTCATCACCACCTACCGCCAACTCTTGGACTACTCTTTTACCAACGAATAATGGGATTGACCGTCACATTATAACGCCCCCACGGCTGAAAGAACGAGCACGTTTGGTGTGACGGGGGATTCGAACCCGCGACCCTCAGATTACGAGTCGAATGCCTTAACCACCTGGCCATGTCGGGCCAATAGCTGCGTGTAGCACTTCTTTTCTGCGGTATTAACAAACATCATAAATTCTAAAGCGTGATTTAATTTAATTAAATATGTACATCGAATAGAATAATACTGGGCCTAAAATGAAAGACAAAACAAACTGGAAACCTTTTCACTACTTTTATTTGACTTGTTTTATTTATTTGTTGTAATTATTCGTGAACCTTATGCGCATGCGATTAAAATATTTCATTTTCAATTCTCGAGCGCTCATTTTTTTTTCAAGCCGGCCCGGCATGGCCAAGCGCGTTAAGGCGTGCGACTCGTAATCTGAGGGTCGCGGCTTCGCATCCCCGTCGCGCCAAACATGCTCACCCTTTCAGCCGTGGGTACATTATAATGTGACGGTCAATCCCACTATTCGTTGGTAAAAGAGTAGCCCAAGAGTTGGCGGTGGGTGGTGATGACTAGCTGCCTTCCCTCTAGTCTTACACTGCTAAATTAGGGACGGCTAGCACAGATAGCCTTCGAGTAGCTTTGTGTGAAATTCAAAGACAAACAAACAAACTTTTTCCAAGCCCTTTTAAAATGCACATTAATAAAATGCCTTTTACATTCAGGTGAGTACGTAAGTGTTAAATTTGTGTTTTTTTATTAAATTTTAATTCCTTTTATTTCAGATGTGTATTATTTTATATTACTGATATCTCATATTCATTAATGTTTTTGCTTACAATTTCAACAAACATTTTAAATTTAGTTTAAAATATAAAAGTTAAAAAAATATATTTGAGGTTTTTAAATGAATTTCCGAAAAAGGTATTTCACTTAATCTCGAACTTTTTAAGAAAAAAGATTAGTTATACGAAACTTTTTTTTAGTCGTCGGAATGATTCTTGCCTAAATGTTCGTAATTGCTTCAGAAATTTAAGAAGAATATTCGAGTAAAAATATTTTCCTTCCCCTAATTAGCTTTGCACAATCGTTTGTTTTCACATGAAAGCAAGATAATTGTTTAAATAATTTAACAAAAATTAAGACCTGGTGGTAAAAAAAAGTACTAATTAATAAATGTATTCGTAAGATAAACAATCTTTGTTAGCGAGCTTATAAAAAGTAATAATATTTTAATTAAACCAGTATCAACTGATATTGGCTTCTCTTCTTGTTTTTTCCAGACTCGAGACAACTTTAATAACGACAGATCACAAAGACGTTAGATATTACGCATTGATCATGAAACTAGACTTCTGATTCAGTTTTCATCAGCGAAACACATTCGAAGCTAATTATATGGCACGTGCAGGTTTGTCTTTCAAAGAAATTACCAAGTATTGCTTCCTGTGATCGGAGATTTGCCGTTTCTTTCGCCCATAAGTCTCATGATATGAAAAAGGATTATTGTCTTTTCATTTATTAGAGAAAACTTGTTTTTGGTATAAGTATTAATCTGAACATGTTTCAAGTGTAGCTGTCAATATGCACGTCGCTAGAAGCAAGAGAAAACAACACGTGTGATAAAGTTATTCAAAAAATATATAGGTTCTACCAGTAGAGGACAATAATAGTGATTATATATCAAGACATCTAAACAGTGTGTGGTTAATTGTCCAATTATGTTTCTTCCCACTTTCTACAAATAACACTTCCAATGACTGTCTTTGTAAGCTGAAAAAATAACAACAACGACAGCAAAAACGCATAGGAAACTAAAATCACTCCAACGCTTTTGTGCTATCTATAGTAAAAAATAATTTTGCTATTAAAAACTCGTTGCTGTTTTCCACACCTTTCTTTATTCTTGTGTCAGGTTCTCTTGAAAAATAGTACCATCAAGTTTTTAGTGCAACTTTCTTAAAAGGCAGTACTGTCTGAGTTCATATCAATTTCCCATCTGTTATATAGTTCAGTAATGACTAATTATTAACACTTTGAACTGTGTTTACAACATATTGAGACAATTATTTAATAGTCTCATCAAATGAGCTCCATGTTCCTCAATAAAGCGATGAGGTATTATAGGTTCTGGATTTACTCCTGTAACCTGGCTCTGTTTCTTAGTGTTGTAATATTCGTCTCCTTGGCAGCTTGGACTTTTTCCGATTACCGAATGTCATTCTTCCCCACCATCCGCCTTCATCATCCTACTTTCATCTACGCTTATTTGGCCCTGATTCTTCAAGGAGGTATCCTTCAAACTTTGGGATGCTTGGGAGCTTTGAAGCTGAACGAACGTCTGTTAAACATATACTGGTCCCTCATGCTGATGCTGCTTGTAGGTGACGTCATCATGGGTTTCGTGTGGATCTTCCATTATAACCACATCGCTAGTCACTTGCTAAGCGACCTGAGAACGAGATTACAAACCGAATATGGGAAGAGTGCTGAGTACCAGAGTATCTGGGATCGCATTCAGCGGGAAGAACACTGCTGTGGCGTAAACGATCCACAGGACTTTAATTTATCCTTATGGACTTCGGGACAACGGCGTGACATTTTGCGACATTACCAGGTGGTGCCACTGAGCTGTTGTAAAAATCAGTCGGGAGTAACCGACATGGAGAATGTATTCGCGAATAATACGTGGTACGTTCGTATCTACACGTTAAACGAAGTATATCAAGATGGTTGTTACGAGGTGTTATTCGCGTGGTTTCGACACAGTGCAGACATGTTGTCGGTGCTGGGATTCTGTGTTATTGCCTTCCTTAAAGTGTGCTTTTTAGGAATTTTGCGATACGAGATACGAGAAATGATCCAGAAGATTAAGATCCTGAAGGAGGTCGGCGACACTTCAACAATACACGACTCACACATCCACATTCCAGGATCATCCTATCAGAATGATACCTGTTGTCCCAATATTCGCACGGGAAATCACCTGACTTCGAACAACAATCATGTGACGTCAGAAATGCCATCCAAAGATAAAGCCACGAACGGAAATAACAATGACACTGAAAATTCCCTTAAGTGATCACGAATCCAAGTTTAAGTAATTGAAATATGTAAACAAAGTGTGGATAAAAGAACTTAAGGGAAGCTCTTCTGCATTAGTAGTAAATGTAATTGCTTCAAACATTTTTTTTTTGTTGAAACTGCTTCGTTCTACAAATAATTATCTAGAGTTGAAACTTCGAGTGCACGAAAAGTGTTACGCTTGAAACCTTAACTTAAACCCTAATTTTTTTTGTACATTAAAACACAATATAAATATAATAAATAAATAGTAAATAACGCTATTATTTCACGTAGATATATATAGAGATATTTATTTTTCAAAAGTATATATGTATATGATACTTAATACCGTTTATCATTGTAATCTTGAGTTTGGTGTTGTCGTGAATGATTTACGTAACGAAATGTACCTCATATAACAAGACTTGTACTAATAGAAACATATTAAAATCAAATGTTAATTATTGTCTGTAGTGATGTTAATTGTCACATATAGTTATTTTCTATTGCTAAACTGTACCACTTGGCGTTTAGAAAATTCATTTTGAAAAAGACACAAACAAAAGTTGTTTGTGAAGGTATTTAACATTTATCATACGTAGTTAAATTAATTGGAGAGTGACAGATATCAAAATGTTTTGATCTCGTCTGTCAAGATGAGCTTTAGCGTGCCATCTATTGAGACAACTCGTTATGAAATCATATTTTTTATGTATTTGCAAATTATTTATATATGTATATTTCTTTTGTACTTTCTATTATGAGTTTTCAAGTTGAATTTTGTTTCGCATATCAACCATAGGAAGGCTACTGCTAAAGTTAAAATGCACGTTGTATTTAACTTTGTGACAAAGTTTCGATTATCTTGACAGTATTTCTAATCGATAGTCTGAAATAAAGAAAGCCTTTACGGAAAACCTAAGCTATCATTACCAACTCTATTTCCTTAGTCACATGTAATAACAGTAAACTATATCGCTAGTTGGAAACACTATTTCAAATTTCAAGTTACATACAGTTGAAAAGTGCTTTTTAAGATGATACAGTACATTGAATTTCTGGTTTTAAGTTGAGTAGCTAAATTCATCATCAAGTCACGTAGTGAAATGATAAAGTAGTTAGAAGAGTAGCAGTCAGTACCCTTTTCCAGGTTCTAATGTCAAACGACACCTTTAGGAAGTTGTAAATTGTTTAATTTATAAATTGATTTTCTGAATGTAATAGAAAACGCGAAGAACAGGAAACCACGTCATTTGTCAACTTCTTAAAAACTTTGGAAACGTTCTTTGAATAAATGAACTTGTTTTATAATTTATAGCAAATGGCCTCTGAGTAACTAGTTGTTTTTACTGAGAAAATTTGTTGTTATTTATGTATATAATAGAGTTATGTAAGTATATATACCGTTACCAGTATTACCAGCAGTTGGTCAGAATAATATACTAAAAACTGGAATTTCTTTTATAAGCATACTATCGCATTAAGATTTTTTATACTGAGATACTGGTTCTTATGTATAGCTTACGTTTTTGCTTCAAAGTAAGAATCTGTTTGTATCAAGTTGCTCTGAAATGTATATTGAGAGAAGAAAATTTTGCTTTTAGTAGTGTTAACGCTATAAGGTTTTTCTATACACGCCTTCTATGACATGAAAACTGAAACTTGAAATTAAAAAAAAGTAATACATGAAAATTTGTCCTTTTACTTGATTTTTAACGGTTTAACCAACAGTCACTATAGTTACAACTTTTAAAAGATGGCATATCAATCAATGTTAAGCAATTTGTTTTCAGTGTTTCACTAGCTCTTGGCGTTTAAATCATAACTAAAAAAACAACAACCATTTTTTATCTGTTGATATCAACTACTGAAAACTTTACTTCGAGGCCTATAAATAAAGAAGACATTATTACCAGACAACATAGTTATTCTATTGGAATATGATTAAACATTGTGTTGTTTATGACCCCATAATAACTTTACAAACAGTGTAGTTAAGTACAAGGTAATGGTTAAACTTAATGAGAAACACACTTTGAAACAACTTGAATAAGTAACGATGAAAACTATAAATTTAACACATTTGCAACGTTTCGAAACGTTGTAAAATTCTTGTTGTGTCAACCCTGTAATCATGTTTTATTTGTAACTCCTAAGTAAGTTTCTAAATTTTTTATGCCCCTTCTGGTACAGCCGTAAGTCTACAGATTTACAATAAGGGGCTCGATTCCCTTTGGTGGACACAGCAGAGAGCCCGATGTGGCTTTGCTAAAAGAAAACACACACCAAACTATTTACATCAGCACAAATATTTGATTATGTAATTACACTAGAATTTCATTTTTCGTTTCTTTACAAACATCAGAACAGGTTTTTTTTTGTTTTGACATACGGTCTATCTAGGCTAACCGTACCTACTATTCGTTGGTAAAACGAATAGTGAGATTTACCGTCATTATAACGTTGAAAGCGAGCATATTTGGTGCGACGGGGACGTTATTATGATCAATCCCACTATTCGAATAGCTGCCTTCCCTCTAAATTAGGGACGGCTAGCGCAGATAGCCCTCGTGTAGCTTTGCGCAAAATTCCAAACATACCAAACCAAGTTAATATTATATAAACGCATTTTCTTGTGTCACAGGCGTCCTCTATCGATAATCAGTAACATCATTTATCGTGAAGAGGCATATAGCAGCACCTTCTTATCAGAACACATATTATAAAATAAAATAAATATCATATAATCGTCTGGAAAGTCATAAGCAAAAAAATTTGATCAATAAAAAACATTAAATGCTGTGGAGTAGTTTAGTCCACCTGGTGGAATAAGTTTTACCAACGTATTTATTTATTACGTCGTTCAGATAATATTTGAAACCGAATTTCAAATATAAAAAAATATTAAAAAGATAATGAACGATAATTAAAACACAATCACAGTTTATTAAATATAATATCTACTTTATAGCTGAAGGTGAAAGTAAGAATCATGTTTTATAAATCTGTAGTTGTGGTTTTAATTATTGTAACAGTTATAACTATCAAAGATATGGTTATACTGGAAGTTCATAGATGTTTTGCACATTAAAGGGACATACAAAAACTGAACAAATAAATATGATAAAAAATTTAAGAATGGAATCGTTCGCGCTTTCAGCCATGGGGTGTTATAATGTTACAGTCAATCCCACTATTCATTGTTAAAAGAGTAGTTCAAGAGTTGGTGGTGGGTTGTGATGACTAGCTGCCTTCCGTCTGGTATTACACTGTTAAATTAGAGACGGCTAGCGCAGATAACCCTCCGGTAGCTTTTGCGAGAAATTCAAAACAAACCATTTCAGATATTGTAATTATATATATTTTCTACACTTATATCAACTGATCAGTAGCTATAAAAGTTATCAATAATAAGGTAATTGTAACATTTCAAGGCCGATAACAACACACCAATACTTCCACTGTCTAACTTGAAAAGCAAACATGTATAACACTGAGATAAACGGTAAATCGGATAATACGTCGTCTTAATGTTAGTTTTGTAACATTTAAAACAGCTTGTCTGCTGGATAATAATCCACAATAATAATAGGAATGTTATATACGCCTAAAATCATATATCAACATAGAATCATCGTGAAAGAAAAAAGAAAATTCGTAACACAACAAACATAATATACATAAATAGGAGGGGATTTAACGGACAGTAGGGTTCGTTAATTATTCGTGAAATTGCTATAAGAAGTTTCTAAAACAAAATAAATGCTGCAATAAGAGATTCACAAACAAATCAAATGATATTAATTGGACAGATTTTAAAACGATTTTCAATTAATTAATTAGTATACTCTTCAAGGTTTGTTGACAGTTATGAATGCTAGACACACATATATATTGCAACGTATCAGTTATGTAAATTTATGTTTCATTAGTTTGATATTTTCGAGACAAGTTTTGTTTGTTTTTGAATTTCACGCAAAGCAAATCGAGGGCTATCTGCTCTAGCTGTCCCTAATTTAGTAGTGTAAGACTAGAGTGAAGGCAGCTAGTCATCGCCACCCACCACCAACTCTTGGGCTACTCTTTTAGCAACGAATAGTGGGATTGATCGTAACATTATAACGCCCCCACGGCTGAAAGGGTGCGACGGAGATGCGAACCCTCGACCCTCAGATGACGAGTCGCACGCCCTAACCCACCTGGCCATGCCGGGCCTTTTTTCAAGATAATTAATTAGTAGTTATGAGAAATTAACTTGCTCAAAATGTCATTATTTGTTATAAAGTAAAAGTTGGTATTCACAATTTCTGAAATTCAGTAGTATGATAATTATGATAATTACGTTTTTTGTGATATATTTTTTAAAAGGAGTAATTAAAATAATATTTAACAATCAATCTTTAACAGCAATAGTATTTCTATCAAAAATATTTTTGTGTGTTAATAGTATAAAAGAAAACAGCTGTTTACCAGTGAGTTTATTTTAAACATATATTATTTCCGTATTTCATAATAGTGTTATTTGTAGTCGCTAGATGGTAGCACAAATTTTCTTATATGACGACATTTTGGGTCTTGCTTACACAAACATGATACTGACAAAACAATTTTGCTGAATAATAAATTAGCTAAATCATATTCACAATTTTTAATACTCTTGTTAGAATATATTCTATATGGTATGTACAATATCGTTTATATCATTCAAATTATTGGTTAAACATTCTCCAAATTAAAATGTTATTGAAAGAAATTTTATTACATACGATTTAATTAAAGTGGTTAAATAAGATTTATAACAATTACCAAAATCACAATTCACGTGCTAAATATTATAATTTAATTACAATAAATAATTAGTGTTTATTCTTTGTATTTACCAATTCTATAGTCAGTTTATTGATATATTTATGCTGATTGGCTATCTCTCCTCCAAAGCACTTGTAAAACATTCCATTAAAATAGGTTGATTATGAGATGCCTCAGATGTTTGTCAGAGCTCCTGACAAATAAATACAGTTATATCATGATTTGTCTACAAAACAACAGGTACGAGGAGGGATAGGGATAATGAGTTAGCAGTGAACATTGAAAGAGAATATATCTACCACTAGAACAAAATGTAGTCATAAGCTGTTGCCAACTGGTAAAAAACAAAAATGATTGAA
Source organism: Tachypleus tridentatus (assembly GCF_004210375.1). NCBI lineage: Eukaryota > Metazoa > Arthropoda > Merostomata > Xiphosura > Limulidae > Tachypleus > Tachypleus tridentatus. Next base: position 70,338,482 of record NC_134836.1, on the reverse strand, counting down.
CAGTTTTGTAAAATTTAGGAAGTTTCAGTATATTAACTTCTTCAACCAGCAGTCGACAATTAGTTTAACAAGTGTTAATCTCATACGGAAACCCGAAAGTACAGATTAAATGAAGAGCAGGCTTTGAACTATAGATAGCTTTAGGGTATAATAAATTGTGTTTTCTCACTTTTTGTGTAGTGTAAAAACATGAAAAATGCTTCACGCAGTACATAACCCTATTTATATTATTCATATACTGCAAGCTGTTGGAGGTGGTGTGATAGTGTGGGTACTATCCTTTCGTTTTACTAGCAACACAACTAGTGTTTAGACTGCACTTTAAAGTTGCTGTTAATCATATGCTTTCAAGTACTGCATCTCCATTCTAACAGGCTAAAATGATAATTCAACAATATTTGAGCATTCTTAAAAATTAGTGCGAAGAATACGACAGCGACGATGTTGATTTTTTGCCTTATACAAATCTTAATCTGATTGAACATCTGTACTTTGAATTATTGTGAAATTCGTAATAATCATTGTCTTAAACTCCGAAAATTTAAATAATGGCTATAAAATCAATAGTAACTCCACAAACCACGATTTATAAACATAGTAAAATGGTTTATTCCTGGAGACAACAGACCAGAGTTCTTTTAAAACAGGTCGTATGCTGAAAATAATCACAAATATGCATTAAATCTACAAAAGAAATTTCAATTTATTCATATTTTAATCAAAGTAGATAAAATATCCTTTTTCATGTAATTTCGATGGGTCATATTGAACGAGATTGTTTTCGTTAATGGAATAGACAGAGACATTCAATATTGACAAACAGAAATTCATCAGTAAAATGAGCAAACACAAAATACGTTGTATGCCTGTTTTGCATGTTTTATAATTATGACATGATAAAACAATCACAATAAACGAATAACCTGTTATAATGTGTGAATAATTTGCTAACCTTAAAATTGAACATTTTTACGTGAATATAATAGTTTGGTATGAATTATGTTTGAAATATTGTATACGTGTCTTCTGATGGCGTGGCTCGTTAGAGATAACGTTTTATTTAGCCGTTATAAATATTTCTTTTATCTATCTGTTTGCCAGCTGCCAATTACCTCCAATAGATGCCGCCGTAAGAGAATCATAATTTAAACTGCACAAAATACCAAGCAAATAACGAGACGCAGGTGCAATTTTTGGTAACTGAAGGTAAAATAATATTTACATTATACTATTGTAACTAGATGGAAGCAAAGCCTTTTTAAAGAAGTAACGAAAAACTTGAACGAGATTTAATGGGCAAAAGTTATTTTAAAATAATTTTCAGTGAATTGTGTGGTTTATCGATGCTGTAAGTTAATCGTTTGTTGGTTTTTGAAATACGCACAAAGCTACTCAAGGGCTAGCCGTTCCTAATTTAGCAGTGTAAGACTAGAGAGAAGGCTGCTAGTCATCCCACAACCAACTGTTGGACTGCTCTTTTACCAACGAATAGTGGGATTGACTGTAACATTATAACGCCCCCACGGCTGAAAGGGCGAGCATGTTTGGTGTGATGGGGAGTAAGTTAACCAACTTACGATGCTAACATGTGGGATTCGGTTTCCTGTGGTGTACACAGGAGATATTCCATTGTGATTTTGCTTTAAAAGAAAAAAAAACAGCGATAACCCATGGTGACCTAACAATGCGTCTCACGGCTTATAACGCTAAAAGTTGGGTTTCGATACTCGCTGTGATCAAATTATTGATAGCTTGTTGTGTAGTTTTGTGCTTGAGGACACATAAACAAACTGAATGCTAAACAGAATAAAAGGTGTATGCTTAGTTACTTATCACAGTTCTATTATAAATTGCATTTCTTATCATGTGTTTCCCAAGCAAGAGCCATAGGCATGCACAGAGAAACAACACTAGTTACTTATGTATATAATATACATTTTCTAACAAGTACTACTGTACTTATTGTTCTAAACCTGACATGGTAGTGAAGCGAGGCACACATCAACGCCAAACAGTTTTAATTTATTTGTTTATGTTTCAAGACGATTGATCCTTTTGTTTTAAGACTAAGGAAACACGTAGTCAGTGTTGTCAAGATATTTTGCACTAAGCCTAAATGGACAATGCAACGTTAGATCTACGCGTAATTACTGAGTGTAAGACCGCATAATATAATAAAACGTATATATTAGCTTTTATATTTAAAAAAAGTAAGAAGGAATAATACATTTGCGGACATAAATAAAAGAAAAAATGTTATGTAAACCAAAACACAAGCTGAAACAAACAAACAACAACAACAACAAAAAAGCAAATCACACACACACCTAATTCTCGTTTTGTAATAGTTTAAGTAGAAGTTATCAGAATGTTAGTAAAAGTAAAATGGAATTCAATGTTAGTGGACAAGAGATAAGTTTATGTTATTGCAATGCTAAATTGTGAGGTTCGATTCTCTTCGGTGGAAAAGATAAATGTATTTATACGAATACAATAATTATTATGTGACCATGAGTAAGCACAGTTTGTAAAAAAAAAAAACAGACCGAGAAAATCCTGCACATTAATACTTAATTAGTATCTTACATAAATAACATCAGTGACTCTTCTCTTTCGTACTCAATATTAGATGAAAAAGAATTTTGTTTGTTTAGTTTTTTTATGCGCAAAACTACGCATTGAGCTATCTTTTTGTACTCACCGCGACTATCGAACTCCGATTTTCAGCGTGATAAGCCATAAGATTTATCATTGAGTCACTGATGAAAGAAAACGACTGTAATTGTTGTTGCTTTGAATTAAGCACAAAGCTACACAATGGGCTATCTGTGCTCTGCCCACCACGGGTATCGAAACCCGGTTTTTAGCGTTGTAAGTCCCCAGACATACCACTGAGCCACTGGGGGTACGACTGTAATTAATTTAATATCTATAATTAGTTCCTTGGTAAATCTTGGGTGTTTGTTGTTTTTGTTTGTTTGTTTTGAATTTCGTTCAAAGCTACACGAGGGCTATCTGCGCTAGCCTTCCCTAGTTTAGTAGTGCAAGGCTAGCATCACCATCCACCGCTAACTCTTGGACTACTCTTTTATTAACAAAGAGTGGGATTGACCGTACATTATAACGCCACCACGGCTGAAAGGGCGAGTATGTTTGGAGTGACGGGGATTTGAACCCGCGACCTTCAGATTACGAGTCGCGTGTTCTAACCATTTGACCATGCCGGGTGTATTTGTTTGTTATTGCCCGGCATGGCCAGGTGGTTAAGGCACTACAGTTGTAATCTGATAGTCGCGGTTTTGAAACCTTGTCACACCAAACACGCTCGTCTTTTCAGCCGCGGAGGGTGGGGTGGCGTTATAACTTTACGGTCAATCCCACTATTAATTGGTAAAAAAATAGCCCAAGAGTTGGCGGTGGGTGGTGATGACTAGCTGCCTTCCCTCTAATCTTACACTGTTAAATTAGGGACGGCTAGCGCAGATAGCCCTCCTGTAGCTTTGCGCAAAATTCAAAACAAACAAACCAATTGTTTGTTATTAAGCACAAGGCTTCATAACATGATATATCTGCTTTGGCGACTAAGGGTATCGAAATCCTTGTGATAACAAGAAACCTACTTGAAGTAACAATGTATCTGAAGACGGCTGATATGGGTATTAAAACTTTTATTAAAACAGACCAATATTTCAACCTTTTAAGTTGGTCGAAATATTGTTCTCTGCTTTATTTTGTTTTTAGCTTTGTAAGCCTTCAGACTTACTACTGAGTTACTGTATTTTTTTATAGTATCAATAGTTTTATTGAAATCATTCTTTTTTATAAAATTCAATTACTTTTTTCTGATTTTTTAAATATAAAAATATTAATTTGGTTTTAATTAATTTTCTTACTTTGTTTCTCTAGGAATTATTTTAAATAAATTTTGTGAATTTTAAATTGAAGCAAAACCAAGGATGTAATGACACGTTAAAAGAAAATTATTTATCTTAAAATAACAGTTGTTATGGTGTAGACACTACATAATATTAAATAAACGATATAGTGTTAAAAATATAATTAAGGCCTAATTCTAAAGACACATCGGTTTGATTAGTTTTGATATGTCCAAAGAATAACATATGTTGTCGTGTAGAAACACTAAAAACTGAAAATGACAAATTATTTCAAACTCTGTACTGAAGTACACGCCAATTAACGCAATCAATAAATAACTGTAACCCTAAAATATTTTGCTCAACACACACAATCTACAAAGACATGAAAAGAATAATGTTTCACATTATTGTTTCGTTACGTCATACGCATGAGTATTACTGTCAAAGAGTTGATTGCGTGTGTTGAGCAAAATATTTTAGGATTACAGTTATTTCTTGGTTATTATAGCAATTCAGTATTGTTTATTTCATTCAGAAAAGGTAAGTTTGTTTGTATGGTTGTTTTAATTAAAAAATACTATGGTTTATAGCATCTTTAACTTATGCCTTTTAGTTTCAACCGTCTCGCTAGCACTATGCTATTGTTAACCAAATGGTTAGTGTTAGCTTAACTTTGATATTTAACCCTAAAAGTAGTAGATCGCTAAATAACTTACATAATGGTGACTAAACTTTATGACATGGTTTTGTTCAAAAAAGCGTCACACGTAATGTTATGTTTTTAGAATTAAAACTAACGAAAGTGAGATGAACCAGTTTTTTAATTTTGTTGTTTTAAACAAAGATGCTTAATCTGTTTTTTACTGAAGTGTCATTTTTATTTTTCAACACTTAGGCTAATTAGCCATGTCAGAAATTCATAAGGTCATGGCAAAAACCATCTTTAACTCGGAGCTGTTAACAGTTCTCACAGCCAAATAGTGGGATTAACTATTACTGTTATAACACTCTCACAACTGATAATGCGGAAAGTGTTAGGCAGCAATCGAAGATCCAACTTTGGGCCTTCCAAATTGTAACACAGTACGTCAATCATTAACTCATGTTTTATCACCTTGGTCAACTGATAAATACTACATGAAACATCTTATTCAATTCAAATAGTTTGACAGTGTTACGTAAAAATGTTGTTGTAAGAATCCATGAGTGAAAGCAAAAAAGAATATGTTATACTATCTCAATCATATACATCTGCTATCTCCAATGCCGATGAGGCTTTGCGTTAATACCATTTCTCACCAGGCCGGTAAAACAAATACTTTTAGGGTGTGAATCAAATTTGGCACTGAATTATAATTACTATCACTTACAAATCAGGTTTATTTGTTAGAATTAGCAATACAATATTATTCGTGTTGTTTTAAGCCTATTTATGTAATTTATTCTTGGTTTTAATGATAACAAATATGGCTTGATATTAGTTTGACATGAACTTTAAAACCAAGATGAACATCATGGTTTTTATTGTATATATTTTTCAATGCTGACAACTTTAGATTATCATAAAATATTTCTTGTTATAATTACCAGATGTCCTAGTAGCTTATTTATTTAAAATCGTCAAATACGATGATAACAAATGTTCAATTATAATAAGAAAAGCTCGGCCTCGGCAAGAAATGTGGTGATTTTTAAAATATGAAGTAAATCTCTCTACATTGTGGGAATATCGTGTCACAAAAGTTTTATAAATGAGACACGTTCAAAGAGTCCTGTATCATTCAGACATAAACACTTGGTTAACACATTTTTAGGAACGAACGTTTCTCACTTGACAATAACTAGCAGGTACAATATGTCCACCTACAGATACAAAGACAGAAATACCAACAAGATTGTGTGAGGGGCAGTTTTTATGAATTTTCGTTTGATAGGCAAATATCAAAATGGCCGAAGCTACTTTAAATCTCTTACGAAAACAGATAATTTGCATTAGGTTTTTAAAAATATGTTTGTAATCAGTAGTGCGTTAATAGCAAAAGTTTTCATTTGGTTGTAAACGATTAAAAAAGTTAAATGGTACCTGGGCATAAGTGATTATATTTTTTGTTTGGAAACAGAATAGCAACCTGTTCATATCAAAGATCAAAATAAGATATACTCATGTAAATAACATTAGTTCTCAACGGAAAAACAAAAAACGAGTGAAATTAATTATAACATTTATTGAATAACTTACATCTATAAATCTCATGTACGTATATTTAATAAGCTAGTTTAGTAAGCCTGAATTATAATTGACTGATATTATTCTATAAAATTACTGAATACATTAGGTTATTTTAATACAATATTACGTACAATATCAAATATGTTGTTTGCATTATATCACAAAATTCCAGAGATCTTTATTTTGTAAAACAATTAATAAATAGTTTTCGGAATCATTCCATTTCCATATAGCGTTTCCATCTATTAGAAAATAGCGATAATAGATATAATGAAAACAATTACTAGCATAAGTATGTGAAAATATTTCAAGTACACAATCGAGCTATATAATGAGAAGTACAAGTGTATTTCGTGAATAATTTTACTTAAAAGGTAATTAGATAGATATTGAAAGATTTATTAAATAAAGAACTGCCACTACGGAACCATGATCAGATAAAACCCCTACATCTAAAATTTTGTTTGTTTTTTTCGTTTGAATAACGGAATGTAAAATAAAGAAATAATTTAACGAATGATATTAATTCATGGAGAGATGCACAACGGTTTGGTTTCTTATTTTAATTTTCTAATAAAGTTATTCATTAACGAATTGCCATCGCGTAAAACTTTACAAAATTGTGATGATGGAAATTCTTATGACTTCAAATTATAATTAAATTTAATGGAGTGTTATTTGAAGCTTATTGAAATAAAACCATTAAAAATTAGAAAACTCAAAATCGGTTCGTGGGATTATATGATACTCAAAGATCCGTTTTGCAACGTTCGGTTTGTCATCCTAAACGAGACAAGGAACTCCGTGTGCTTACCAAAACGAATAACTTTCATTCACCTAAAAACCCAAATATATAAATAAATAAAATACAGATTTCGAAATGCTAGCACATAATTACAAAAAGAATTAACAACCTAGAAATAGGCATGTAATTATAACAAAATAAAAATCAGAAATGCTAATTAAGTAAACGTTTTTTTTTTAGATTGATTTCAATGTAAAACATCTACTTTGGTCAATTTTACGCCATTTCAAAGAATATTCAAATAAAATCAAAGTTTCCTCCATTAATATATACGTTTATAGGTATAACTGTAATGTTTCCAAGATTAGCAACATTGGCATTTCACAAATGTCCATGCAGATTCGTCTGTTTAAGAAACGTGGACATCGTCAAGATGGTTTCGTGATTGTCGGACACTCTTCCCTAGAGAAAAAAGAACAAATGAAAACTAAAGCCAGTTAACAAGATGTATTGAACTTTAGTTGTTATTCTGGGTTTTATTTTAATAATCAAATAAGACTTGCGAGTACACTAAAAAAAAATTTGTCTAGGGGAAGGAAACGGAACTTTATCAGTACTTGTTTGATTACTCATTTAGGTGTAAAGTTGCATAATGTGCTACATACGCTGAACCCGTTGCAGGAATTGGGCCTCGAATTTTAAAGTTATAAGTACTCTAATGTATAACCGAGTCACTGAAGATTTTTTTCTTTGTTATTAAGTACAAAGATAAACATTGGAATATCTCTGCTGTGTCCACCAAGGGCATGAAAAGCAGATTTTTAGCGACATAGGTCTTCGGATTTACTGCTAAACCACCAGGGGGAGGATTTCATCACTATGGATATTAAGTAATAAAAGAAAGGTTAGTACGGTTTCCTGAGCTTTTAAGAACCAGAATGAAACGTTCTTTAGTCTAACAGGTAAGTTTGTCTTTGTAGCGGCTGTGTGAATAGAACATTTAACAATTCCAGAGGTTTAATTCTAATTCAACAAAATATGAAACCACATAGTGCTAGAGTTTGTTTTATCATAACTAGCAAACCCGTGATAAGAGATATTAGTTCGATTTTAATTTAGTATTTGTAATTTTCAACTAAATGAACCAAACAACTTGGTCAGGTGTCCCTACGTTCCAGGTTTAGTTGTCTCTAACTTAGAACTGTAGAATCAGATCTAGAGCAAGTGGTTAGCAGCGCACATTATTTGGTACCTAATTTTAACTGAACAGAGGATTGAGTCTCACACTTATAACGCCTACAAAGTTACAAGAGGTACAAAGTGTTGAACACCTTGATTCACAGACTGGAACTCTAATACATCAGAACTTTAGTCCATTTAATTGTATTCCACATTTAGGGCAAAGTTAATAAGACTGTCCACACGTATCAATAATTATGAACTACTGACCAGAGGGAAAGCAGCAAGTTAAGAGTACCCTATTATCCCCCCCATCCATGATGAGGGGTTGACTGTCATTATTATGACAAGCCTTAACTGAGAGTAGGGGAATAATTTGTGATATCAAAGATAAACTCAACTCTCAAACTCCAGAATCTAGTTGAAAATACCAAGTAAAAGCTACATTAAATGATTGGTTGTTTATTATTCAGATTTTATAAAATAAAGATGACGTAAAGGAAACAAAAAATGACTAAATGGTTACTTTGGAAGACCATCATTTACTTACATTGCCGATCGCATTCCGTTTCTGATCCATGAATTACGTCATGGTCAATTTCTTTAAAGCGACCTCTGTTGGTAGTGATTCGAATCTCTTCCTCGGACTCGTTACCAGAACTCCTTCAATTAAATAAATATTTAAACTCATGACCTCACAGGTTATCATTGTTAATAATTGATATTTAAACTCATGACCTCACAGGTTATCATTGTTAATAATTGATATTTAAACTCATGACCTCACAGGTTATCATTGTTAATAATTGATATTTAAACTCATGACCTCACAGGTTATCATTGTTAATAATTGATATTTAAACTCATGACCTCACAGGTTATCATTGTTAATAATTGATATTTAAACTCATGACCTCACAGGTTATCATTGTTAATAATTGTCAACTCAGTTCATTGGTAATATTCGTATGTAATTATATTTTGTTTTGGTATTTATGTCAGAACAACTTAGTAATTTCCCGCCATCCCTAATTTTGAATGCTGATCAGAGGGAAGGCCGCAAGTCAGAATCATTCGCTATCTACATTAAGGAATTGACTGTCACTTTTTTAAACCAACTACAGTTTAAAGTGTTGGGAATATTTTTTGGTACGCACAGATTTAAACCAGCTTGTTAGTTCCGAAATCCAAGCTCCAACTTTTTAGATAGGAATATAACTGTGTGGACTTCAACTATCAACAGAGACGCCAGATTTTTATGAATTGAATTTAGGTATTAGGTGTCGTGATTAGAAAGAATAACAGTTAATGTTTGAACTTCAAACACAGATGATAGATAAGATAACTGAATACCTGTAATGTTAAAACACTGGTAACTATCTGCAACATCATGAGATGCTTTTTGTTTGTTTGTTTTAAAGAAGTGCTTGGAGTCGTATGAAACATTACACATCTGTAACTTTAACCATATGTTAGATATCACGTTAAACAATGTATGTATTGCTACACGTTTGTAAAGTTATACAAAGCTGGTGAAGCCAGTTCTATTGATTAATAATTGTACAACTCTACATTACAAGAAGACAGATACTATTTTTACTTTTACAAGTATTTCATTAGTGACTCTCGACTACAGGTTTCGTGTAAGAAGAAACGTAATAGCATCGCGATCGCAAGATTAAGACATTGTCTATTGCACTTCCAGCTGACCTGATTACGAGCTTTGGTATTAAGCAAAAGGCCTCGTCGGCAATGGCGTGCGGTAGAGGTGTTATGTTTTTTTGTTATTGGATATCTTTAATGTAGGGCTAGAAACGAAGGATTTGTAAAACATTAGCACCGGTCTCCTGATGATCAAAAGTATTGGTTGTAACGTTCAATAGGTATATATGTATCTATATATTATTTTTGTTGCACTTATAAAGGTTATTTTATGTTGCTAGCTTAGGACAAATCTCTCACTCTAGCTGCAGTTCTTGAGGCGTTACTGAGATTATGGTTGAATGCATCGATTACAACCAGGCTTTCAAAGTGATGAATCAATGATTGCTAATAATAGTAAGTGTTTGTTTTAAGGCATTACACACTTTCATATAATGAGCTGTTTCCATTAAATAAATAATTTTCAATGTATTTTTTTATATTCTGATATATTTAGTAAGAATATTTTGATCACACAGCTGTTAAATATCGTGTGTAACAATGCATTAACTCAAGGCAGTAACAACTTTAAATACACGTTTGGTGTAGTAACTAAGAACGTATCTTTACACGTTTGAGATCCATGTCTAAGACTTGTGGATTTTATATTACCGCCATAAATGTTTGTGATTAGAAATTATAATGTCAGGCTTAAGAAAGCGTGAAGTCGAAGAAATAACCTCATCTTACTATTGAATGTGTAAGTTCAAGTCTTAAATGAAGTGTTTACTTCTTAGAAACTCAATAAACAAGAACGTTTCTGTTATATAAAGAGCCTGCATGTAAAGCTACATTAATTAAAATGTTTGGAACACACTTAATAAGTTCAGGTTGAGATTCGGCGAGCAACTTTCGTTATAATATAGCATATGAACGAGATATTTCGACTTTGGTTGCGCTTTTTGCATAAAGAAAGCATAAGGTAAAACAAGCGGAGAATTTTCAACAGAAATTGGATCTCAAATCGATCAGGAGGTGGAACTAAGAGATAAGTGTTTGTACCTGAAGAAAACAACAAAAACAAAGTCGAAGCCGTTCTATGAGCCACTATGCCGCAGCTAAAAATAAGACAGTTATCAAATCAAACCAGTTTTTTTTTGTGGTATGCACTTTATTAATTAAGTAAATACTAAAGTACTTAAAGTATATATACTCCTGTAAAGCTGTATAGGTTATTAATCTTGTTTCGTATGTTTCTTGTATAGGTCATTAATCGTGTTTCATATATGTTTCTTCTTAAGAACAAAGCTACACAATGATATGTTTGTACAATGAACCACCGCTGGTACCAAAACACGGTTTTAGCGTTATAAGCCTTAAGACTTACAGCTGAGCAACTGGTGGGATTGATTTAGTTTGGTTTGTTAGAGTAAAACCATATTGAGCTATTTGCTGTGGCAACAGTGGGGAATCGAATCCCAGATTTATAGTGCTGTAAGCCCTTAAACTTACTGTTGTTCGACCAATGAACTACTGGGGGAGGGGGCTATAGTTTGACGTTTGAAATGATTCAACATCGTGAATGCTCAGCTTTGAGAGAAGAAAATGAAAAAAATGAATAATTATAATAAGTTTGTCTTATTAATCAAATAACCGTGCATTTTGATCTTTTACACAATAAACATAGCATTAACAAAAAATTGTAATTCCTTACCTTATTTTAGCGTAAATACACACTTCTCTTTGTTTGAGTTATACAAAGACACACCAAGCTATCTACTGTGCCAATCGCGGGAATCAAACGTCTGATTTTAGCGTTATAAGTCTGTAAACTTACCATTATTCTAACGGCCGACATTCACTTCTCTCTCTCTCTCGAAAGTTATGCTTAAACCTATATATATTATTAGGACTATTACGAGAAACAAGTTCTTAATGTTGGCACGATGGGTCTAATTCATTTCTTGCCTACTGTAAAAGTTTCAGTTATTGTATTTTTGTTAGGTTCCCCACTGAACATCAAGCTATTGATTGGTGACTTTAACAGAGCTAAAATGTATTGTTGCTCAATTTAAAAATGAAACCAAAAGTAGCTAGTTAAGTTTTCCACATATATTATTGTTAAATATTAAAGACTACCCACCCATACTCATAATCCCGCTTTCGGTCTCTTTTCCTATTATCTCCCTGAGTCCGACTTTTTCTGTTTAGGTTTTGACCTTCCTGAACAGCTATTGAAAACACATAAATAAGATTCATATAATAGAATATTTTATGCAAAGAAACACGCTTACTAGTGTAACTTTATAAACTAGTCGCAGACAGATATAGGCCTGATAAGAACATCCAAACAATGTGATTCTAGTTACAATAGTGTTTACGGTTCAGTTTTCCCTAGGTACGGCTTTGTAAATACAAATTCTATAAAATATTTGAGCATAAACATATTACCATACACGTATAAGAGTTCTTTCATTATTAAGTATACATCGTTTGAAATATTTAGATTTAATACTGCAGTCAGCGAAGAAAACAGTGGTCTAAGAAGGAAGCTTCCAAAGCGAGCAGTTTTATTTAGTAGAAAATAAAGAATAAAGATAGAGGGGTACAGCAAGAAAGAAAACCTACAAAAATAGACTGCCATGGACACCTACTAACCACTTTAATAAACTGGAATGACTGATATATTATTTGCTTCTGCCTCTCGAGCAATTGTAATAAACCGTAAATTTAGCGAAACTAGTCTACTGCAAAGGGAGTAGCGAATCATAGAACAGGTTCCTACGTTATTCACGGATTCTTCCTCGTGTTCAAAGAAATTACACGTTTTGGTGAAGGAAATAAACTACCGGCTAGTAGTTGGAATAATAATTAATAATTAAATATTAAGGCGCCACAGTCGCATGTTATTCAAACATTAAATCCAACGTTCCACCACAACATAAGGCCTAACTTATCTATATGTTTCCCTCTCTCAAACAGTAGAGATAAGCCGTGAATTCTGTGAAATTGGATAGTGCAGAGAGAGAGTAGAATTTCACAGAAGAGATTAGATGTTCCCGGATTATTTATTTTCATCACCAAAATCCCACGTTTGGGTGAAGAAAACAAAAATTCAGAAATAAACTAGAAGTGCTTGAAACTACTAGCGAATAACAAGCTATAGAAGCCAGTTGTTAAATGTGAAAAAAGAGGGGGAAACACACACTGTAGCACTTGACATTCTTTTAGTCAGAATCAGATTAAATGAATCTCCCTCCGTTTAATTACTTCTATTTTTTACTGTAAAACTCCCGATCAAACTGTATATATAAAGTTTTAAACACTTCTGAATCGGAATTAATTTTATATCTCCAAGAAAAATCGTATGATAACAACAAATTCTTATTGTCATTAACCACAAAACTAAATATTACCAATCAATGTATCTGATATTATAAATGGGAATTAACGAAAGAGCTATATCGTATATAGGAAATTCAAGTTAATGTTGCTGGATTGAATGATGATGTCATTCAGTGGGAGTTGATTCACTTACTAGGTTAATAATGAATATATATACGTTAATGTTGCTAGATTAAATGATGATGTACATTTGGTGTAAGTTGATGCACTGATTGTGCTAATATTTAATTAATTTAAGCTGATGTTGCTAGATTAAATGATGTCATTCGGTGGGAGTTTATTCACTTACTGTGGTATATGTTTTATTTTCACCTCTGTGTGTTTGCTTATCAGCACGATTTCTCGAAAATGGCTAAATTGATTTGAACAAAAATTGGTGTATGTTATATTTTCACCTCTGTGTGTTTGTTTATCAGCACGATTTCTCGAAAATGGCTAAATTGATTTGAACAAAAATTGGTGTACATTTGAACTATAACCCAGCTTAAAAGTGGTTAAGTTTTAGATGGTCAAATACAAAAAAATCCTTATTTACTAAGAATGGAAACTATCTTTCCACACAATTGTGGCTGTTAACTCAGTAAAAAAAAATGATCGGACGTTTATGAAACTTGGTGATTGGAGAAAGAGTATGCTTTACACCAATTGAAGCTTTGTTAAATGTATCAGGTTATTTTGGAAATTAAAAAAAATACATATGTTGATTATTTGACACCAAATATTTTAATTCTTTTTAATATATCTTAATATGTGTATATATAATTTTTGACACAAGAGTAAACACATTAAAATTCTTAACATTTTTATAAAAGCACTATATACTCATTTTCCTGGTGTCTAACTAATGTCATTTGTAATAGAACTGACAAATGTTTTGGTTAGACTACTACGTTTTTATGATAAAGACCGTAGTTAGGTTTTGATGCATTTATAGTTTGATAACTTAAATTTAATACATTTTAATAGTTAACTGTCTTTTATTTCCGGCACGGCATGGCCAGGTGGTTAAGGCACTCGAGTCGTAATCTGAGGGTCGTGGGTTCGAATACCCGTCACATCAAACATGATCGCCCTTTCAGCCGTGGGGGCATTATAATGTGACGGTCAATTCCACTATTCGTTGGTAAAAGAGTAGCCCACGAGTTGGCGGTAAGTGGTGATGACTAGCTGCCTTCCCTCTAGTCTTACACTGCAAAATTAGGGACGGCTAGCGCAGATAGCCCTCGTGTAGCTTTGAGCGAAATTAAAAAACAACAAACTTTTATTTCTTCATACCAACACATAGCCTAAACTGTAGTCAGTTTTTTCCTACACTTAACAGAGCCTCGTATGTCTATATTTTGCGTCCCCTCGCTGCAAAAAACAAACAAACTAAAACAAATTATGTTATGCATTTTGAAGCCGTGGAAGCGTCATTGTGTGTGTGTGTGTGGGGGGGCAAATCCCTCTATTTGATGAGAGCAGTCTGAGAGTTGGTGGTTGGTGTTATTCACTGCTTCACTATTTGCCTTCCCTTTATTTTATCAGTTTAAAATTAGTAATGACTTGCGTAGGTAGTATTGTGTAACTTTGACGAATACTCGGAACAAACACATTTGGAATCAGTGCCATTCGAGTACAGTTAATTATCAGTAACATTCCGTTTCTTTGTTTATATCACGTACGTAACGTTTGTATCTCGTGCCTCTTGTTTCAAATGAATTTGATTTGTTTCGTATTCTTTGCTTGTGTTTTGAGGTCGTTAAAGCTCTTGAACGCTGGTAATCAAAGTATTTTTTTCTTTTCAGAATAATTTAGTTTATTGATTTATTTTTACTACAATTCACGTTTTACATTTTATCGAACATTGCTGCTTTCTGAATAATATTATTTACACCATGAAGCTTAATGTCAAATTAAAGATACATATTTCATTATAAATACAAACAAACAAACAACTCTATCTGCAACATGAATCCACAAGAGCTGTTTTTACAGCTAAGACTAATTGAGAAATATAATCTATGACATCAATTATCATATCAACGTAGACTAGTGCATGATCACGTACCCATCACTCGAGCTTAAAAATATATTAAATGTGTGTATATATATTTATGAATTTGGGATTAAAAGGCACAACAATTAAGCGGTTGTTTTAATATGTATAATTTTTTTTAATTTTGAATTTTTTTATTACGAGAAACAATTTTTCAGTAACTGGCTCTATACGTAAATTAAGAGATACTTTTTTAAGTTATGAGGAAAAAACTACTCACGACTAGGATAATGAAAGTATAGTATATTGTTACAATTATTATACTAACACATATCCACATAAATTATGTCAATTGAACGACAAGTAAACTGTTTACAAACAAATAACTAAACATAGGAGGGGCAGAAAGTGTTCGTGCCTCTACTTCAATGGTCAGTTGTGTAGCCTTTCAGGTGAATTACTTGGCGCAATCTCTCCTCATAATTCTCCATGATCGTTTGACAGTACTTGACTGGTATTTTCTTCCATTCTTCTTTACAGAAGGCCTCCAACTGTTGTAAGTTTTTCGGATGACGCTGATGAACCCTGGTCTTCAACTCGTGCCAAACGTTTTCAATTGGGTTTAGATCGGGTGACTGCGATGGCCACTCCAGAACGCTTATATGGTCCATCTGCAACCAGGATTGCACATATTTAGGTATGTGATTAGGGTCGTTGTCGTGCTGGAGATCCAATGACGCCCAAGCCGCAAGTTCCAAGCAAATTCTTGATATAAGTGCTTAATATATCGACATACTCTTCTTTTTTCATGATTCCGTTGACGCGGTGAAGGCTGCCTACACCAGAAGAGCTGAAGGAACCCCATAGCATGATCGAGCCACCTCCGTGTTTAAGTGTAGGGACGGTGTTCTTTGGAAGATTTCGTTCCCCTTCTTACGGAAAATATAGCGAACATCATTGTGGCCGAAAAGCTTGATTTTACTCTCGTCTGACCAAAGAATACTCTTCCAATAGGTAAAGGGTTTATCTACATGCTTTCTTGCATACCTCAATCGTGCTTCTAAATGAACAGGCTTTAAATATGGAGTTCTACGAGGATGGCATGTTCTGAACCCAGAAGAGCGTAACATGTTCGTAACTGTAGAGGTGCTTACTTCAACTCCAGTTTCCCTTACCAGTTTCTGTATGTCATTACGTGTTAAACGAGGGTTCCTACTAACTTCTCTGAGAATCTTCCTCTTGGTTCTCTCTGGAATTTTGGTGGGGCGTCCGGAACGAGGGAGGTTAGCAGTTGATTCTGTAAACTTAAACTTGGCATTTGTGCTTTGAACAGTAGATTTCGGCACATTAAGTTGCGTAGCAATACCGGAAAGAGACACACGAGACTTGTATTTTACAATAATTTTTAAATCACTGGACAGTTGTTTCCTGTTCGCCATGATAACCAAGCAGATAACGACGTAAATGGCGCTAAATCGCCGGAAGTACATTTTTTGCTGGCTAAATTCCACTAATTATGAACCCAGTGTCTAGGTCTGGAATGGTATAATGTAGTTTATTCGCCAAACTAAAGAACATTTTTAGGGGAATATCAGTATTTCACGCGTTCTGAACTGTACGAACACTTTCTGCTCCTCCTATTTTTGGTTATTTGTTTATAAACAGTTTATTTGTCGTTTAATTTACATACAAAATTATGTAAATATGTGTTAGTATAATATTTATAATATATTATACTTCTGTTATCCTAATCGTGATGCTTTTTAAGTTATGAGCAAAACCACACTCGGGACGCAGGGGTACGAACACTTTCTGTCGTAACTGTGAATGGTAGTTTAAATGTCATATCTGGGTTTGAGTATTTATATCAAAGGAAATTTTGACAGATCACGTATCTACATCGCTGTGTAGGTCCTATATCTAAAGATACCTTTTTCGAGTATCCTACATTTCACTTTTTTCTGCGGTGTACTCATACGCCCGATGTTTTTGTGTAATGCCTCCCTTCCCAATGGCACAACGGCATGTCTGTGAACTTCCAACGCTAGAAACCAGGTTTCGATAATCGTGGTGGGCGTAGCACAGATAGCCCTTGGGTAGTTTTGTGTTTAAAACTACAAATAATTTCTTTATTTAGTCAAGTTACATTGAAACATCTTCAAGGGTTAGGAGAAGCGTTATTTTTCAGGTCTTGCTTTTGGACGTTAAAATCAACATAACTGTTGTGTTACTTATACATGTATATATGTATATACACACACCTATAAAAGCATAATAATTGTTAATATAGAAAAAATGCTTTTCTGTATTTTTAAATGGAACAAATATTAAAAGCAGAAATGCTAGTATAATTTAATATAAACAGATACACAACAAATATTTACTGAATTTTTGGTAAAGCATACGACTGAACTAGTTATTGAGGATTATACTTTCTTTTCACAGAGAACCGATTTATGGTAGTTTATTGTAATTAACGGAGATGATCACACCATACAGTCTGTTTTGTCTGCTCTTAAACCACATCTTCAAACCAATATATAATTTTGGTAGTTCTTATTTCTGGGATTACGTAAATAAAAATTAATTAATTTTTATATTAATTTCATTTATCTCTTTTGTACCTGTATTCTTAGTACGTTAGGCTTAAAACACTTAGTAAGCATTATGATTACTTACGATGATTTCTTTTTTAATGTTTCTGTAAGTAACTTCATAAAATTACGAGTTTTATACCCAGAGTTGTACAAAAATAATATTTTCAGATCTGTATAGCTGTTCAGCATTGAAATCAATAATGAACGTATTAAGTTTAATGGAATGTTTTATGAAATGTATTAGGCCTAGGATTCTAAGAAGCTTCAACAAATTAGGCGTTTTGTAGCTTAAAGTAAACGACCGATGGTTCTAACGAGTATTCTTACTGTTTAGGAGTTTTCTAGCTTGAGGTGTGCCCAGACTACAAAATATTCGTATGAAATTTGTTTTGTTTTTTGCAGAAAGTTAAAAACATTATTTCCAAAACAGTTGTTTTTGGAAATTCTAATTTGAAAGTTTTTGATGTTAGTATCTTGGTTTTTGGTGTTTGAGTATAGAATTTCTGTTTGTTTCAGCGCAAGATTTCACAGAATTAAACCCCGAATTTCAGTGTTACAAGTCTTGAAACTAACCGCTAAGCATCTGGAGAACAGATTACATAATATGTTTTTAATATGAAAAATGTATTTAATTTGGTTAATTAATTAATTTATTTGTTTCAGAATGTTTGTTCAATTCCAAAAAGAAACAATCAAAAAATTCAGCTCATAGCAATCTCTAAAGGCACATCCACAGCCTCGAATTCTCAAATTCACAGTCCGAGGAAATTTGCATTTCCTATCTTAATTCAGTCAGTTACGAAGGGGACACATAGAAAAAACTGTGCATTAATTTGCGTGCAGTGGTTACAAAGACTGTATTTGAAGTTAAGCACAAATTTACATAATGGACTATTTGTGCTCTGCCCATCACAGGTATCACAGGTAAAGGCAGAAATAAACTACTAGCCTGAAGGTGTTTAAGTATTGGAATATCTTGCACGTGTCGTCAATACCAAATCTTATCAGCATTCTATACATTTTCATTTGTGCACTGAACTGGTTTCAGTTAGCATGAAATTACTTTTCCGGTGTTATTCTTGGTTGTTATTAAACTAACTAGACTTTAACAGAATTTCAAAATCTTTGGAAGATATTTCCAGCGAATACATAGACCTCAGGACCGAGATGTAACTCATCCACAATCGAACCAGTTCACAAAATCAAGGTATCCTTATGTTTATGAAGTCCACAATAATAATATATGTGGATGTTTGGATTCATAGCAGAAAAGACCAGTGATAACAGTAAAATACTGATGTTTCTTTTGGTCCAACATTAGAACACAGAACGAATAAATGATTTTGTAACTTTGTGCTTCACAAAAAACAGACAAAACACTTCTTAATAACAAAATAATTTTAATTACTAAAACATCAGCTGTTTTAAACTTTCTCATGTCGCATGGAAGCAAATTCTAACCAAAATATAAAGACAAATAATATTCAGATAAAAGTATTGTAATAAATTATATATTTATGTGAAATGGAAACAACTTGGTAATTGTCTTGATAGAGACTGTGTGATTGAAACGTTGACCACTTCTTTGTTGTCACAAAAAAACCACTGTTAGTTTTTTGTTAACTGTCTTCGACCTCTACTCGAGGTCTACTTGCTCTAGCTATCCCTAATTTTGATGTGATATATTAAAAAAAAAGACAGCTAATCAGCATCACCCACCGGCAAATTTTGGGGCACTCTTTGCTAACGAATAGTAGGATTGACTATTACCTTACAATACCCCCAAGGTTGAAAGGGCGAGTGCGTTTGGTGAGGAGATTCGAATCTGCAATCCTCAGATTTCTTGTATTCTTGTTTGTTTTTTAATTTCGCGCAAAGCTGCACAAGGGCTATCTGCACTAGACATCCATAATTTAGCAGTGTAAGACTAGAGGAAAGGTAGCTAATCATCATCACCCACCGCCAACTCTTGGGCTACTCTTTTACCAGCGAATAGTGGAATTGATCGTCAAATTATAACACTCCCACAGCTGAAAGGACGAGCATGTTTGGTGTGATGGGGATTCGAACCACGACCCTCAGATTACGAGTCGAACGCCCTAATCCATCTGGCCTCGCGGGCCTTGTAGATTGCTAATTGAGTGATCTAATCGCAAGGTCATGCCAGGTTATGTCGCTATTATATTGAAGATATTATGATGGTGTAGCTTATTCACACATTTAGAAAACGGTTTTAAAAGGTTTTCGATTTTTTAGAGTTTGGTGAGATCAAATGGTATATGAAAATCTGTGTACAGCTTCTTGTAAATAAACTGAAACAGTTTTAGTTCTCACGGTTTTCATTTTACCCTTAGAAATAGCTAAGGAAATCCACAATAATAATATATGTGGATGTTTGGATTCATCGCATAAAAGACCAGTGATAACAGTAAAATACTGATATCACACAGGTAGGTATTTTAAGAATACCCTTACAAATAACGTTGTGAGATTATGCCATGATAAGACACAATGATGTGAAAAGTTTCGTGTTATATATGTTTATAATAATTCATACTAATTCGTACCTGTTTTCTGGTATTCGTTGATCACGGTGCCGTTGGTGAAATGCTTCGATTCCATCTGAAAAAAATGCTATTAATAATAATAATAATTGAGTATAAAACTTTAAGATAACCAACAATATTTTATTTCTATGAAATGATGATTTATTTGAAAAAAGAATACTTCTAGTTATAGTTGAAGTGTAAACGTTCAAGAAACCTAATAATATTGTTTTTTAAAATGATTCATCAGAAAGACAAAAAACAATAACAAATGCATCTAATAACAAGTGGCGTAGAAAAAGTAAAGGCGACCAATAATATTGACTTTTTGTAAAATGATGATTCATCTCAAAATATTTCAAACAATAACTGGAGTGTAACAGTTAAAGGCGACCAATAATATTGTATTTGTTTTAAATGATAATTTGTCTGAAAAAGAATGCTTCTGATAATAATAATAAATGGGGTGTAACAATATTGTATTTGTGTAAAATAATAATTTTAAGAATACCCTTAATCCGGAAAATGATATTGTTGTTTTATCTGTTATTTTTGCTGCTATTATTTAAAAAAAAATTAAACATTCATTATGTTTAATATTATAAACTGCTTAAAATAATATAAGGCCGAAGAATGAAGAGTTCTATAACATATCGGAATTAAAGTCTGAATTTAAGCCACCTAACTCTTTCTTTCTGTTTCTTATATGAAATATGATGTTTCTAGAATGAGGTAGTAAAATAAAATAATTATTATTTTTATTAAACCTACTCTTATTCAAGTCTCAAGGAAATAACAGGGATTTGTTTTCTGAAGTTAAGCCTAATGTTACACATTAGTTTGCTTGTTTGTTTTAATATTTTGCACAAAGATATCTGCGCTATCCATTCCTAATTTAGCAATGTAAGGCTAGAGGGAAGATAGCTAGTCATCACCACACACCGCCAACTCTTGAACTATTCTTTTACCAACGAATAGTGTTATTGTCCGTAACATTATAACACTCCCACGGCTGAAAGGGCGAGTATGTTTGGTGCGACGGGGATACGAACCTACGACCCTCAGATTACGAGTCGAGCACCCTTAGCACCTGGTCATGCCGGGCCGAGTTAGATATTAGGCTAACTGAGCTGTGTCCACCACTGGGTTTCTCACGTTGTAAGTCTGCAGACCTGCTGCTTTGTCACTGGGATGGAGGAAAGTAACTGAACATCAACTTAAAACATAATATTGTGGATTTTGGAATTTTTTTTTTTACTTTAAATACTAATTGTAGTTATTGCATTTTCAAAATGTTTTATTTGACAAGTCTACAGGAGAACAAATAGCCGTTTTGATTTCGAACTGGTGGGCTAATTAACAGCATCTACCACCAATTCTTACGCTATTCTTGGCTGACCAAAGAGTGAGATTTGACAGTGACTCTTACCACGTGATTACAAAGTGGCAGTTTAATATCTGAGATAAAGTTAAGTAAGAATATGAAGTAAGGAAAATCTTTATATTTATTTGAGTCTTTCTGATTGACCAACTCTTTGCAAGTAAAATTGATGTGGTGTGTGACATCGGCCACTGGCTGCTGAAAAGGCATTGAACTATTGTTTAGATGCATTAACTAATAAAATATGGAAATGTCCAAAACTGATTGATAAGGACTTGAACCATTTATCAAGAGTTCCTCAGAGCAAAAAGAAATCGATTTTGATCGCTACGATCTGTCTTTCGAAATATGATATGTTTAATTAATTTGTACTTTACATGTCCATCTGTTGACTTTAATCAGCCATTCCTAGGATGATGACATCGGAAAAGAAATAAACTATTTTATATCAGTTAAAGCCATCGAAGCTGCATGTAGTTGGAGGGAACAGAACGTGGCATAATGATATGAAATCCAATGAGAGGTTGGCAACCATGGCCCAAATCTAATATACTTTTTAAATTTCTCAGATTCTTGTCTGCCATATGAAATTGATCATGCTGTAGTTCGATTTACGTTCAGTTGTAGCAACATAGAGTTAAAGTTTGTTATTTAAAGTTTTATATGCATTTTTAATACAGCTTATGTATTGTATTTCTCTCAACTGATTAATGTAGCTAAGGAACTAAAGCACAATGTCCCGATATTAGTCACATAGTGTGTTTGTTTGTTTGATTTTGAATTTCGTGCAAAGCTACACGAGGGCTATCTGCGCTAGCCGTCCCTAATTTGGCAGTGTAAGACTAGAGGGAAGGCAGCTAGTCATCACCACTTACCGCAAACTCGTGGGCTACTCTTTTCCCAACCAACAGTGGGGATTGACCGTCACATAATAACGCCCGCACATATGAACGAGTGAACATGTAATACAGTTTATGTGAGGAGCCTTTCCATCCCTGATTCCCCACCAGAAAATTTCGTAATTTTGATATTATTTATTCTCATGTTCAAGGTTTTATTATTTTCTCTTCATATTTCTTTGCTAGGAGTTTGTTAAAGTTCCATCGAAAAGTTGCTAATTAAATTTGTTTTCACGCAAATCAAAACAACACAATATAATATCAACAATACTCCAGTAATCTAGTTAGTTTCTAGATTAGGGTCGTGGAGCAGGTTGTATTCATTTCCAATTAAATGTAGCGTCACATTTATAAGAACGTCCTAGCCTCAAACCATTCTGGATAGAAGAACATTTTCACTACTGGATAGGAGCTTTTCAGAACACTTCTGGCTGTCATTCAGAAGATACGACTTACGTTAAGATTTCTAAACAGTTGTATCCTAGTGTGCAAAAGTAGGCGACGTTAAAACTGTCAATGTTAATCCACACTTGTTTTTTGCTATTTGCCCTTTTTTGCTTCAAAGGTGTCTTCCCAGGGAGTACGGTAATTTGCTGAATTGCAGAAAGAAACACACAATTGAGACAAACAACGAAAGTACATCACATAATATGTGTGTCTGGACTTTACACTGCTACTATGATGTATTTGTCAGGTTTACCAGTACGGACGTTTTGTTGACGAGATTCAAGATTTCTTCACAACACCCTCAAGGTCCTATACTATAGTTAAAATTATATTTATAGTTCTATGGTTCAGTATGCTTTTATTTAGCGAGTACGCAACTTGCTCATCATAACTATTAGTGTAAAGCAAAACATCGTAATTTGCTCTGTCCAGTTTGTACAAGAAGGCACTAAGTCTAGACCTAAATAAGTTATATTAACAAAAGGGTTACCCACTGTGAAACTACAAGAAAGGATCAGTTCTAGACCGAAATAACTTATATTAACAAAAGGGTTACCCACTGTGAAACTACAAAGCATCAGTTGTAGAACTAAATAAGTTATATTAACAAAAGGGTTACTACACTCTGGAATTACAAGAAAGCATCAGTTCTAGGCCTAAATAAGTTATATTAACAAAAGGGTTACCCCACTGTGAAACTACAAGAAAGCAACAATTCTATAACTAAATAAATTATATTAACTAAAGGGTTACCACACCGTGAAACTATAAGAAAGCATCAGGTTTAGACCTGAATAAGTTATATAACAAAAGGGTAACCACATCGTGAAACTACAAGAAAGCATCAGGTCTAGACCTAGATAATTTATATTAACTAAAGGGTTACTACATTCTGAAACTACAACAAAAAACCCAACAGTTCAAGAACTAAGTGAGATATATTAACAAAAGGGTTACTACACCGTGGAACTACAAGAAAGCACCAGCTCTAGGACTAAATAAATTATGTTAACAAAAGGGTTACCACACTGTGAAACTACAAGAAAACGTCCGGTCTAGACGTAAATAAGTTGTATTAACAAAAGCGTTACCACACTATGAAACAACAAGAAAGAAACATCGAATTTAAATCTGTGACGACTTACTTTTCTGTTTGGATTTGGTACATCATATAGGTGGCGACTACTGCTAAATGTGCGCATTCCAGGATCAGATCCTCCTTTGGGTGATGCAACCTGCTCTCGAGAGTACATTGGGACCTTAGTAGTGGCATAAGGCGCGGGAAGATAGGCTGGTTCTTGGCTGTCATAAGTAACAGTGAGTGACATATTATCTGGTTTTACTTGCTCACTGTTTTCTGTACCTAAAGAAAAACGTGTAAGAATGACGCACGCCTTTTAAATTATATACCCTTTAACAGTAAAGAATGAACGTTTACTATATAGGATTTACCTTTATTTATTATAACAAATAAGATACTTTTATCATATATGTATGATTTTCAATTCTTTATTCAAACCATAAATAACGTTCTATTGTATATGATTTTCAGGTATTTATCTAGCAGTAAATAATACATTTTTCTTAAATATGATTTCTAATTCTCTAACCGTAAATAGTATTTTCATACATTACTTTTCACTTATTAACACTAAAATTTCAGGCCCAGCATGGCCAAATGGTTAAGGCACTCGACTCCTAATTCGATGGTCGCGGGTTCGAATTCCCGTCACACTAAACATGCTCGCCCTTTCAGTCGTGGAGGTGTTATAATGTGACGGCCAATCTAACTATTCGTTTATAAAAGAGTAGCCCAAGAATTGGCGGTGAGTGGTGAAGATTAGCTGCCTTCCCTCTAGTCTTACACTGTCAAATTAGAGACGGATAGCGCAGATAGCTCTCGTGCAGCTTTGCGCGAAATTCAAAACAAACAAATAAACAAAAAAATGGATATTTGAATATTACTGATCACTTTCGCCAGCGGTAAAGATAATTTATAACAGTTGATGATGTATGACTTGTGAAGATTATTTTCATTTCAGTGAAAAACACCAGAAACGTATTTGAAAATTTTTTTCTATAGTTCACCATATAATAAACTGTAGAGAAAAAATACAATTAACCATGAAATATAAAAAAAAATAATAAAATAATTAAACAAGAAAAAATGAAATCACGTCCTGTCAGAGTAAGATGACGTTTTAAAGACGAGACATAATGCATGAGATAAGAGAAGGACCTAAGCTTCAGTATTTTTGTTTTATTGATCGATATTTCTTTTTACAGTTTCTTTGGGATCGATTTAGAGCCTACACTGAGGGCGAAGAAGAGCCTAAATTAAACGTTAAAAGGAGCTGTTTTGTAAATAGTATGCAACAGTACTTCACGAACTCACTTATCATGTTTTTTTTCTATTTTGTTTCTTATCTCATGACGTTTGTTTGTTTGTTTGCTTTTTAATTTCGCGAAAAGCTACGAGGGCTGTCTGCGCTAGCACTCTCTAATTTAACAGTGCAAGACTAGAGGGAAGGCAGCTAGTCATCACCATCCATCGCCAACTCTTAGGCTACTCTTTTACCAACGAATAGTGGGATTGGCCGTAACATTATAACGCCCCCACGGCTGAAAGGGCGAGCATGTTTGGTGCGATGGGGATTCGAACCCTGCGACCCTCAGATTACGAGTCGAATGCCTTAATCTACCTGGCCATGCCGGGCCATCTCATGACGTTTTATCTGGTTAATCTGGCCTTATCAGATTAATACAGAAATACATTTTCGGTTTGAATATACAGGAAATATTTCTTTTTTTTTCATCATTGAATAGACAACTTGTGATGTAGAGATATAATGCATTTCTTCATCGCCTATATTCCTTGCTTTGGATTGTAGATTCGTTCATTCAAGGCTCATCAGCTTATCAAGAAAATACTATTAGGCCTCTTGTAATGGTGAAGAATATATGATATATTTAGTGTTCTGAGTTCGTTTGGTTTCATCATATCGTAACCTAAGTTAAGTTAGTATGTGGTGAAGTAAAACCGACTCAAAACATGTAGAAATTTCTAGTTTAAACATCGACAGCTGGCGAAATATTATAAACCAGTAGGCCTAAAATTTTGGTTGTTTGTTTCGAAGTTAAGCACAAAGCTGCACAAAGGGCTACTTACGCTCACCCCCCCCCCCACGGGCATAGAAACCCAGTTTCTAGCGTTGTAAGTCCGCATTCATACTGCTGTGCCACTACGTGGGGGGGGGCAAGAGGCAGGCCTAAATTTCTGTGACAAAATCATGTCAACTGACATTAGTAACAGATTTCAGTCCTATTGGTCAGAAATAAATTTAAACTGAAGAAAAGAGAAAGTGACATACGAAACCATTACAACAAACTTCAACATTAAAAATGTTTGTTTCAACGTAATTATACACTTTAAGGCAATGTTACTTTTTTAACAAAATACTATATATACATATTTCAAATAATTTTTTCTGTCATCATCAAGTCCAAATGACGAATTCTAGTGTTGAACGAAGGGCCTCTTCGGTAGCGATTTGTGATAATCGCTAGACTATCTATAACAATATTACTATTGTTCCTAAATATACCTCCTAAAGTATTTTATCAACGAACTGTTCATTACGTATAAAAATAGTGATTTAAGGGATGAACTACACGAGGGCTATCTGCGCTAACCGTCCCTAATTTAGCAGTATAAGGCTAGAGGGAAGGCAGCTAGTCATCACTACCCACCGCCAACTCTTGGAATACTCTTTTACCAACGAATTGTGGGATTGAACGTCACTTTATAACGCCCCCATGGTTGAATGGGCGAGCATGTTTGGTGTAACGGGAATTCGAACCCGCGACTCTCAGATTACGAGTCGAGTGCCTTATCCACCTGGTATTGCCGGGCTATTTTTTGTTTTTTTTTTAAATTAATGCACTAGCTTTCGGCTTAATTGCCTAAGCCTTCTACAGATGCGACGCGTTTAGAAGGCTTAGCTAATTGAGCCAAAAAATCGTGAATTACTTACAAAAAACATAAACAAGAAACATATAGCGATAGTCCAAGTACACTATTTAAAACAAATATGAATGCTCAGGTTAAAAGCCTGAAAAGTTACTTATAGACATAAAATTACCAGCACTTTAGCTACAGCATGCCACATACACTTTCAACTTGGTCATAATTGTAATTTAAAGTTAAGCCTAATACTATTGTGGTATGAAATAATAGTTTGGTCAGTAAGTTCGTAAAAACATTGTTGAAAGCATAGTCAACAGTGTTCAAAACAATTGCTCGTGTCCAATACGCACGTAGTTTTTTAATAACAATGCTAAATTATCCGTGTATATTAATGTTAACGCCATTAAAAAAAAGGTTCACACAACAACATTGTTAAATGGCGTATCTATATAATATTTGTGATATTTGCGTGTTGCATGTCAGTACACTGTATTAGTTATGTAAATACAGTTTGTGTATTTTTCACCTCCGCAGCTTACGTGCTATCTCGTATTTAAGAAATGTACATACTGACTTATACAAATACACTATAATACAGGCTCGGCATGGCCAGGTGGTTAGGGGTCGTTAGACTCGTAATTCAAGGGTCGCGGGTTCGAGTCCCCGCCACACCAAACATGCTCGTCTTTTCAGACGTGGGGGCGTTATAATGTACGCTCAATCCCAATATTCATTGGTTAAAAAGTATCCCAAGAGATGGCGGTGGTTAGTAATGACTAGTTGCCTTTCCTAGAGTCTTACTTCTTAATTAGGGACAGTTAGCGAAGATAGCCTTCGTGTAGCTTTGCGCGAAGTTCAAAAATAAACAAACACTATAATACCAATGTTTATAACAATATTGTAAGGAAACGCTCGAATATACAAATATAATTCAAACAATCCTTTGATACAGAAATACAATCAACTTCCCAATACTAAAGGTCAGTTTATTATATTGAGTAAATTTTTAGGTTTGTTTACTGAGCTCGTGTGAATAATGTAATTTTTCGATCCAAAAAACTTTAACTTTGGCGAAGATTTCAGCGTGATAAGACATATTCAGTTTACTGTGCCTCTTGTTCGTCAATATGTTGCTAGAAAAGGTTTTTTTATTGATAGTTTAGGCGTCCAATACCTGCTCTCATATTCCATTGGTCCGGCATGGTCACGTGGTTAAGGCACTCGAGGGTCGCGGGTTAGAATCCCGGTCGCACTAAATATGCTTTCCCTTTCAGCCATGGGGACGTTATAATGTGAGGGTAAATTCCACTCTTTGTTGGTAAAAGAGTAGCCCAAGAGTTGGTGGTGGGTGGTGATGACTAGCTGCTTTTCCTCTAGTCTTACACTACTAAATTAGGGACGGCTAGCGCAGATAGTTCTTGAGTAACTTTGCGTGAAATTCAAACCAAATCATATTCCATCTCGCAGGGGGTCCAGCTTACTTTTGCTATTTATTTATTCGGGGCGTTTTCCGCACGTGATTTAACCTACAGCATTCTTAAAATGAATTCTTTACTGTAACTACACACTTATTCGTTGTATTGCATTTTTTATTTATTGTACTCATTGTCACAGATGTAAGAGAGATGCTTGGCTTTTTTCCTGTTTTAAAAACTTAAGTTCACTCGATTTCCCATTTCGTGTCTTAAGTTTTGTAGTCATATTACAAACTAAATTAACTTGATTAAAATTGTGTTTGTTCATTTCGTGCATCAGAAAGATCATATTTAACCAATCATAATCTATCCCCATGCTTCAGACATCTTTCTAACAGTAGTAACGTGTTTGTAGAAGAACCATATTTTTTTCTCGTACCTTATTTATCTTCTATTTTCTGCATGTTGCATATTTTTAATCCGATAAAGATATCCAATTACTACACCACTTACTGTAAACGAAGAGCTTTATAAGTCTGTCTGCTAAGAACAGATCATTGAGTAATAATTTCCCATTCCATAACATTGTTGATAACAATCGAAAAGGCTACAATATTCTACCGAGTATGGAATAAGTGACCGGAACGTTTAGGAAATGTTCTATTTAAGAAATTCATGTAAATTAAGAAGAAGCTTTAAATGAAAGTTCCATATCCCCAACCATGTCATTTAGCAATCTGTACCAAACCCCCTTCGTGTGCCCAGATATTACAACTAAGTTACTCAAACTCTAGTCCCCATCTCCAACAGTAGCCCAAGAATTGGCTGTGAGTGGTGATGACTAGCTGCCTTCCCTCTAGTCTTACACTCCTAAATTAGGGACTGCTAGCGCAGATAGCCCTAGAGTAGTTTTGGGCGAAATTCAAAACAAACCAAATCAAATCACATCAAAGGATTCTCAGACTAAAAGGGTCTGGGAATCTTTGGACTAGAATTAGAAGTCGTTGTTTTATTTGTTTTAAAGATTATGTTTACAGCTAAACTAAAGTTCGTGTTTTATTTACTTCTGTTGTCATTTATCAAAAGGTTTCACGATAGCAGTTTAAACAGAGAGAAGAAAGACAAAACTTTACTAGATAGGATATACATATGATCTACACTTTTAAAGATGGCATTTTAACTTGTGTCATGGTTTATTAATAACTGTATAAGAGTTACGTATTGATTGATTAAATAACTCTAATGATAATGACAAATTACTCGGCGAGCAAGTTACTATGGCAAGTCGCTGTCAACTCTTTTCTTTTTATGGCCGTTATAGAATCTGTTGTTGTAGTACAAAAGCCATGCAGTTGTATCGATTCATAGTTCAAAAGGGGCTAATTTTAGCGCAACAGGGTAGACAAAACTCCCAGAAACGGTTATTTATATTGGATTCAAACACTGAATATGTTTGTCTAGATATCTTATTAATGGCTACATTAAGTTCCTTTTTTTACTTCGACAGACTAAATCAATTTAACATTTATCAAACATATATTTTACCTAGTGTGTTGAATGTGTTTATTTGTAGTTAAGTACCAAACTACACAATGGGCTATCTGTGCTCTGGCGGGTATAGAAACCTGGTTTCTTGTGTTGAGAGTTCGCAGACTTGTCACTAAATGAGAATAAAATAAATATAACGTGACACCTGTCTCCAGTTAATGTTAAAAAAATATAGTTAAACATCAGGAAGATATCCAACCATATTGGTTTGGTTTGTTTTGAATTTCGCGCAAAGATAGATGAGGGCTGTCTGCGCTAGCCGTCTCTAATTTTGCAGTGTAAGACTAGAGGGAAGGCAGCTAATCATCACCTCCCAACACCGACTCTTGGGCTACTCTTTTACCAACGAATAATGGGACTGACCATCACATTATAACGCCCCCACGGCTGAAAGAGCGAGCATGTTTGGAGTTATGGGGATTCGAACCCGCGACCCTCAGATTACGAGTCGAGTGCCTTAACCACGTGGCCATGCCGGGCTCCAACCTTATTGAGTGGAACTCATTTGATTAAAAACCTTTAGAAATAAGATTCGTTGAACCAGTCTTTACACATAATTCTAAGAACACAGAAAAAAGATGGTTGTGTTATTACCTTCTGGAGAGTGGGTGCGTGGGCCAGGGGACCTCCGTCGGGTCACTTGACACACAACTATAAATACGACAATTAAAACAAGCACAGAACTAGCAACCGGAACTGTTACTGTTAGGTGGCGATAAAGGAAGTTTCCTGGCATCATTTTGGAAGGACTCGTCGGAAGCTCTAAAAATGCGAAAACCATTTTTAAACTTACAGTGTGCTCAAAAGGCTAAATATAAAAAAGTCATAGACACATTAGGTTATTTTATGTTTTAAAAATCTCACCCACTCTTGTTATTACTAGCCTGAAGCCCAAATACCCTGAAGTCTGATGTTATTAGCTACCAATAATGAATTCTTAACATAATTATAAATATTTTTTGACAGTTAAAATATTAGGTTTCCCAGAAATAAATGTTTGTGAACTGCGAAGTTTGGAAAAATGTAAACCAGTATTGTAAAACATGTCTTAATCAAAGTAAACACAGTTGCTTCAACACGTATAATGATACTGTTTATGACCCTGCTGTAGAAATTAGAGTTTTTGTGGTCAGTGAACTCCCTGAAAGCTTCTTCTGCAGCTGCCTGGTTTTGAAAGCGTCTGTTGTTCAAAACGTTGTCAAAGTGCTTGAAAAAATGAAAATATATAGGGAAGATGTCTGGGGAATAAGGTAGATCAGGCAGAACCTCGATTCCCAATTCGTTCAATTTTTGGAGCGTCATCCTTGACAGCTCTCATAACACCCATTTTGTTGATCTTCAGACAACTCATGCGGAACCCGCATTTTTCCGTCTTTTCAATCGCACTCAGGTGGTTGGCAATGATTTATTTGCTTGTGCCTAGCTTTTCTGCAAGCTCACGTGCTGTTGTGTGAGGGTCTGCCATATAAGTATGGCTTCCTTCCACGACCTTCATGATCTTCAAGACTTTCATCTCCATGTGGAAACCTTTGGAACCAACGCTGAACTGTACCTTCAGTAACAGATCCATGGCCGAATGATTGGCTGATGTTACATGTAGGTTTGGTAGCTTTTCGTTCAAGTTTGAAGTCGTAGAGAAAAAATTAGACGAAAGTCCTTCTTGTCCGTGTTACCTTGAGAGTTGCGGAACTTACTCTGAGCAGAGTTGGCACAGTAGACAGTTAAGATACCTTGTAAGCGACAAACGTTGGATTAAACCAACCAACCAACGATAAGTTACTCAATATTCAGCTTCTAAATGTCATCGTAAGAATTCCGACATTTATTTCTGGACAACCTAATTTATTTTAAATACACGCAGTTTTACTTTCATTAATATTTTCAGAATTTGCAATGAAATAACCTTAATAGTATAGTTTTTAAGTAACTTGGTTGCAGTTATTTTGAGGCACAAAGCTACACAATGGACTATTAGACTATTGCTTTCCTCTCCATGGATATTGGTACTTTAGTTTATGCATCGTATGTCTTCAGATTTACCGTTAAACCACTGGAGAGCTTCTTTCTTTTTACATAAAAGTGAGTAGAACTGTTGGACTTTTCTCAAAATATGAAAGTGATCAACATGACTGTATGTTACACTAGAAACATTTAAACAAAATAAAGTACAAGTTTACTGTAGCACATTATCATTTTATGAAGAGCTAATATTTACATCCTAGCTATGGAACACCAATATTAACACGAGAAGGGATCCTGTGTTTACTGTAGCACATTATCATTTTATGAAGAGCTAATATTTACATCCTAGCTATGGAACACCAATATTAACACTAGAAGGGATCCTGTGTCGGGTGAATTCAGTGTAATTGCGGAAGCTCAAAGTAATATAAGTGTTTAAATGAAGAAGAGAAACCTGAAACTGAACGGGGTTCGAACCCACAATCTTTCACAGTTCCGGATTTAAAACTCATTCAATTTCAGTTTCTACGTGGAAAAAAATTCATACATCTTTAGATAGTAGTTTTATGATTAATTATTACTATATAGTTTAAAATAAATTCTACAACGGAAACTCTTAGCTTATGGTTATATATAATTTAATTTCACTGTTAATGAAAATTTAACAGTTGTTAATGAGAGTTCTCATTAACCATGGGCAAAATGGTCAATGCTTAACTTCCTCCGACATCTTCCCTTATATCTTTGATTTAAGACTGCATGTGATCGATGCCTTTTTGTTTTAGACTTCAGTGATGCGAAGTTATGAGATTCAATATTTAGATCAAGCGTTAGAACGGATGACAAAAACTCTGTTTGTAATGAGAAACTTAAAGAAAAAAAGTAATTAATTCTGTTCCCAAAGTGATCTTATGTAGTTCAGTTTACCTCCACTTGGGGTTAATGTCGCAAACACAAACTCAGCATCAGTGATTCCTGCATCGTTGTGAGCAGACGCCAGTAAGGTATACCACATGCCAGGAGTCAGGTCCGTGACCATAAGGTCCTGCTGATCTGGCAGAATGTTGTTAGAGACCAATGTCCACTCCACCTGCTCGCGTTGTTTATACTGGATGACAAAAAAGTTGATTGGACAACCTCCGTTCTTCCAAGCATTTAAGTGTAGAACGATATAGGTGGAATTAGTGGTAAGAAATAAGTATTTGTCAGGGGCAACTGGTGCTAGAAGTGGTCAGTAAAAATAGATAATTAAAATTCCCAGGGTATTCACAGAAAAATGTGAATCATCGATACGTTGTGAAAATGTAGCGTAGACACGCACGATACGTGCAGCCACACATAAATGAATATTCACAAATATGTAATCGTTTAACGAAAACATGACCGTTCGGTTATATAGCTTACATAGTAATAACATCTTATATTACTATTATATTATGTTATTATATTACTATTTCGTGTTGAATTTTAAGAGTCAGCTAACATCCTTCTGAAATTTCACTCTCTGAGATTCCAAAGTTCATTATTGTAAACTGGACGACTTTGAAATGTAATCTATTTGTTTATTTAAGTTTATTTCATTGTTATTTTTACCCTTATGAGGCTACGTAGTAATGAAAGACATTATTCACAAACTATACTTCCAAACCTGTAAAAGAATTAAGATTTTAGTGAAATGTTTCTTTCAGGTACTTAAAGATTATATTATCAGTTCGTCACTCGATACTTTATTAATTGAAATACAAGACAGTATCTTATGAGAGGTTTTCCGATTTAAATTAAAATTATTTGACGCTATTTATCAGATAAATACAGAAACACGACAATAAGATGGTAAATATTAGATAAACTGCAAATGTATGAAATTACATATATTAAACATGGAAGTTCACAATAGACATAATGACGTAACTTGTTCCTCATAACTCAAACATGGACGTTCACAATGGACATAATGACGTAACTTGTTCCTCATAACTCAAACATGGAAGTTCACAATGGACTTAATGATGTAATGTGTTCCTACCGTGTCCGTCACTTTTAGTCGAAATAGTCTGACTCGGTTCACTCTTTCCCACTTTGTTATAGGCCTCTATATATAAGTGGTAGGTGGCGCCACAGTTCAACGACTGGAGTGTGTAACTTCTTTTATCCCCGCTGAGGTGAGACTGCTGCCAGCTCTCCGTGTTGTCCATTTTGTGGTATATTATATATTCTAAGTGCAATACAGTTCGGGGTGAGTATATAAAAAGAGTTAATGAAGGTAAGCGCTAAATAAACATGGTATTGATATAACAGGTACTATTATAAAATCTGGAAAAAAATATGACGATATTTACCTGAAACAGGACAGTCTGGATCGTTTGATGAATCCCACGTAACTGTAATAGACGATGCTGTGGTAACAGATATTTTTAACACAGGTGTGGGCGGATGGTCTATGAGAGAAGGATATATAAGATTTAGTCAACTATACCAAATCCTAAAATAATGGCAACGAACAAGCTCGGTGCTTTTCAAAACTTAGCAACAAGTGTTTTGGCCATGAAAACGTTTAAATAGTTTAAATATAAAGTAAAACATAATATGTGAATAATTATCCGAAATCAGATCAGAATTTTTTAAAAATTAATACCAATAATTGTTTAACTGTCTATCCTCTGGTGAATCTTGTAACTTAAATAACCTGTTTAACATATGCTATAATTAATCTAGTTATCCACTGACCGACCATTCACTTAACACATACTATAAAAGTAACATTAATCTATTTATTTACTGACCACTTACTTAACATGTACTATAATTAAACCAATAATATTAACATCAGTGACTACTCAATTACCATACCATAACTGACTTAACATATATTATAATTAACCTATTTATCCACTAACCATTCACTTAACACATACTATAAATGTAACATTAATCTATTTATATCCACTGACCATTCACTTAACACGTACTATAAAAGTAACAACATTAATCTATTTATATCCACTGACCACTCCCTTAACATGTGCTATAATTAATCTATTTATCCAATTTAGAATGCTCTATAATTAACCCAATAGTATTAACATCAGTGACTACTCAATTAAGATACCATAACTAACCTAACAATATTACTATAACTGGCTACCATTTCTTTACTTTCATAGTTTTTCATATACTCAGCGAAATATCACACGTAGATTATCGATTTTGAATTGTTAACCCTAAAGTTACCACTGGGGTCTACGTGACCCTTCTCTCTTCCATCGACGTTTTATCACGTTTTTCTAAACTATTTGTACACCAACTTGAATGCAGGTCCACCATGGTTTAGTTGCTTTCGTGTTGGATTAATTGTCTTGTGAAATTAAATGCAACACGAGTGAAGAATTTTATTTGGGTGAAAATGGAAAAGAATCGAACAGAGAGTTGAAACGACGGCTTCATGTTGTATGAACATTTCATCTAGTGAAACTGATATGAAGAGAAGGAAAGCGCAGAAACTGTACAATATAAATACCTTTGTGTGAAAACGTTTTGTATTTTTATATATTGTGTAAATAATTGTTGCCATCTTTGTTAAACACTTGTTTGTTATTCGTCTTAGAAAAGTCACAGTGTGCTATCTGCTGTGTCTACAGCGTGCTATCTGCTGTGCCCACAGCGGGGAATCGATTTTCGAATTTTAGCAATGTAATTCCTCACCAGAGGACGTTAACTACTTACAGTGTTCCAATGTGTGTGTGTGTGTGTTTTTATAGCAAAGCCACATGAGGCTATCTGCTGAGTCCACCGAGAGTTCCGATGGTCTAAAACGTCGTGTGTTTATTTACTGAAAAAAACAAAACACTCAAAACTTAAAGCTGATAATATTAATAAACGTAACATTTATGATGCTGCCCAGAAACCTGACATTATTATCATGATTTGTATTAATCATTGACGTATGATACATTACGTTTTATTTCATACGTAGTAAATGTCCATTTGCTCGTGGTTTTATTCAATAACTTCTCTACTTTCTCCAAGCTTTAGATTCGTTTTATTTATTCTTATCTGCAGCCTGCATAACCCTTTTCTTCTTTGCATATAACATAACCAACTGATTGGATAGTCATATTGATGGCTTTGGGTTCTGCGTCTATGCTCAGGTTACTTCGAGATGAACAAACTGATTGTTTTGCTTGATCTTAGGAAACCTTAGCGAGCTAGTAGTGTTGTTTTTTTCAGTCCACAACGTTATCTGATATTATATTTTAATCTGAAAAATCGTTCGTTGCCATAACAGGCTTTAAAACGCTCTTGTTACATGCGAATATACTGACATAAACCTATAGAAAATTATTTACCGTGTTTTTGTTTGAAAAGAGCAAAATAATTAAACTTGCAGTGCGAGTTGGTGGGCTGGCGTTTATCGCATAATGACAGAAATAAACTTCGAATTATGTTTCAAAATAGTACTGCACCAGAAGTTACACTAGATAGTTCAAATTCGAGAAAACCATGCTATATATTTTTGTTTTTCGAAGGAAACATTTTTTTTACTGCAAAAGTATCAAATTTCTTTGTATTTTCTACATTAACAAAACTTTCAGTTCAGCAACGTATTCAAGGTCCAGGATAAACGGAGCAGGTGTACGTATCTCTCCAGTAAATCATTCGAAAAAGTTGGAGAGTCTATCACACTTGCTAAGCTTTGTGAACACATTACCAGTTTTGAATTGTTTTAACATAAAAAAGTTTATGTGAATATACGAAATTCACAAGTCTCAAGGTGAATACAATATTAAAGTTTGCTCGCGAAGATTTTCTCAAACTGAAAACACAGTTTACTTATCGATCGTCTAAAAATAGACGGACAACCCAAAGCTGTCAATATCGACTGACCAATCAGTTTACGATGTTGTATGCAAGTTAGAAAATGATTGTATTCATAAGAAAAGCGGAACTAAGAATCAACAAAACGGAATTCAAATACTGACAAAATGTGCGAAACATGTAGAAATAAACCATGTGCACGTTTATTACATACAAAACAAAACAATATATACAAAGGATTCGTAGGACCATTATAATGTTCATAACTTACTTAGTTGTGTGTTCTACTAGGAAGCCACATTAAGGTTGGATGTGAAATTCATTTACGTTGCTTACCAACACGTAATATCATAACGATTGTCAACATATTGTTTAGTAACAACCCATGTCATTGGCTGTTTGTCAACTCACTGTTAAGAATAATAGATATCGTTGGATAGTTGCCCGCTCAAATATGAATTTATAAGCTTCATCAGTTAACCGACGTCTTCAGAGTTTTTATGAGTGTGTTTCCTTCGACTCTGAACACACTTCAAATAACACACTTAATGAAAGATTTACATCTTGACTTAAATAGTCGTCTCAGTGAGTTAAGTACACCGTAACATTTAAAACAGATTGTTCTATTTAATTAGAAGTGTCAAGATATCTAAGCATAATGAAAAAAATAATTTATTAGGGAAAATTTAGATCTTTAAACTTAACAGTAATTCAAGTAGTTTTGCACCAGAGATATTTTCTTTTAGAATATATTTTACCTTTCATATTAACCATTTATATAAAGTTTCTACGGATAGCAAAACATCTTAGGTCCAATGTCTATTGCAACATTTAGTATAAAAGACAGTTGAGTTGGACGTTTGAGCTTCTTACACTGTGGGGTCAATAAGGTATGATTGACGATTACAGCAAATAATCTGACGTAGGCAGAAATAACCGAGTTAAAATCGTTTTATCTTATTACATATAGTCTTTTGCAATTCCTTCGAAAGAGCATTTGTCTTCCATTAGCTATCACCATGGTTTGGTTTAGTTTGTTTTGAATTTCGCGCAAAGCTACACGAGGGCTGTCTGCGCTAGTCGTCCCTAATTTAGCAGTGTAAGACAAGAGGGAAGGCAGCTAGTCATTACAACCAACTGCAAACTCTTGGGATACGCTTTTACCAACGAATAGTGGGATTGACTGTCACATAATAATGCCCGTACGGCTGAAAGGGCGAATATGTTTACGAGTTGAGAGCCCTAACCACCTGGTCATGCCTGGCTCTGATAAAAGTAAATTAGTCATGTTATGTTTAGCTTCACGTCACATGATTGAAACATTTAGATCATCTTCAACAGAACAGATGTTACTCTAAATGCTGCAAAATTAGCTGAGAAGGACACCTGCAGCCACTTATTTATGCTGAAAACAAGACTGCCGTATAAGAAATCCAATAAAATTAGGTTACAAGTTTTCAGAGTCCAGCGATAAGATGTATCCTCAAGGAAAGATTATCTGAAAAGTAAGATATAGACACGAGTGAGGGTACAATGAGAATACATCATCTATTAGATTTAGCAAACTTCTTATATGGAGTGAAATTGGAAAACATATATTATTGGATGCGAGGCTTTAAACAATAAATAAAAATAAAAAAGAATGAAAATATTTTTTGCACGAAATATTTCACTCCAAAGCCCCTCTTTCCAAAGTAAAACCACTTATATGTATCAGTGTATAATAACGTAAAACAAAGTAATAAGCAAATTTCGACCTACGTATAAAAGAAATTGACCATAATTTGTAACACAATGAAAATCCTGAATTAATTCCTATGGTGAGACAGTGGTAAGTTTATGGACATACAACACTAAGTCCCGAGGTTCGATTCTCTCGAGGAGGACAAAGCGAATAGTCCAATATGAATTTGCTCTCACACAAACAAGTAAGTAATTTCCGGGCAACAGCACAACCAAACCACTTGATAATAAACAGAAAACTACTGTTATTGACAATCAACATAAAATGCACAACGTTTTTCTTAACATATCGTCATTTGAACTGATGTATGGAAAGAGAATTTCGGAACCCATAGGAGTAATAATTTATTCCTTATCGCCAATTATTCATTATTATTGAACTTTTCCCGCAGTTCAGATACCAATTAATATTATAAGAAATGGGAACAAAACATTATGTGTTGAGGATTTCATTCGTAATGTCTATAAGTTGGTCTTGCAACTTCGGACAGTAATACTTTTGATGTAAAGCTGCGTTTACAAAAAGTCAGTAAGTAATATTTATAATTAAAGTAAATGTAGAAGTATTAAACACA
This sequence comes from Tachypleus tridentatus, assembly GCF_004210375.1. Lineage (NCBI taxonomy): Eukaryota > Metazoa > Arthropoda > Merostomata > Xiphosura > Limulidae > Tachypleus > Tachypleus tridentatus. Next base: position 70,299,531 of record NC_134836.1, on the reverse strand, counting down.
GATTTTTATTTTTAAATGGAACTTTGACAAAATCAAATATTGTACAAAAATAAACTACTGATGCAAAAAACGTCATTTTTCTAATGTATTAGAAGAAGTGTGATCAGCTATAATATGTCTGAAAATACATAACTGAGACGTGAACACATCGTCTCTTCCCTTGTGACGCCTGAATCGAACCAGTTTAGTAAATGCACAACTGAGACGTGAACATACCTTCTCTTCCCTTGTCACGCCTGAACCAGCTGAACATGGTATCATTCAAGTAGGCTTTAAATGAAGTTTACTTATTTATTTCTGAGGATTACATTAGCATTTGTATATGCATGAGAATACTTGGTTTAACTACCACCGAATTAAAATCTTTATTTAACATTTACCAGAGCGTTATCGATAAGTTGAAGTAAAGTTATTAAAATAATAAAGCTGAGCGACCATTGCAGTATAGCTAATAAGGAACAGGTTACACATACCAGTTAATAATGATGGGAACACGTGTTGAACACCTTTTGTGACAATTAGGGAAACACCCTATGCCATGTAGAAACTTTTCTGGAAACGTCTTGTAATTTCCCAAGTACCACGAATGAAAATGAATTCTATTTCTAAATAAACAATATTATTTTATATTATTTTGCTTTGATAGTAAATAAGTTGGAATTGTGATATAAATTTTTCGAGTAATAACGAAAATTATTCCTGTTTTCACACGACCAATTATTGCCACATTTATTCCCGTGTTACAATATACATATAATATACACATTTGACACGTTCATCGTGACCACCAGAAGAATTTAATAAAGAATCGTTAACGTTTATAGTAACCTCTTTACTGTAGAAAAAAACGTTTTTTTTTGTTTATTCTTTAGGAAAAAGCTATTTAATGGGCTATCTGTGTCGTGCCCACCAGGTGTATCGATTTGTTTCGGAATTTCGCGCAAAGCTACTCGAGGGCTATCTGCGCTAGCCGTCCCTAATTTAGCAGTGTAAGACTAGAGGGAAGGCAGCTAGTCATCACCACCCACCGCCAACTCTTGGGCTACTCTTTTACCAACGAATAGTGGGATTGATCGGCACATTATAACGCCCCCACGGCTGAAAGGGCGAGCATGTTTAGCGCGACCGGGATGCAAACCCGCGACCCTCGGATTACGAGTTGCACGTCTTAACTCACCTAGTCAAACCGGGCCCAGAGGTATCGAAACCTATTTGATTTAGCATTATACGCCCTCCAAATCACCATTAACTCATTGAAGAGTCAGAAGAAAACCAAAGGTCATCTATTTCATATTATTTACAGATCTTAAACTTCTGAGTTTTATTTATCTAAGACTTTTTAAAAGTGAAATTCTTTTATGTGTGTGTGTGGGGGGGTTGAACCTTTATGTACTTGTCGCACTTAGTTCCGTTTATTTACCGAAAACACGTGAACCTTTATTATTTGGTAAAAAAGGTGGTATCGTGAATAGAGGAATACTTTAATCAATATCATATATCATCTGCTGAGTTAAATCAATGTTAAGGGATATTCTCACAGCAAAAGGGTTTCGGAAAATAAAAGAAAACATGGAATGGGTATACAGAAATATCCATCTAAACTTCTTTCGAAAGGAAAAAGAGTGTTTAGAATGATGTTTTCGTTCTGCCAGCTAGTTTTTATTAAATACTTAACTATTTGTTTTAAAATATAAGAACATTACAATTGAACTTGTGAGGGTAGTATATGTCGGATATTTATACAATATAAACTAATACGCATTAGTATTTTTTCACTAACCTTTAATTTACCGATTTAAGTTTAACTTACCATTGACCCACTAATTATCAATATATTTTTACACAGTTATATATCAGTGGCATTTATATATTGCATTATATTGAGTAATGTTTTTGTTTTCTCTGTTAAAACACTTAGTTATAAAAACTAACTGGACAAGACTGAAAGAAATTACCAATTTTCTACGTAAAATATACAAGAGATTCCATCAGTAATTGACGGGATTGAATGAAATGTTTAAGGCAGTTTTGTTTATATTTTTATTACTTACTCTTATCCTGAAACCAACGAAATTAAGGCTTCATACGCAACCTGATGCATAAATAATTTAGAATGTTACATCGTAACATGCATGAGCACAAAATGATTACGAGATCGGTCAGTTTGACCGAGATCATAGTTGGAGTCTGTACTAAGTCTGCATACCAACATTTAGAAATATATAATTTCCAACTGCAGTAATATCAATACTCTATAGTTTAATATTAAATTTTAATATTGAAAGTAACATAGAGATGATCTATGTAAGAGTTGTATCACCCTTATATTCTTTTGTTTGCATGTTTATTTGACACTGATATCCCTACGTTATTTTAAGTTTACAAAAACATTAAGTTTACTTTATTATTTGTTTTGTAAGAGTTTTACACCTTCAATATACATAAAGTAGGGGTTGACTCCCTTAAGACGCCATTTGTATAGTGTACAAAACATTAAGTATTCTACGTGTTACAGTCATCTAACGTCAATCTGATAATTCCTGTTCACCCTGTACTTAAGTTTTTAAAAGGACACCAGATTTCTGTGTAAAAGCTAGCATCATGGGGTAATTATAACATTTTTGTGTACTATAATTAATTGCTGCTATTTATTACGAGTAAGCGATAACATTGTGCATTGCCTAGAAACATAGAGTGATATTAGGTGTAAACTAACGTAAATAATAAGGTAGTTGTAAAGTTGTTTGAGCTACAACAATAAGAAGAAAGATGAACAATTTGGTGGGTTGGTCACTTTCTGGTTTAGTATCTTAGCAATTGTTTCTTGTCTTGTTTTTGGGTTTGTTGTGTAGAGAAACAAATGAACGTGAGTGGCAACTATCTTCTCAAGTAAAACTATCACTGTTCATTTTTATTATATTTTTATTATGTCTGCTGAGTACTTTGGTTATTCCTACACATAGAATCCACTGACCTTACGATGAAGTCGACGTCGTTCATGCTCAAAGTTACCTTCATAAACTTTTAAAGAGATGGCTTTTAATGTCTGTTAAAATATATATAGGACTATGAAATGTCCTGTAGAATATTAAACGTTATGTTACTTTAAATTATTCAAGCTGTATTTGTGACGTAACATAATTTTAAAATATTTTTCTTCCTTACACGTAGATAGATAAATAGTAATATTTGTTGTGGAATTAATACCGCAAAGGATACGTCGAAAGATATTTTATTTCGAATCCACAACGTGTATGAGTCATGAATACTGTTGATTCTATCATTTACGTGAGTTTCATATTATGGTTTTATCATTATAATTCGCAACATGTAGTTCAATGTTCCTCTTTCAATTTAATCATAAGAGTTCAAAGAAACAGTTAAAGGCATTGTAAAGGATAACCCCAATGTCGCTAACGTTTGGGCTAGCTGATCTCTATAGGATTCCAAAAAGGATCACTTGGGTAAAAGAGTAGCCCAAGAGTTGGCGGTGGGCAGTGATGACGAGTTGCCTTCCTTATAGTCTTACACCGTTAAATTAGGGACAGCTAGCGCAGGTAGCTCTCATGTAGCTTTGCGCGAAATTGAAAAACAAACCAAACAAATAAACCACATGTGATGAATACATAATACTTTACCACAAGGAATAATAATCTTCTCAGCTTTTCTACAAGACCAGAATTGACCTCTTAGTTTTGTTTTCCCGCATTAAAGCTCAGTTAGATAAAACTAGGATTCGAATCACTGACTTCGTCAGCTCCCCCAAAACGCTAAAATTTGAGATTCGATTCTCTATGCTAGACGGAATGCAAATATTTACAGTTTTAAGATAAGTTTCATTTGTTTCATTGTGCATCCTGTACTGACCCCATTTATTTGCACACACTCTTATTTATCCTACTGCGTACTTAATTTGTATTAAAAGAAAACACCACGACAAAAACCGATAAACAGAAAGAAGATTGCACCTTGCTTGGAAAGTTCTAGCGAATGAGCTGGCTAGTTTCTTTGTATGTTTTCCGCGAGAAACTACAGTGGTGCTACATGTGCAGAACAGTTCTTAATTATGAGCGATAAGACAAAAGCAAGGTAACCAGACAACAGCATTCCCCACCACATCTTAGGGTACTCTCTTCTGATCAAGTAATTGGATTGAAACATTACCCTAACAACAAACCCACGACAATACTGAGTATGAAGCACATTTTTGAGGTCATGAGCCACAAACTTTAGCATTTATAGTTCGGGAATACTAATTACTAGGCTACGACCGACTTCAGCTGGCCAAAGGCATGTCGATTGAAGATACGACAGCTATTTCTTATAATTGCATTCATCATGAAATATCATAATATATCACTATACAACTGACTGTCTGAATGGTTACTTCAAGTACATGTAAGTATCTTACCAAACTGAGTGTTCTCATGCAAACCTCATCTGATGGAGGACCGGAACCCTCGCTTTTCCTAATAGCCACTGAAGACATGTTGAAATCTTAAAAAAAATGGGAATTCCTCAAATAATCCTTTTCTGATGGAGGGCTGGCATCCTTTCTATTACCTGAAGGATTACTTGAGATATATGTCAGATTCTTATCAAACTGAGGAATCCCTGTGTATGTCTTTTCTGAGGGAGGACCGGAACTTCTCTATTATCTAAATAAGTGCTAAAAGTGTGTCTGAATCTTACTAAACTGGGGTGTCCCCACATAAACCTCTTCTGATAGAAGACTAAAATCCTTAATATTGTCTGAACAATTACTTAAGATATATGTTATAATCTTACCAAATTTGGATGTCCTCACATAAACCTCTTCTGATGGAAGACTGGAACCCTTACTATTGTCTGAACAATTACTTAAGATACATGTCAGAATCTTACCAAATTGGGGAGTTCTCACGTAAATTTCGCCAGATGGAGGACCGGAACCCTTGCTGTTGAAAGCTTGGACGACAATGATATACTCGGTATCTCTTTCTAGGCCTGATATCTCCTGCGTTGCTACATCTTCATCTCTAACCATCACGGTTCGGTAGGTAAACGTTTCTGATGATCCTCTTGGTTTGATCCCAACGTAGTAACCTTGTATATCAACACCTGTATTCGACTCTTTTAATAGCTGAGGAGACAATATATAACAATATCTAAATGTACTTCGAAACAACATTTCCCTTCTTTGACTATACGATCGACGTAAACGAACCATCTTTATGACCGCTATACCACCTTACTTGTAATAAGGCATTATATCTAATGATCTGAAAGGTAGAACTGTTTAAAGTAAGGGAATAAATATCATATGAGATAATTTAACATACGTTTTTAAAAAGTGATGGAACTATATTGTTACTTGACAGTCACCTACATAAATGGAAACGTTATGGGTCCTAACATACTACTAGTTTACAGTAAATGTAGAATATACATAATGCTATGTAACAAAATCTTTACTTTTTCTTGTTCCTGAGCAGAAAGTGTTTTGGAAAAGACCTATTTTTCTCTTCAAACTTTGCTTTTGTGACCTAGGTGATGAAATTTTCAAACTTACCCATTTTCCAGAAGTAGATTCAGTACTGAGTAGCTGATGGAGAATTTTCTCGAATTTACAATAATTTTCAAGAACTTTCTAGAATGTTGTAGAATTTACAAGAATTTTCAAGAACCTTTTAAAATCTTGAAGAACTTTCCATAGTAATATATATATATACAGGGACTCACCACTCATCACTTCAGTTTAGTTCTAGCTGCCTAAGTGAACACATAGACCTATCTGATTTTATTAGAGAGGGCATCAAGAAGCTGAAAGCATTCTCCAGACGCATTCTGCTATGTATGTGGCCAATTTATCAAGACAAAAGCGAAAAAGTACTATGTGACAGCATCTGCTGAAGTGTGTGAAGCCTACAAGGCATATTTCAGTATGCCTGTCGGGGATCAAGACAAACCCTGGGCACCTCGATTTACCTGTGAGCACTGCAAAAAAACTCGAAAGGTAAGACGGACAATTTTTTCTTGCTTGAATAGTAAGATTTTATATTATGCAAATTTTAGACCTTTTGAAATTTAAATATATTTTAATTTCCAATAGTATGGAAAAATATCACGTATAAAATATTTTGCATGAACCTCTTACACATCAGTTGTGGATGAAATAAATTTATTCTTTATAATAATTTTATTTTGTTCTTTTACAGGATGATACAGAGGAGAAAAAGAGAACCATGAAGTTCGCTGTTCCAAGAATTTGGCGTGAACACACTGACCACTCAAGCAATTGCTACTTCTGCATGGTGGACCCTTCCAAATGTCGGGCTGGCAAGAATGCATCTGCTATCATGTATCCGGACCTTCCATCATCCGTCCATCGCCCCGGTGTCACACTGCCCTGAGCTCCCTGCACCCACTTCGCCAGAGAGAAAGCAGCTATCCTCAGAAAAGAGCAACAAATCAGAAGAGAAGGTAGACGTTGAAGATCCAGATTAGAATTTCAGAGGTGCAGCTGGTGAGAGAAACCCATACTAACCTAACCAAAGAGACCTTAATGACTTGATCAGAGATCTCGGCATTCGACTTTGTTAGACCACTCGCAAATCTCGAAAAACTACTCACTTCTAAACATTTTTGTATATATATAAATACATGTAAATCTTCATTCATATGTTGTTTTATTCATACCTTATGTAAATGAAAATGTGCAAATTTGCCCGTTTCTAATTTTCATAATCCATATCACAAAAGCAAAGTTTGAAGGGAATAATGGCCATTTTCTGTACTCTTAAAACATAAGTAGTTAAGAAATAACACATACTATCCAGGAATAAAATTTGTGTTATTTTGTTTAATGAAAATTACACAAAGATTAAAAATACTGTTTCATTGTAAGTTTGTTTTTGGAATTTCGCACAAAGCTACTCGAGGGCTATCTGTGCTAGCCGTCCCTAATTTAGCAGTGTAAGACTAGAGGGAAGGCAGCTAGTCATCACCACCCACCGCCAACTCTTGGGCTACTCTTTTACCAACGAATAGTGGGACTGACCGTCAAATTATACACCCCCACGGCTGAGAGGGCGAGCATGTTTAGCGCGACGCGGGCGCGAACCCGCGAATTACGAGTCGCACGCCTTACGCGCTTGGCCATGTTCATTGTAAGTAGTTAATCTATTAAAATATATGAATAACGAAATGCATAACAATTTAAAAAGTGCGAAACCGATACGTGCACCTAACGAACTTGTAAATGTAATATACATAACACAAGATAACTGCTGTCTAGAGAGGACAGGAACAAATGGCATGAAACCGATAGGGTACTTAACGAACTTGTAAATGTAACATACATAGCACAAAAGAGTACTGTCTAGTAAGACACAAACAAGGAACATAATACTATATATGTATTTGCTGTAATAATTGTAGATAATGAAGAATTCCTACTTCAATACGAGTGTAATCTTCCTGAAACAGTTAACATGTTTTTCGTTAGCGTTAATTATTCTTGAAGTGGTCATTTTTACTGGTCGGAAGTTGACGTTAATTGAATGTTCATATCTATACTGACATCAACAGCTCAGAGATGTTTCATTCGTTCTTTCAAACTACCATAATAAAAAACAAATTCTAGGCCTTCCTTTGTTCAGAAAAATCACACCAATCTCTACACGTAACTTGGTTTGGAGTACTGACGAACATGTAAAGGTATGCTTTAGATATAGTGGGTAAGTTGGATAGAGATATTCGAATCAATATCATAAACGCTACGTGATTTATTTTTCTCGAATTTCAAGCAATGATTTGATTTTTTCTTGAATACTGGCTTAACTAGAACGGAAGATGTTACGTAGGTGAATGCAAAGGTAAAAAAACTCATCAAATCTCATAACTGGAGAAGAGGAGTCCCCCCTCCTGCTCAAGTTTAACTGGAAACCATAAACCAGAGCGACTTTAGTATTTCAGGGGATGAATTATTTCAGAGCTTGTAACAAAGGTTGAACTTCTCCCTTTTTAAAGTTAAAATTAGTCTAACTTAGAATTGTGAGAGAAACCAGGTCTTTATGTTTGTTTCTTTGGTTATGAAGCACAAACATCTCTCTTTTTTTTCTTCCGCCACGGGTATCGAAACTCGATTTCTAGTAGTATAAGTCGTCAGACATACCGCTGACAGGGAAAAAAACTTACATTACGTGACCGGCACAAAAACTTCTATTATTGACAGGGAAATAAACTTATTTTACTTAATAAGTACAAAGACTTCTATTATTGACAGGGAAATAAACTTATTTTACTTAATAAGTACAAAGACTTCTATTATTGACAGGGAAATAAACTTATTTTACTTAATAAGTACAAAGACTTCTATTATTGACAGGGAAATAAACTTATTTTACTTAATAAGTACAAAGACTTCTATTATTGACAGGGAAATAAACTTATTTTACTTAATAAGTACAAAGACTTCTATTATTGACAGGGAAATAAACTTATTTTACTTAATAAGTACAAAGACTTCTATTATTGACAGGAAATAAACTTATTTTACTTAATAAGTACAAAGACTTCTATTATTGACAGGGAAATAAACTTATTTTACTTAATAAGTACAAAGACTTCTATTATTGACAGGGAAATAAACTTATTTTACTTAATAAGTACAAAGACTTCTATTATTGACAGGGAAATAAACTTATTTTACTTAATAAGTACAAAGACTTCTATTATTGACAGGAAATAAACTTATTTTACTTAATAAGTACAAAGACTTCTATTATTGACAGGGAAATAAACTTATTTTACTTAATAAGTACAAAGACTTCTATTATTGACAGGGAAATAAACTTATTTTACTTAATAAGTACAAAGACTTCTATTATTGACAGGGAAATAAACTTATTTTACTTAATAAGTACAAAGACTTCTATTATTGACAGGGAAATAAACTTATTTTACTTAATAAGTACAAAGACTTCTATTATTGACAGGGAAATAAACTTATTTTACTTAATAAGTACAAAGACTTCTATTATTGACAGGGAAATAAACTTATTTTACTTAATAAGTACAAAGACTTCTATTATTGACAGAACTCATCAGACTAGCTCGGATAAATAGATATTTATTTATGTTTATACGGAAGGCTATAGCATAAAGAAATAATTAATAGCTTTAACCAACCGTCATTTTTTTTTGTTCAGTAGGTCACCATAGATAAAGAAAGAAAAAAAGAACCACAGAGTTTAAATACAGCGTACAAGCTACCAGTAATCATGCTTGTAACTTATAACCTGTTTTAAAAAACAAGGGCTCGGTACTGTAAGTGAGCAGCGTGATAAGAACTTCGAGTTTTGTGAAGTTGAATCATCTGGAAATATCTGCTGAGTCCACCGAGGGGAATCGAACCCCTGATTTTAGCGTTGTAAATCCGAAGAATTTACCACTCTACTACATACAAATAGTAAATAAACGAATAAACAAAATATCAAAAATTGAAACAAAGTTAACAAACTCCGTACAATGTCAGTTACTATTTGTTAGAAACGTGACAGTCATATTGCGGCAGCTAATCTTTGGGGAGGACACACAGTAAAATAAAGGGCTTTTGTGACTACTTTTTCGGTCTTACTTCGACGAGTTTCCAATGTAACACATACCACATCTCATGTTTGTAAGTTGTTCATTTATTTTTTTTCTCGTAGTGCAAAGCAACACGAGGAACCACATGTACTCTGTTTGTCACAAGCTATCGAACCCCGGATTTTAGAGTTGTAAATCTTTAAACTTATCGCTAATCCACCAGGGTACGCTTCTAATCAAACATATCTTGGATTCATTCACACATCACTACAGAAACTACGACTAAAACAGCAGATCACGTGGCAGGATCTATCTGTCTTCAGGGTGGGATAAAAATACAGACCACAACTTTCACTTTAGAAACGTGCACACACAAACACAATCAATCATCTTTCACTTAGAACGGATGAACATTCAGGGTACATTGATTTTGCATCAACTTACGTCGTTCCGGTATAATTCATAGGTACGGAATATCAATTGGACAATTAATAACGAATCTTTCTAAGAATACCTGTGTCTGCCAAGGAAGGCCGTTCTTAGAAAAACAAACGTACTGTTGCTCTCCAAAATGCCAAATTCAATATTTGTAGGTTAAGCACAATGTAGACAGCCTGGGAAAAAAGAACTGAAACTACCTCAAATAATTCGTTTTACATCTAGTTACGATGAGATTCGTTGACTGTTAAGGAAAGAATCAATTGGAAAAGGTTTATTCGATAAAAAACGCTTCATTGTTACCAAAGTGGGTCTGGTTAAGTAAAGTTTGATGCCAGCCACGAGAAAAGTAGTGGATGTAATTGATTTCTGATAAAGCTTTTAAAAACAAAGTGGACAAAAGTTGCAATATATATATATATGTGTGTGTACAAACACACGTACACATGCATAAACGCAAACAAATGTGCTGTTATTCTTTCGAAAATTTTTAGCTGCTTAAAACATTACGTCATTGAGAAGTTTTAAATGAAATTCAGGGAAAGAGGATCCACGTTTACATGTTTACACACGTATCAATGTACACAAATTCATATTACCTTAATCCTTTGAGGACGTTTGGCTGTATAAAACAGTCCTTAAAAAACTCTACAATACTAAGAAATTGGAAAAAAACTAAGGGATGAACATATACGTAACATAAAACGTTTCCTCACACAGATATGAAATCGCGTTTAAATAAAACAAACAATCGTAAATAAACAATACTTACCAGCCACGATACCATTATTGTTCTGGATGTTACGGGAACAACTCTAACACCAGACGGCGCAGTTTGCGGAGCTTTAAAATGAGATACACTTTATTTATCACTTGAAAAATAGTTTCTAAGCAATAGCTAAAAATAAATTAGAAGCATGGAATGAAAACTCGGATATTAAAACACAACACAACACTAGAAAAATATTCCAACACAGACAAAGAAAAAAAGAGTGCATTTAACATGTGAATTTTGAGTAATTTAGGCATTAGTCATTCTTATGTAAAGTTATGCATTATTAAGTTTGATTTTCTCTCGTATTGGAATTTTCAACCTGCATGGCACCTTATGCACATGTAGGCTGAATAGCTAGGTCAGAGACCCCTAGAATTAGATATAGTCGTTATTAATTCTGAGTTTTAGACTAAGAGGAAAGTAGTTAACCAGCAGCACCATCCGCCACTAGGCTTTTTGAATTGAATAACAGGATTGACTATCACTTTTATGACATACAGTTTAAAGTGTGGGGTGTGTTCAGCGACATCATGTTTCGAGCCGAGATTCTCCGATCCGCAGCCCGATACGCTAACCTCTATGTGTTTTGTAAGTAACTTTATTGCACTGTTGGTGTTATAGTTTTAAACGTCTTATCAGTAAATAATGATCAAATCTGGATTTCTTTTGCTAAATATACCAAGGTAAGAAATTCCATGTACTATCCAACGACATTATCTGTATAAATACAATAGTTTCAATTATACTTAAACTCTTAAACATGAGTTATGAAGAAGTTACAACGCATATCAAATGTAGGTACTTCAGTCACAATAGCCAATACCATGAAATATAATTCGTGGTTTTAATGAGTGTGTTATGTACGTGACATGTAATATACGTAAACTGTATGTCAGCACGTTGCATGTTATGTACGTAAACCATATGCCAACACGCTATATGTTACACACGTAAGCCTTATATCAGCACGCTATATGTTATACACGTAAGCCTTATATATCAGCAGGCTAGAAATAGTCGTACCGAGTAAATCGATAACATTTTGGTTCTGATGGAGCTTGGCTAAATTGAAAACCTACTCAGTTCGCAAAATATTGCTCAAAGTGTCTTCATCTTCAGATATTAAAACCAAAACCAAATGTGCTTACGGAGAAGTTAATATAATTTTATTAGTGGGTGGTAACCGTGGAAACGGTGATTTTAAAAGATCCAAATAGTGAATGTAAAAAATTAAAAAAACTTCAAAAAAAGAAAAAGGATTCTCTAAATAATTACCATATTTTCAGCATAATTTCGAAGTGCTCGTTTCTGGAGCTTAAGCTGATCTGAACGTCACATTACACGCAGGTCGTAAAGTCAAAATATAGTTTTAATCTCCCAATAGGCTTTCGTAAAGAGATTATAAAAACTGACACCAAAAGAAAGATAAGGAGCTTTAAGAAGCTATTTGGAGAGAAATAAAATATCGAAAAAAGAATAGACTGTTGTCCCTTTGTATAAACGTAGAAATCGTAAATGAGGTTATGATATCCAATATGGACGTAAAAGTAACACATATCAAAATAATATAATTTATACGTCAACTAAGAATGTTTGTACGTTCACATATAGTAATGTCAACTCTTAATATTTCTTCGTAGCATTTTTTAAAATAAGATCAAAGCCGGAAAGAAATCCACGCGTTTACATATTCTTCTCGTGAAAATATACTATATCAGAATATAAATATTCCAGTAGATGGCTACCTAGGAATGAGATGTAAAATATTGTTTCCAAGATAAAACAAAACATGTCTTTCTCGTACATATTTCGAAACCTACTTTGTTCGAGTTTTCAGATATTAGCACGTTATGACACACATTATTGTTTTTTCGATGTAGCCCGGCATGGCCAGGGGGTTAAGACACTCGACTCGTAATCTGAGGGTCGCGGGTTCGAATCCCCGTCACACCAAACATGTTCGCCCAAACATGTGGAAGTTATAATGTGACGGTCAATCCCACTATTCGTTGATAAAAGAGTAGCCCAAGAGTTGGTGGTGACTAGCTGCGTTCCCTCTAGTCTTACACGACTAAATTAGGGACGGCTAGCGCAGATAGCTCTCGTTTAGCTTTGCGCGAAATTCAAAACCAAACAAACCAAACTTTTAGATGTTCTTAAAACTTAATATGCTTTATAGGAATTCAAACACCCAATTATAGTATTATAATTCATGACTCACTCCGAAGTCTTGCCAATAAACAAAATACAAATTATCACGTGAAGTGTTTTTAAAATTTTGCACCTTTGTTCTGTGACAAGACCGGATACAGATATTTGGCTACTTTTGTTTCCATCTTTCCAGACGCCTCTGTCCAGTGGTACAACCGTATGTCTGCAGACTTACAACGCCAGAAACCTGGTTTCGATACCCGTAGAGGGAGCACAGATGGCCTGTTGTGTAGTTTTGTACTTAGCTATAAACAATCCTGCTCACTCTTTCCAAATATATTCTTCAAAGTATACTTAAGACACAAGTTACATGAACTCATGGTGTTAAGTCGAAACTAACACGAATCACTTTGCGTGTCACTATAATCATGGAGTAACAATCCCAGTGCTTTCCTGGAGTCGAAAATAACACAAAACACTTTGTGTGTCATTATAATAATGGGGCAACAATCCAAGTGCTTCCCTTTCTTAACAAAACAGATAAGACATTGTTAATAAAGCATTGTTTCTTTCTTAATTTTTGCGCAAAATTACTCGAAGACTATCTGGGCACAACCGTCCCTAATGTTGAAGTGACAGATTATATGGAACGAGGTAGTCAATACAACACACTACCAACGCTTAGATTATTCTTTGTCAACGAACAGGGATATTAAATCCCTTAATATAATACTCCCACGGATTAGAGGGCGACCATGTTCGATGATTCGTTTTGTTCCCGTGAACCACAGATTGCATCCTAGCCACTAGGTCATACCAGGTCATTGTTAAAGTATCCAAACCCTTTAGTTATTGTTACTTATTTAAATACATTTTTTTCACTTACGTTCAGTTGCAGACTTCTCTTGGATCTCGTTGCTATAACTACCAGCTCCAAGAGCGTTTTTTTCTCTAACCCTGAACCCGTAAAGGGTTTGAGGCCTTAGATTTTCAATCGTTGTAACTGTTCCTCTTATTGTTATTTGGTTCCAGTTCCCTCAAAAGAAAAAAGAAAGTTAATAAACATTTTGTTTTCCATTCTACTGGTAAATTTCTTTAAAATTAGACGCAGGGTAATTATGATCATTTGGTTATAATTGTTTATTTATGAAATTATAATTTTGTGTTTTGCTTGGATAGGTACCGTCACCATAGTAATAATATCCCCTCGTTATTTCTATTCTATTTGTTTTTATACCTTTGTACATATTACCGAATACATAATCATAATACCTTTTATTATCTTTCAGCTTACCATGGGCCTCTCGCCATTGGACATTGTACTCTGTGATGTCAGAATTTCCATTGTATGGAGGTGACCACGACAGAACTAAATCGCGACTTGTTATTTTTTCGACTCGAATGTTGTTTGGTATATCAGGGACCTCTGGTGGATGAAGCACATGTAAAGAGACGTTTGAGTTAAAAAGCTATTTGCGCGGGCTAGAAGCATATTATAATAAAAAAAAACAGAAAATATAAAATAAATGAAATTTCGGTAGTGTCTCATTTAGTAGCTATCATTCAATTTACGAAACTTGTATGATTTATTTTATTTTATATTTTACAAACCTGGTTTCGTCTTAGATTGATTTCTCTTATTTTTCATAAACCTGGATGTCTTTATTGTATTTAACTTTACTTAGGTTGAAATTTGGACTGATTGAAATGTTTATTTTACATTTATTGTTACTTTATAATACGAGAGAATGAACTCCAATATTTTTTACATACGTTTTAAGGTTGGAAGCAATATCAGTCGTAGTTTCAGTATGTGTATATACACATACACACGCAACCAGGGAAATAACATGGAATATTAAAACTAAAAACTATGGAAAGCGGTACGCCAATCGATATTCCAATTAAAAACATCTATACATGAAAACTACAGAAAACATCATGAATAATATACATTTTCCAAACGTAAATTTGTGTACAAAATCAGAAGTTTTATCAAAGATTTTTATTTAAGTACTATAGCAGTATTAAGATAAGCTTTAGTTAAAAAATATTTGATACAGAGTCTAAAATATAACCTGGAAATAAAGAAGTAAGTGATTTTTAATTTTAAAAATTACCACAACAAGAAAACTGTCCTTTACTAGAAAACAGTTGTTAGTATACTGTAGCAATGCGTTATTACGTTAAGAACTATACCAGTTCTTCGCATGGCATTTATTTCGTTGGCTTTAGATGGACGGCAGGACTGAGTGTGTCGTTTGTCATACTGGATTCTGCCGATTCATAAAAGAATTCGTGATATTTGCGACGTTAAATGTCGTTTGGTGTCGGCTATATGTTGTGAAAAGAATTGAAATGGCTGCCAAATACAAACAGTTCACTCCGTAGTTTATCTATTGAAACTGGATATTTAGGAAATACGTCAGTCAAATGTCATTAAAAGTTTTTGACCAGTTTTTCACACGAACTTCTGACGTCAAGATGGATGAGTGTTTAATATACAGTAACTTGCCATAATATTAGAAATATCCATCTACGGAATAAACCGGTTCTCATTTCGTATTGACAAAGTAGCGATAAGTAGTCACGTATTAGAGAAACCAAATTGTAAAGGGTCTATGAATGTAGAGAGTGAATAGTGCATTATTTGTCACTGTAATAAGAATAGGAAAGATTTATCTGATGTTGGGGATCGGTCGGTTGGCGACTTATCTGCATCGACCCTCAAGTGACTGACAAGTTAAGAGCCAATGTTGTTCTAGTTTACACTTCAAGGTTTTATGACTAAATAAAATTCGCCTAATTAGGGAAGTTATGGTCTGAAGAGAGGGAAGTTATGATATGAAGAGAGGAAAGTTATGATCTGAAGAGAGGGAAGTTATGATCTGAAGAGAGGGCTTCCAAAAACGAAAAAAAGGGGAAGAGGAGATGAAACACAAACATAAAAATTGTTCAGGCGGGAATTAGCCGATAACTTTAACAATGATTCAGGATCATGCATTTTCATGAGAGCAATGCGTAACGAATTTGGTGAAATTAGCTTTTGTGAGCGTACCCACACACTCACATGAAGAACGCGTGTTTTCGTGTAATCGAAGGAAACGTGTTTATTGTTGTTGTTGTTTTTGAAATTCGCGCAAAGCTACTCGAGGGCTATCTGCTCTAGCCGTCTCTAATTTAGCAGTGTAAGACTAGAGGGAAGGCAGCTAGTCATCACCATCCACTTCCAACTCTTGGGCTACTATTTTACCAACGAAAAGTGGGATTTTCCGTTACTTTATAACGTCCCCACGGCTGGGAGGGAGAGCATGTTTGGTGCGACCGGGATTCGAACCCGCGACCCTCGGATTACGAGTCGAACGCCTTAACACGCTTGGCAATGTCGGGCCATGAAACGTGTTTAGGTAAATGGAATTAGACTATTGCCCAAATTGTTCACGCAATGTGGTCAAATGAATCATGGTTCCCATTTTTGTGACATTATTATAGGGTAAAGGTCCCGGAACCATCATTCACAGCCTCTGTTATACAAAGTTCTTGAGGCGGGTTAATGTTGTCTGGTTCATTTACATTTCACGGGCCAGATTCCTGACGTCTCCCGAATGATCATAAATATCTGTTATGAAGATTTGACCACCATATATGATAAGAAGCATTCCGCAATGATTTTCTTTCACTCAAAGACAGGTACTTCTAAGGTGATTACATCAGCCATCCATAGAGCTACAACTGTTCGTGAATGGTTCATTGAATCCGTCATTTCCGCATCTATAGGACATTTAATAACCAGACTTCAAAAGGCACAATCCCTTCTCATCAAATGTACCTGGACAGGAAATGATATTGATTAAAAAATGACCAAAATGTGAAGTAATACCATTCAGATACTAGTGATGTCGACAGCATCACATATCTAGGTTTCAGTCGAGGTACACAGTAGCCCAACATGTTATTGGGTCAAAGTTTCTAATATTTGGGCCTGGCATGGCCAAGCGCGTAAGGCGTGCGACTCGTAATCCGAGGGTCGCGGGTTCGCGCCCGCGTCGCGCTAAACATGCTCGCCCTCCCAGCCGTGGGGGCGTATAATGTGACGGTCAATCCCACTATTCAATAGTAAAAGAGTAGCCCAAGAGTTGGCGGTGGGTGGTGATGACTAGCTGCCTTCCCTCTAGTCTTATACTGCTAAATTAGGGACGGCTAGCACAGATAGCCCTCGAGTAGCTTTGTGCGAAATTCCAAAAACAAACAAACAAACAAATACTAATATTTAGGTCAGTGATTGGGTATTAATTATTATGCAATTATTTAAAGAATCTAATAAAAGACGTTACAATCTGATTACGGATTTACAACGCTAAAATTAGGGATTCGATTACCCTCGGTGGACTCAACAGATAACCCGATGTGGCTTTGCTATAAGGAAAACACACACACACAATCTGATTATGTTTGAACACTGTGAGATGACAAATATTTATCGATGCGCGTGGAGTTATTTTGTGTTTTACAGAAACTAACAACGAACAAACAACAGTGTCTTATTTCTGATAAAAATAACTCTAATATGGTTTATTTTCGAAATACTTATTTAGAAAAAAATAAAAAAATGAAATCGGCGGCTTTGAAATAAATTATAATACTATTTCTAAGTAATATAGGTAATGTACAGTGAAAAAACATGTTCACGTTTTCTTACAAACGTAATGGGGGCTATCATCTGAAAGTAGGCCTCGTTCTTAGCCACTGTGATGTTCGATTTGTAGTAGGAACACCGTTTTTGTTTTAGACATAATTAATTGCATGACAACGAATTATCTTCCAATACAGCTTAGTAGCCAGAAGTTTTAGCATAAACCATTAGATCGTGTTATGTAGTTTCAGCGATTTATCATTTGTCATCTGGAAAACCTCAAAGTACACTAAAGTGCTTTAGTGCGATAGTAGTTCGAAATTTTGAAATCATTTTTCATATTTTAGTTTCTTAAAGAAAGAAAACACGTACTTTTCAGTTTCTTAGTTTTTGAAGTTCGACCACAGCGATAAATCACTCTTAGACTAAACCTTTTTTTTTTTTTCACTTACCTTGAATGGTAACTTGAGCGTTCATACTATCTTCTCCAAACTCATTTCGTGCTATACATGTATAGATGGCGCTATCATCTCTCGTAGTCGAAGGAATAGTGATTTCTGCTAATTTTCCTTCTGGTGTAGGGTCTTCTCTGTATATGTATCTGTTTAGTGTAATATATTAAAAATAACTTTAACATAAATAAAACTCAATCATATTAACGCATTTCAAAACGAAACACTGACATATGTTTATTATGACTTTCGATACGAATATTTCATGAAATAATTATATTAATCGCTTTCAAATATATTTATTTAGGCCCGGCATGGTCAAGTGTGTTAAGGCGTTCGACTCGTTATTCGAGGGTCGCGGTTTCGAATCCCGGTCGCACCAAACATGCTCACCCTTTCAGCCGTGGTGGCGTTATAATGTGACGGTCAATCCCACTATTCGTTGGTAAAAGAGTACCCAAAGAGTTGGCGGTGAGTGGTGATGACTAGCTGCCATCCCTCTAGTCTTACACTGCTAAATTAGGGACGGCTAGCGCAGATAGCCCTCGAGTAGCTTTGCACAAAATTCAAAAACAAACAATACATTTATTTACATATTTTGTAAACTTACATACAATTTTTAAAGCGACCGACAAATTAAAAAACAATTTATTTATGTCAAACACGACCAATCGGGATAATATATTCCACTTCTTTTAGAAGAGAGAAAAAAAAAAGCATTAGGTAAAATTGTTCCCTCTTTCCTTTCCATATATCAGCTAGTCACACCTTAGTGTCACGAGTGGTGACGTGTATGTTTAATTAGTCATACCCTCTTGGCATCCAAACAGAAATAGAATCTACGTTGTAATGTAGCTGTGTCAGCGTCTCCTCTGTACAGCTATTGAATGAGGCCGTCTGGAGGGTTCACCTATTTTAACCACAGTTGTGTTTTGTCTGTCAGTCAGTCAGTGGAGATTAATATGACGTCACATAAGGAACGCTTAACGTTGCAATTTGTACTGCCACGAAGAAGAATTATGCAATCCGTACGTTATAACGCAACGTGACATATGAACTTTAAAAGCAAGAAATAAAAATATTTGTTTCTCTTAATTGTTGTTTTATTTACTTACGAGAACATTTAGGCCCGGCATGGCCAGGTGGGTTAATGTGACGGTCAATCCCACTATTCGTGGCCCAACAGTTGGCGGTGGGTGGTGGTGACTAGGTTTCTTCCCTCTTATCTTACACTACTAAATTAGGGACGGCTAGCGCAGATAGCCCTTGAGTAGCTTTGCGCGAAATTTAAAAAACAACAAAACAGAACACTTTCAGTGGTCCTGCACAGGTACATATAATAATATTTTGTAGGACTAAGGAATGTACGCTTCAGTAAGTTATATTTATTCCACACTCTTGAAATAAGTTAGATACTATAAAACTACGAAAACCATTAATAATTTTCACCCTGTACTTGTGTGAAACAACTAATAATTATAAAAGAAAATCAATGATATATTTGTTTTTTATTTCGCGCAAAGCTGCACGAGGGCTATCTGCGCTACCTATCCCTAATTTAAAAGTGTAAGGCAGATAGTTATCACCACCCACCGCCAACTCTTGTATTAGTCTTTTACGAACGAACGGTGAGATTGACCGTAAAATTATAACGCCTTAACGGATGAACATGTTTGATGTGACTGGGGTTTAAGCCCGTAACCCTCCGATTATCACTCGAACACCCTAATCAATTGGCCATTCCTGCACCGAGTTCAATATGAAAGATTCTGTTGTTGTTAAGGTGAAGGAAACGTTTATCGCTATTTGTTTTTCTTTCGGCAATTTCAGTTAGAACATAAATATTATTATATTATGACTACATTAATTAAAATTATTAGATGGTATTTTACTCTAAAAAATTTATGCACAAACATTCTTAGAGTTTCACGAAACTACTTTGAGAAACTCATCAAATTTTTTAAATGTTAGAGCGCACGTAGTTAAAACAAAGTTGTGTCATTCAAACGTCCAGCCTTCGTATTTTTTGATATGCCCAAATAAGTAAATATTTAAACGGTTTCTTAATTTGTAACTCTTTGGGACTTTTCCTTTTTTTCCCTTCCAAAGAGGCTCTGGCATGGCCAGGTGAGTTATAGCTTTTGAGTCGTAATCCCAGGGTCGCGAGTTCGAACCCCCGTCGGATCAAACATGCTCGCCATTTCGGCCGGGGGGTGTTATAATGTTACGCTTAATCCCACTATTCGCTGGTAAAAGAGTTGGCGGTGGGTGGCGATGACTAGCTGCTTTCCCTTTAGTCTTACACTGCTAAATTATGGACGGCTAGTGCAGATAGCCCTCGTGTAGCTTTGCGCGAAATTCAAAAACAAACAAACCCTTCCAAAGAATAAGACAATACTGGCCTTTGGCTACTCGTTTGTAAGGTGTCGAACACCATAAGTTGTGTTACTAAACTGTATCTAAAAACTAATCCTTATCTGTTTCTTTTCTGTAAATATTTTCTTTAATTCCGTATTCCAAGCTTTTGTCGGCTCGTGGGAAGGAAAAGTAAGATTGAAACAGTGAGGCTTTGAAACAGAACATTATCATCATAACAATGATATTTGTCACAAAATAGAATATTTTCATAAATAAAACTCGAAGGTGATTTGTTAAGATATTGTGGTTTTCTGAATAGGTAAGTCAGAGCCGTGATTGTACGTGTGATTGTTTACCCAATAAACTTAATACTTCTGAATATGGCAAAACTTTCTAAGGCTGCCTTTTATAACAACCGAAAAAATGTTTTTAAATGAGATGGTCGACTATTCTATTCACTAACCTGTATGCGGCATAATACGAAGTAATGTGCAATGAAACATTTTATTGGATATTCTACCCATTTAATTATTATCGCATTTCACTAATACGCTAATTGTTTACAACCATTGTTATCATATTTCACCAATACACTGGTTGTCTGCAACAATTGTTATCACATTTCACCTTTACGCTGGTTGTTCACAACCATTGTTATCATATTTCACCAATACACTGGTTGTCTGCAACAATTGTTATCACATTTCACCTTTACGCTGGTTGTTCACAACCATTGTTATCATATTTCACCAATACACTGGTTGTCTGCAACAATTGTTATCACATTTCACTTTTACGCTGGTTGTTCACAACCATTGTTATCATATTTCACCAATACACTGGTTGTCTGCAACAATTGTTATCACATTTCACCTTTACGCTGGTTGTTCACAACCATTGTTATCATATTTCACCAATACACTGGTTGTCTGCAACAATTGTTATCACATTTCACCTTTACGCTGGTTGTTCGCAACCATTGTTATCATATTTCACCAATACACTGGTTGTCTGCAACAATTGTTATCACATTTCACCTTTACGCTGGTTGTTCGCAACCATTGTTATCATATTTCACCAATACACTGGTTGTCTGCAACAATTGTTATCACATTTCACCTTTACGCTGGTTGTTCACAACCATTGTTATCATATTTCACCAATACACTGGTTGTCTGCAACAATTGTTATCACATTTCACCTTTACGCTGGTTGTTCACAACCATTGTTATCATATTTCACCAATACACTGGTTGTCTGCAACAATTGTTATCACATTTCACCTTTACGCTGGTTGTTCGCAACCATTGTTATCATATTTCACCAATACACTGGTTGTCTGCAACAATTGTTATCACATTTCACCATTACGCTGGTTGTTTACAACCATTGCCATCACATTTCACCAATACGCTGGTTGTTTACAACCATTGTTATCATATTTCACCAATACGCTGGTTGTCTGCAACAATTGTTATCACATTTCACCTTTACGCTGGTTGTTTACAACCATTGCCATCACATTCCACCAAAACACTGGAAGTTTCACAATTATTGTTATCATATTTTACCAATACGCTGGTTGTTTACAACCACTGTTATCACATTTCACCAACACGCTGGTTGTTTACAACCATTACCATCACATTTCACCAATACACTGGAAGTTTCACAATTATTGTTATCATATTTTACCAATACGCTGGTTGTTTACAACCACTGTTATCACATTTCACCAATACACTGGTTGTCTGCAACAATTGTTATCACATTTCACCTTTACGCTGGTTGTTCACAACCATTGTTATCATATTTCACCAATACACTGGTTGTCTGCAACAATTGTTATCGCATTTCACTAATACGCTAATTGTTTACAACCAGTTATCATATTTCACCAATACACTGGTTGTCTGCAACAATTGTTATCACATTTCACCATTACGCTGGTTGTTCACAACCATTGTTATCATATTTCACCAATACACTGGTTGTCTGCAACAATTGTTATCACATTTCACCTTTACGCTGGTTGTTCACAACCATTGTTATCATATTTCACCAATACACTGGTTGTCTGCAACAATTGTTATCGCATTTCACCATTACGCTGGTTGTTTACAACCATTGTTATCATATTTCACCAATACACTGGTTGTCTGCAACAATTGTTATCACATTTCACCATTACGCTGGTTGTTTACAACCATTGCCATCACATTCCACCAAAACACTGGAAGTTTCACAATTATTGTTGTCATATTTTACCAATACGCTGGTTGTTTACAACCACTGTTATCACATTTCACCAACACGCTGGTTGTTTACAACCATTACCATCACATTTCACCAATACACTGGAAGTTTCACAATTATTGTTATCATATTTTACCAATACGTTGGTTGTTTACAACCACTGTTATCACATTTCACCAATACGCTGGTTGTTTACAACCATTGTTATCATATTTTACCAATACGCTGGTTGTTTACAACCACTGTTATCACATTTCACCAATACGCTGGTTGTCTGCAACAATTGTCATAACAGTTTACCAATACGATGGTTATTTCACAATCATTGTTTTCACATTTTATCAGTACAAGTGCATTTACAAGCTACTGTCCAGTACTGACAAACTAAAATTATATCAGGGCTACTAATTCATGCCTAAGAGATGATTTTCAACTTAAAGTATTGTTTAATGTTTCATAAAGGTATCTTCTATTACTATTGTTCAGCCCAAAGCTACACACAGGCTATCTGTTATGTGTCTCCTCATGTATCGAGCTCCGAAATTTAGTCATCAATTTTATTCCTGTATCGATATGCGTTAACACAACACAGCAAAACAAAGTTTTTAATTCTTGAACACTGTTGGGTGTCCTTACAGATTTGTGGCTGCTGATCACGAAAATCACATCCATATTTGCCCATCACGTACCGTTTCATCGAAATCTTCAGTTTCACCAGGGCATTGCTACAATGGAAAAACGATATTAAGGCAACTGGAATCCGTCAATACTTGCTGACTACTGTTGGACACTGCAACGTGATGCACCGGACATTGAATACAAACAAAAATCAGGAGCAAAACACTTTTAATTATGTTGAACTTAATAGCGTATTAGAAATATACACGCAATTAAATACGTTATTGTCGCTAAGCAGTTAACTGTCTATTTTTCAGAGTTCCTACGTGATGAAGCAAAACCAAAACTATATTTGTGCATACTCACCAGGTACCTGTCACAATCAGCAAAATCATTTTCAGGAAGCAAAACTTTTCAAAAAAATTGTTATGCAGTGTAATCAATTATTTGTTTGTTTTTTATTGACTTTCGCACAAAGCTACACGAAAGCTATTCTCGCTAATTGTCTCTAATATAGCAGTGTAAGACTAGAGAAAAGGAAGCTAGTTATCACAATCCACCACCAACTCTTAGACTATTCTTTACTAACTAAATGTGGGATTAACCGTACTTTATAACACTTTAACGACTGAAAGGGTTTTGTTTTGAATTTCGCGAAAAGCTACTAGAGGGCTAACTAAACAACCTGTTACAGTTTGAACTACTATAATTCTAAACTATACAACGTGTTACAGTTTGAACTATTATAATTCTAAACTATACAACGTGTTACAGTTTGAACTACTATAATTCTAAACTATACAACCTCTTACAGTTTGAACTATTATAATTCTAAACTATACAACCAGTTACAGTTTGAACTATTATAATTCTAAACTATACAACCTGTTACAGTTTGAACTACTATAATTCTAAACTATACAACGTGTCACAGTTTGAACTATTATAATTTTAAACTATACAACCTGTTACAGTTTGAACTACTATAATTCTAAACTATACAACGTGTTACAGTTTAAACTATTATAATTCTAAACTATACAACGTGTTACAGTTTGAACTATTATAATTCTAAACTATACAACCTGTTACAGTTTGAACTACTATAATTCTAAACTATACAACGTGTCACAGTTTGAACTATTATAATTCTAAACTATACAACGTGTCACAGTTTGAACTATTATAATTTTAAACTATACAACCAGTTACAGTTTGAACTATTATAATTCTAAACTATACAACCTGTTACAGTTTGAACTATTTAATTCTAAACTATACAACGTGTCACAGTTTGAACTATTATAATTTTAAACTATACAACATGTTACAGTTTGCACTACTATAATTCTAAACTATACAACGTGTTACAGTTTAAACTATTATAATTCTAAACTATACAACGTATTACAGTTTGAACTATTATAATTCTAAACTATACAACCTGTTACAGTTTGAACTACTATAATTCTAAACTATACAACGTGTCACAGTTTGAACTATTATAATTCTAAACTATACAATGTGTCACAGTTTGAACTATTATAATTTTAAACTATACAACCTGTTACAGTTTGAACTACTATAATTCTAAACTATACAACGTGTTACAGTTTGAACTATTATAATTCTAAACTATACAACGTGTTACAGTTTGAACTATTATAATTCTAAACTATACAACTTGTTACCTACCGTAACTAGTGCCACTGAAGTGAACTTTTCTTGTTCTAAATCGATACTTTTTTTCTTGTGAGGAAAAATTTAATTCTAGTAAATAGTTGCTGCAAGAACGCCTTAGATACACCAAGTTAACGTAACATATGCCTAGGCCTTAGATACACCAAGTTAACGTAACATATACCTAGGCCTTAGTTACACCAAGTTAACGTAACATATACCTAGGCCTTAGTTACACCAAGTTAACGTAACATATACCTAGGCCTTAGATACACCAAGTTAACGTAACATATACCTAGGTCTTAGATACACCAAGTTAGGCCTTAGATACACCAAGTTAACGTAACATATACCTGGGCCTTAGATATCTAAGTTAACGTAGCATCTACGTAGGCCTTAGATACCCCAAGCTAACGTAACATCTACCTAAGCCTTAGATACCCCAAGTTAACATGAAGTTGGTCTGATCCTGAGAAATAGAGTAACAATACTTTTTTTTTCTGGGGGTAAATTCTTACCTCCTTTGGTCTGATGGACTAAATTTCTTTCCATTTTTAAGCCATTGTATAAATATGGGTTTTTCTCCAATACTGTTACACGGAACTGTAGCTCTCTCTCCTTTCTGTAGAGTCTGGGTTGAGAACTTGGACCGGAAATTTGGAGGACCTATTTAGAGAAACTCACAATAGATACAAACGAATAAAATGTGACTCTGTTGTTAATAACTCTGTTAGATGTTTGTGACAACGACACATTAAACATATGCATATACAGGCGTTGAAGTATTGTCATTGTGACAGTTATAGACGTATTGTCGTTATTACAGATTTAGAGAAAAGTCCGTGGATAATTCTACAAATTATGACAGTTCTACGAAAGGGTATCTAAGGCTGTCTTGAGGGGTAACCTGTTTTATCTACTCGAATCATTATATAGTAGTGTGTTGTCTGTCAATCAGTCAGTATACACTAATATGACGTCACATAAGGGACGCTTAATGTTGCAATTTGTATTGTCGTGACGTCAGTAAAACGTAAGCATGGCATGAGTCATTAGAATAATTATGCACTCTGTAAGCTACAAAATAGAAGGGCATATGAACTTCAAAAGTAAGAAATAAAATATTTATTGTTCTTAACTTTAGTTTTGTTTACGCTGGAAATAGAACACTTTCGAGGATCCTGTGGATGTACATGTAGTTACAGGCGTAGTGTTTTAGTAGTGATGTTTACAGAAGTAATATCGTCGTTGTAATGTTACAGACGTAGTGTCGTCATTGTCATATTTACATACGTCTTGTCGTCGTTATGACAGTTGTATATGTAGTATCGTTATTGTGTCAACTATAATTAGTTTTGTAGTTAGGACAGTAACAGACGTAGTGTTTTCACGGATATATCTTTTAGGCATAGGTTGTTCCTGTGTTAGCTACAGACATAGTGACTTTATAGCTATACAGTGTAGATGTGTAGTTTCTGTGTTAGCTACAGACGTAGTGTCGTCCTTAAGACAGCTATAGACGTGGTGTCATCGTTGTGACGTTTATGGACGTTGTGTTAAAGGAAACCAGTCTTCAATTGAACAAATATCTTAAGATGTCTTTTAAGTTGTGTTGATGAAACGAATTTCTAAAAATGTTGTTGAAATTTAAGTTCTGTTAAATGGTTCTCACCTCTCTTTGTGCTATCGGTCGACAAATTTCAATTGCTCTTTTATGCGAGCCACATGTTTTCTTCACTTAAACATGTGTTTATGTAACTGGATTGGTTGGTTTGGAATTTTATGGCGCAAAGCAAGTAGGTTATCTGCGCCCTTGTATTATACCAACTCATAAACACTTAGTATGGTTCACAGAAGGAAAACAAAACTAACACACAACTTACTAGAATAGTTATTAGTCACAAGTGGTAATTGTACAAACAGGTAACTCCATACAAGAGGTTACCACTTATGTAATAAACTGGAGGGAAATAGAACTAGTCCACGAAATCCATTGCATACGCATGGGCCATTATTTGTTCTGGAAATAACATAAATAACATAAATAACAAAAAACATACTCCTCATTTCGGTATATTTTGTGCGACAACGGGACACGAACTATGAGCTATCGGCTTCAAAAAGTGAGCATGCTACTAACTACGTGCTCCCCGCTAGTACAGCGGTATGTCTCCGGATTTACAACGCTAAAATCAGAGGTTCGATTCCCCTCGGTGGGCTGAGCAGATAGCCCTTTGTGGCTTTGCTATACGAAAAACACATATTAACTACGCCACAGCCGAGGTCGACCGATGGAGATATATTGTCTATCAGGTTTGATTTCCGTTCGTAAACCATGGTTGTAAAACTACATATTAGAATCCAACGTCCAAGAACGACTTACACCTGAATCATCAATTATGTTCTTCAGACATGTGGAAATACCTTACTTCATAACGAAATAGAGTGTAAATAGCAAAAAAATATATTTAGTTGTTTTTTTTATCAGTTAACTTACGTGTTCAACCGAAATTAAATTCACTGTATATGTAAATGTTATAACGCTCCCATATCCAGGTGTTAACTGTAATATAACTGGTAACTGTTTATTGTATGTATGTACGTATAGATGTGTTGCTAGGTAACGAATCACACGATACAGCCAATAATCGATCTTTCCTCCACACAAGAAGGATTTAACAAAAATCTACAGGACCGTGAGAACTTATATACGTGTATCTACAGACGTGTACTATACACCCAGTAACTAGCCATTCCTATACGCTAGAACAACTCGTGAACAAATTCAAAGAAATGAGGGGATTTGGGGGGGAAAAAAACCCAACAACAACAAAAAAACGTATTCTGGATGATTCCTGCACGTGATATAGTTCTGTGATTAAAATATCTCTGTGCTACCAATAAACGTATGATATACGTGAAACAAGTTTTGATTACTCAGCACGAGTTGATTCAAAACGATCCTTCAAATAAAGTCAGAAGATGTAACCAATGAGGCAACAGACACCTGGGTAGAAAATTAGATGGACAAAGACGGACAAAATTTACAGAGGTTTATCCAGTTTCAATTTAAAAGATTTTCTGGGAATTCATGACTGTTTTAAAAACGAGATGCGATCAAAGAAATATTTTATTGTCCAGTTTGTTGGACAGTACTTACTGTGGACGGTTAAGGATATTGCTGAACTGATTGGTTGACCTAAACCATTACTGGCCTCACAGAGGTACAAACCCTCATCTTCTTTCCGGACACTGGTAATGGTCAAGCTGCCATTAACTAAAATATACACTCGTGAACTGCTTATTATAGTGTTGTACGCTCCAGGTGGCATGCCTAAAAAAACAAACAAACAACATAACTATTATTAGAAGGACAACAAAAATAATTAAAACAGTTTATAATAATCTTGTATAAAAGTACCTTACTGAATATATATGTACCTGTATGAAACTAAACACAAGAAATACGTGATAAGTTAATACATCAATTTATTGGAAGTATGGAGTATCGTGAAATAAAAACTTATTATGGGTAGAAACATCGGATTATTAATTACGTACGTTCCTAGTTGAGTGTGTTTCGGATTCCTGCTCTAAACGTTGTGAGTTCGATACCAGCTCACGAAATGTTCTCGTGTTCTAGAATAAGGCGTTTTGGTCTTCCCCACTGTATAATGGTCACTTGCGATGGACTTGCTGTTGAAAGTGGGCTCAACAACGATTGCAATGTGCCTCCTGCATACGGCATGGTTCGTTTTGAATTTCGCGCTGTGAGTCCTTAATTAAGACTAGAGGGAAGAGAGCTAGTTAGCACTACCCACCGCCAACTCTTGGGCTACTCTTTTACCAAAGAATAGTCGGATTGACCCACACATAATAACGCCCCTACGGTTGAAAGGAGAGCACATGCTGCATACACGGGATGGCTTTTAGTAATATTTTCGGTTCTAATTAATATCGCACAAGGTTCAGTCAGCCTAAATCTAAATCCGTGCATTATTTTAAAAATACGAATTAGTTGTATTAATAATGTTCCTTTGTTTGACAGTGAAGGCCCGGCATAGTCAGGTGGTTAAGGCGTTCGACTCGTAATCTGAGGGTCGCGGATTTGAATACCTGTCGCACCAAACATGCTCACCCTTTCAGCCGTGGGGGCGTTATAATGTTACGGTCAATCCCACTATTCATTGGTAAACGAGTAGTCCAAGAGTTGGCGGTGGATGATGGTAATTAGCTGCCTTCCCTTTTGTCTTACATTGTTAAATTAGGGACTGCAGCGCAGATAACCCTCGTGTAACTTTGCGCGAAATTCAAAACAAACCCAAACAAACAAACCTTAAACTGTGATCCGGGCCCACCAGGTGATGCGTAATTTAGTTCGAAACGCAAGTTACAGACAGGTAGTTCGACAGGTAGGGTAGGAGTATTAGGTAGTTCTAGGGGGTCTTTTGCCTCACCAAGGTGGTTCGTTTAAGGACAAATAGTTTAAGAATCAGTGATTCCCCCCCAACCTATAACTTTAATGTTTATCGAAAAACAGTGCTGTAGAAAAACAGTAGCGTTATTTGGAATTAAATTGTATCAGTTATCTTTGTTTTCGGTCCATTTCTGGTGCCCCCGCAGAAAAAGCTTTTACGGCCCCTTGTCAAACATTGATCAGAACCACCTATAATTTCAGCACGAATCAAACTTTCATAATCACTGACACAATTTTAAGTAAATAGTCACGGTAAATAAATTTATGTTTCTTAGGCTTTTTTTTAGAAATACAGGTTACTAACCTTTTGCCACTTTCCAACGTATGTGGGGTGCGGGATATCCTTCAGCCTGGCAATGTAGCATGATAGACTTACCCACAATAGCTCTAGAGTCAACAGGCGGTATTGTCCAGTAAGGTGGCGCTGTAGAAAAAACATTCTTTGTCTACTTCCCATTTATAAACCTTTAAATATGTAACTCACAAGTAAACATGTATATGTTCAGAGTAAAATAGTATATTTCTCTTTTGACATTAAAGAATCAATTTATTTAAAATAATTTTCTATGAAAGTTTTTTGTTAGCTTCTTTATGAAAGTGTTTATAAATATAAAATATATATAAATAATATATTATGTTTAGCAAAATTATAATGAGCATCAATGTGATTCGACGATATATGTAAACCTTGTAAATGTAGTAATGTGAAGCACATAAGTTCCCATTAGGTAGGCCCCGGCATGGCCACGTGGTTAAGGTACTCGACTCGTAATCCTAGGGTCACGATTCCACTCCCCGTCACACCAAAAATACTCGCCCTTTCAGCCATGGGAGCGTTATAATGTGACAGTTAATCCTACTATTCGTTAGTGAAAAAATAGCCCAAGAGTTGGCGGTGTGTGGTGATGACTAGCTGCCTTCCCTCTAGTTTTACAATACTAAATTAGGGACGGTTAGCGCAGATAGCCCTCGTGTAGCTTTGCGCGAATTTAAAAAACAAACCCATTAGGTAACAAAACTAAAACCAAGACCTACAAAGACACGCCATTCGTGAGAGCAGTGTTGGCTCTGGTAAACACGCCTAAGTCGATAATAAACAGACAATAGAGGTTTACATGGCTTTAAATACAGAATACAGTCTAGTTTACATGGCTTTAAATACAGAATACAGTCTAGTTTACATGGCTTTAGATACAGAATACAGTCTAGTTTACATGGCTTTAGATACAGAATACAGTCTAGTTTACATGGCTTTAGATACAGAATACAGTCTAGTTTACACGGCTTTAAATACAGAATACAGTCTAGTTTACATGGCTTTAGATACAGAATACAGTCTAGTTTACATGGCTTTAGATACAGAATACAGTCTAGTTTACATGGCTTTAGATACAGAATACAGTCTAGTTTACATGGCTTTAGATACAGAATACAGTCTAGTTTACATGGCTTTAGATACAGAATACAGTCTAGTTTAGGTTTCTGATAAACACAAATCTTTCCACTCTTTCATTCAACTTAACTCAGGTTTTATTCAACGAGTGTGACTATCATATGACACCATACAAAAAACAGATAAAAATTCGAAAAAGTCCAAATTCTCTTTTGGATTGAAGGAATGAAAATATGCTGATATATGATATTTATATATATTATATGTGTGATATTTATATGATATGTATATAATATTTATATGATATATATATGAAAGCTAAATTTTTAGGAGATAATAAT
The DNA here is from genome assembly GCF_004210375.1 of Tachypleus tridentatus. Lineage (NCBI taxonomy): Eukaryota > Metazoa > Arthropoda > Merostomata > Xiphosura > Limulidae > Tachypleus > Tachypleus tridentatus. Next base: position 70,268,389 of record NC_134836.1, on the reverse strand, counting down.
TTTTTAAAAAATATTTGAATTTTTTTTTTTATCTGAAGTAAATAATCTACTTTCTTTCCCACATGGGTACATCGGTATGTCTGGGGACTTGCAACTCTAGAATCCAGGTTTCGATACCCGTTTCAGGTAGAGTACAGATAGTCCCTGGTATTGGTTTGTGCTTAACTTCAAAGAAACGAAATTCATTCTTGGGGTTTTAACCAGCCCAGATAATAAACTTATTTTTATACGTGTTAGAGGAACATCTTTGAGTAATAATAACAGTTGGGATTGCTATTCCTATAAATAGTTTAAGCTTGCCATTATAAATTTATTGTTGTAGTTTACAGTTATTATAAGAAGTTGCTTTAGTTTTTCATGATAGATTTATTGTTTCGTTTTATTGCTATTATGGTAATAACTTCAGCTGATCACTCTAAAGTTTAGAATATTTATTTTTATTACTTGAAACGTAACTGGAACTTCACTCTGCGTATATTGACTCAGGGCGATTTCTACAGTAAGATAATAACTTACTTTTTACTTCTAAATACGCACTGGCTGAATCTGTACCGATAACATTTGAGGCTTTACACGTATAATTTCCATTGAAACGTCGAGAAAGGTTGTCTAGAGTTAACGTCGATACATAGTCCTCGGCAGTTACAAATATGGATGCTCCGTGGTCACCATCGGTCAGCTGTCGGCCATCCTTTAGCCACTTTATGAATATCGGACGGTCTCCAGCGACGACTACACAAGTGACTGCAGTTCGCGAGCCCTCGTACAAATCACTGCTAAAGCTGAAAGGGTTGATCTTGGGAGGCACTGTAATTAATAAAAATACAATGATATTATCTGAGTTTAAAATCATAGCAACTTTTTTCTTTGATTTGAAGTTACTACTAAAATGGTACGTCTTTCAGAAAACGGTACATCAGAATGACGCGTGTTTCTTAAACTTTACAGCATACTTATAACCTTCGCAACAGGCGGAATATATTTTAACTTGCTTTTGACCAGATGTACTTAAACCGGATTCTTGAAAGTATTATGTTTCGAAAATAAGTAAAACCAAATTTAGGAGTAACGAATATTTTTATTTCTTACTTTTGAAGTTCTTATACCATACTGTGTTGTAGCCTACAGAGTGAATAATACTTCTCATGATTCATGGCATTTGCACGTTTTGCTGACGTCATGACAGTACAAATTATAAAGTTCAACGTCTCTTACATGACGCTATTTTAGTGTCTACTGACTGACTGACAGACAACACACTACTATATAGTGTTGCGATGGTTAAAATAACTGCAGAAATGAATCTCAGTCAATAATTCCTCTGAATATCTTTTGGGTTTTCTTTATTGTTAATAGCCACCGTTCTTTGTTGTATGTATACAAGCTTTCTTATACTAAAAAAACAAACAAACAAACAAACAAAAAACACGTGCAGTTGAGTAAGCTCCTAATGATACGCGTTCGAATTGTGCTTTGACTTTCATTCCAACAACTAATTAAAGAAGTTAGGTAACAAATATCTTCACAAACGTTAGTTAGTGATACAAGTTAAAGAATCAAAACGAGTAACTATAAACAGAACATTGGTGGAAAAACGGAATCTGAAATAGAATCTGCATTTGGACATAATATACTCTTCAAAACAAGAAACGCAAAAGGGATATTTTTATTTTATTTTAAAGAGAAATATATGTAATAACGTTACAAGCTCAGAGTATGTGATGTTACACGTGTTAAGGCACTGATTGTCAGACCAAAATGACAATAAAAGTTGTGCACTTTGAAAACGGAGGAAAACATCGGATTTTTCGCCAAAACGCATTCGTGTCCAATAAATTTGTTTGAGAGATCTGCATGTTCTGCAAGTGAAACATGTGCAAAATCCCTATAAAAGTGATGGATTCTCGGTTTCCATAGCTCAGTGTTAAGCCACCGATACGCAATACAGTTACGCTAAGACTGACTGAAGCACAACGCAACAACGCCATTGGTCGCTTGGAAACAGGCGAATCTCGATCAGATGTTGCCAGAGCTGTGAATGTCCACCCAAGCACCATCACAAGGCTATGGAATCGTCACCAACAACATGGATCAACTCGTGACCGTCCACGATCTGGCAGACCTCGTGTGACCACGCCCGTACAAGATCGCTACATCCGGTTACGTCACCTTCGGGATAGGACCACCACTGCGACGTCTACTGCCTCAACCATACCAGGGCCTCGTAGGATTTCCGATCAGACCGTACGCAACCGTCTACGAGATGCAGGAATCCGACCTCGACGTCCAGTCAGAGGCGTCATCCTCACCCAGCAACATCTTCAAGCACGGCTGCAGTGGACTCGGGCAAATCGGGTATGGCCTCATCGACGATGGAGGCATGTTTGGTTCAGCGATGAATCACGTTTTATGCTTCGTAGGCAGGATGGAAGGACCCGTGTTTACCGTCGCCGAGGTGAACGTTTTGCAGCAAACTGTGTGCAGGAAGTTGACAGATTTGGTGGTGGCAGCGTCATGATGTGGGCTGCCATCGCCTACAATGCCAGAACAGACCTTTTGCACATTCGAGGGAATCTTACGGCTCAACGATACGTCGACGAGATTCTTAGGCACCATGTGCAACCCATCGTGGTGAACGTCAACAACGTTTTTCAACATGACAACGCCCGTCCTCACACAGCCCGACTCACCACTGTCTTCTTGAGACACCACAACATCAACGTTGTTCCCTGGCCCTCCAGATCACCAGATTTAAACCCCATCGAACATCTTTGGGACGAGTTGGACCGACGTTTGCGACGGCGACAACCTCAACCGCAGACTCTACTTCAGCTTGCAGTAGCTTTGCAGGCTGAGTGGACAGCCATTCCACAGGACGTGATTCGTCATCTCATCGCTTCCATGGGCAGGAGATGCCAAGCAGTTATTGATGCTCACGGGGGGCATACTCGTTATTGACGTTAAACTTCACCTGGTGAGCGTGGACTTCGCCTTTGCAGACTTTGGATGTTCAGCAGTGAATATGCAAAGTTTCACACATGTCATACAGAACTACTCGGAATAAACTTGTTAACAATTTGTCTCAAATTTTGCCTTTTGCGTTTCTTTTATTGAAGAGTATATTACAACCGGGTTTTGTAAGCGTTTGTGGACAAAATTTGTGTTTAAAAGATATCATTTCTTCAGTGACACAGTTCAAAATGTGTAACAAACCACAGTATTCTTGAATAAAATGATATATTACTCAAGCTTTAAGCAAACCTTTAAGTTCAAAATACTAGATACAAAATTTTATGCTCATTATAAGCTAAGCCTAAAATGAACGACGAAGATTTGTTAATTTAAATTCAGTTTTGTGACAATGTTAGGCTAATTCGCGTAATAAAACTTAAAGTTTTATTTTAATTACCTACACGAATACCTTAATATTGTCACTTTCTCTTCTGGTAGTTCTATCCAGATGGTAATTTTTCGAAGATTCACATATTTACACGATAGTCATTGTAAAGATAAAAACTGGGAACCTGATTTGTTCAGAACGTTTTCTTGTTTTGGCACCGAAAGTACTACCTTAATACCTTGATCCACAGTGGTATATCTGCGGTCTTACAACGCTAAACCCGGGTTTTGATACTTGCGATGGGCAGAGCACAGATAGCCCATTGTGTAGCTTTGTGCTTACTTCTAAACAAACAAACTGAACACCTTATACAATTTTCGATCTCCGACTATTGACATCTTACTTTCTAACCAATCACGTCTTACTTCTATTCTGAAACGTGACTGTGTTTATCATATATACATTACCCTGTTCTATTTTTCTTTAATTTTGGTGTCATTAAAAGTGCTATTTAAATTGTTCAATACATATATCTATATATCACCTTTTAACTTGTTAATATAATAGTTTCATTTGTGAGCTTTGTTTATAGATTTGGACTAACATGGGTCTGACCTGACTCAGACTGTTAAATGTTATTGATATTACAACCGAAAATATTGCTAATGGTGACAGTACTAGCGAGATGAATCAATACAGTCTATTGTTTAAACGAAAGAATACCTTACCGGTTTAATTTTTATGTCTGATCTATATAGGTAATTGGTTTGATCAGAAGATAATCATTGTAGATTTTACTTTTGATCTATAGGTAACTTGTTTTGATCAGAAGATAATGACTGTAGATTATTGTATGGTACTAAACGTGGATCTACCTCAATTTAAACAATTTAACTTTTTAATCGTAGGGTGATATTTTCGAAAGCAACACTGTAAGTAGTAAAGTTTTACCTCTGTAGACGTAATACATTACTTTCCTTCTCGATAAGAAACGAGGAATTAGTCCATCTCTCTCTTGCTATACTGAGCACGTGCAGAGAATTACTCGCTTTATACCCTATTCTGTGTCAACGACGACATTTTAATAACTTCCTATGTAACAGCACAAATCTACTTTGTATACGAAATGGGTGTTTAGAAATTTTCCGATGATTTGAGAGTTAAGAATAATATTAGTTTTGGGGATTATCTCAGTGATTTTCGGGAAACACTCAGAGTGAGAAATATGTTAAGTGATGTAAAGATATATGAAAAAACATAAAGGAGAGTGAAAAAACTGACATTTAAAAAATCACGTTTGGACTTTCTCAAGGCATTCGAAGTTGTTTTTATTGTGAAAGAATGGGAACCTTATATCGGCAGCAGGTCTAACTAGCCATCATTTTGTTTCTGATTCTTGATGACGATACAGTTGATTATGAACGTTGTTTGGGGGGCTTACTAAGCCTATATTTAATGTGCTTTGTTCATTATAAATATTATTATATTAATAAAAATAAAACATGAATGGAAATTGTTATGGATTTTCTAAAACTCGGAAGGTAGAATTGGAAACTCAGTAATAGTCTTCAGAGGACTGCGTTTTTACAAAACTCCTTACAAAATCAGACAATCAATGATTCAGACAAGCAAGACTCTAGGAGATTCTGATGAGATTTAAGAAGTGGAAGGCACGAGTTTCTCCATGGCAACACTAACAGAACTTTCTTAAATCTTTGAAGGAAACAGCTAAAACGAAACTCTCAAAGAGAGTTGTTTAGAAAGTTATCACTACTTCCTTAAAAGAAAAAAAATAAAAGAAAGATAGAGAACTAACAAAGCATTAAAAAGGAAAAGAAAGTCTTTAAAGATGAGCGGAAAGCGGAAAACAAAATCTTTAAAAATAAAATCAATACCGTCAGACACACAGTTTGGGCAAAAGTTGTTAAAGTTTGGCCTTCGAAAAAGAAAACATTTTAAAATGATTTTCTATTCTAGATACTGAAGAATAAACGAGAAACAAAAACCAACAACAGAAGTTACGGAGAATTCGATCTTTTCACCTTTAGTCATCACAAGGAACGAAGAGAGAATAAAAACAAAACGTTACTCTAGTGACCACGCCAGCTTTATCTCTTGAATTTATTGTACGAAACGTATTAGTTTTCTGGTTGAACAATTGTATTTATTATTAGTACCCTCTTTCTTAAACAGCTACCAGAATTGTTTCTGACGTAAAATGATTCTATTACACTACTTTTGTTCACGACAAGAAATTCGTACTTATAAGTAAGTTTGTTTGACCTTTTTTTTACTTCCATAACAACATTATAAAAATTATTTAAGGTACTTTTGAATTCTTTAAGGCTTAATATAAACTCAATTAAACATATCGTAATTTTAAGTAATACGTATTTTAAGTAATACCTTTAAGTACCAGTCAGTTTCTGTTGTAATGTCATCGATAATATTAGAAGGGAAATTTCATGTCTTTCAAAGGAAAAGGTATGAAACATACAAGTGTAATTTAGGGCTCACTAAGGAAGTGTGATATTATTAAAATAGTTATCTGTATATTTGTAATGCATTAACGTGATAAAGACAATGATAATATGATATTATCATCATTGTATTGAAAAATAAAATATTATTCTCCTGAGTTGGAAATCATTCTGCTAGTTTAGAATTACGGTATATTGTTTGTTCATCTATTTATTTTAAAGCCTAACGCTCTATCTTAAGAGCAGACAGATGTAAGTTTGTTTGGAGAAATACCAATAGTTTGTGTGTACGGTAATACCACAAAGCCTATTTTTTGTCCCTAATTCTGATCTTATAGCTAGCAGTACCCTACTATCAACAGTCCATGCTAAAGATTTGGCTTCATTTTTATAACGCGCTACAGAACAAAGTGCTAGAAAATATCATCGTATCACCCGGGTTCGAACGCGGCTCGTCAGCTTTGAAACCTAAAAAGTCTCATGGTGAGACATCTGCAAGTTTACGAACTTACAGTGCTAAAATCCTAGGCTCGATTCTACGTGGTGGACACAGATGATGACTCAATGTGACTTTACTACAGAAGCAAACAAAGAAACAAAACTTAAAGGTCTACTACAGGGCCAACTCACGACCGAAAAATAAGTAAATAGAACGTTTCTGCTGCATTAAGATTAAATTTCGGTAACAACTTAGCATTGTTGTGTTATTGGTTATTGTGTTATTACTTTGGTAGCCTTTAAAGTAAAGGTGTTTTATTATTAGTATGTATAATAATATATTTGATTTGTTTTGAATTTCGCGCAAAATTACACGAGGGCTGTCTGCGCCAGCCGTCCCTAATTTATCAGTGTAAGACTAGAGGGAAGGCAGCTAGTCGTCACCACCCACTGCAAACTCTTGGGCTACTCCTTTACCTAAGAATAGTGGGATTGACCAGAACATTATAATGCTCCCACGGCTGAAAGGGCGAGCATGTTTGGTGCGACCGGGATTCGAACCCGCGACCTTCAGGTTACGAGTCGAGAGCCTTAACCCACCTGGCCATACCGGACATAAATCTAGAGAATAAGGCGAACATTCACAATGGAAAAACCTAGTTAGATAACAGACATTTGTTGAATGAAAATACTTATTTTGAAATCAGGAAACAGTTTATTTACCTTAGTCTATAGAAAAATCAGAAGTCTCTAACGAATAAATAGAACATACATAAAACTACCGAATGTAACGAAGAGATTCATGAATTGCCTAACTTCAAGAATGATAATATAATACTATAAGAAAGCTATTCAGAAATTGGTTTGTTTTGAATTTTGCGCAAAGCTACACGAGGGCTATCTGCGCTAGCCGTCTCTAATTTAGCAGTGTAACGCTAGAGGGAAGGCAGCTAATTATCACCAACTCTTGGGCTACTCTTTTACCAACGAATAGTGGGATTGTCTGTCACATTATAACGCCCCTATGGCTAAAAGGGCAAGCATGTTTGGTGTGACGGGGATTCTAACCCACCACCCTCGGATTAGGAGTCGAGTGCTTGGCCGAAATGTTAATAATATGTTATCACAGGTATACATAAAAAAACGTCTTGTTTTGTAAACAAAATTAGAAAATGTAAAAGTTATAGATCTCACAGCTTCAGGCCAGGTGTTTAAGGCACTCGACTTGTAATCTGATAGTCGCGAGTTCGAATCCCCGTTACACCAAACATGTTTGCCTTTTTCAGCCGTGGAAATGTTATAATGTGACGGTCAATACCACTATTCGTTGGTAAAAAGAGCAGCCCAAGAATTAACGGTGGGTAGTGATGACTAGCTGCTTTCCTCCCATCCTTACACTACTAAATTAATAGAGACGGCTAGCGCAGATAGCTCTCGAGTAGCTTTACTCGAAATTCAAATCAAACCAATCGTTTTTATTAACCCTGCACAAATATACGACCTTCAATAGCGACATATGCCCAACTGTAGTTGTAAAGCAAAATAAGTGATGGCGGAGACTATGATCATGGATTTTCAAAAAGAAACAACAACTGATAATTATAAAATATTTTATAACTTTTGTAAATTTTATTATAGAATTTTCTCTTTTTCAAATCTGTGTTTATAAACCTTTGTTGTAGGCCTTTCTCTTTTCGTAATCTGTTTTACAAACCTTCTATTGTAGACCTTTCTTTTTTCCAAAAATCTGTGTTTCAGACATGTTAATGAATTATAATGGTCTAACAAAGATTTGCCCAGAACAAATAAAGTTACGATGTTTATACTCTCTCTTTATTATTATTAAAATAGCAAGTAGTGCAGTTGTATTCAGATACGTATAGATTAGGTTTAGCGACTAAATTACATTATAAGGTTTAGCGACTAAATTACATATTTATTCCTTGTTTTATACATCAGACAATTCTTCACCCTCAACGTTTATAAGGTGGCTGCAGTATTATCTGAGAACTTTTGTAGTTATATTTATCATTAATGCGATTAAGACTTAAAATTAATTATTTCTAGTCCAGCGTACATAGTTGAATATCAGGCTTACATCGAGCGTTCGTTATTTGGGTTAACTTGTTTATCTTTTCAAGCAATTTCTTTTAAAGCTAAATTTGTTGAAATATTATAAAACTTGTAGTTCTAAACTCTTCCTTTTTGGTTTGGGTTTTAAATTATACTTTTTATGTATTCTGCGATAATCCTGGTTTATCAATTTGAGTTATAATGTTTCAAAATGTACTTTTTCGTTTTTTCTTTCTTAGTGTTACAAATGATACTTTTGGTTTATTAATTTATTCTATAACGTTACAAATGATACTTTGGTTTATTAATTTATACTCTAACATTACAAATCATACTTCTACTTTATTGATTTATACTATAACGTTACAAATGATATTTCTGGTTTATTAATTTATACTATAACTTTAGAAATGATACTTCTGGTTTATTAATTTATACTATAACGTTACAAATGATATTTCTGGTTTATTAATTTATATAATAACGTTAGAAATGATAATTATTTTAATCACTTTGTGATGTTACCAAATACACTCTTACTTTGTCTATTTGATTTCTGACGTTACAAAGATACATTTAAATGTTTTTAACGTTTCCGTCGCTTCACGTTTTGTTTGACAGTTCAAGCAACCAACCATTTGAACTGTCATGAACACGCCACTAACTCCAGTTTCAAAACAAAGAAAAACAAATAAACGACGACCTGGTTTGAGTTTTACCTCAGTCATATTTTTTCAAAATAATTAAATATGTTGATTTACATTGATACTACGAAACTATAATTTAGTACCATGCTGTGATCGTAAACATTTATTACCGAGAAATCCTAGCAAAACCATTATTATTACCCCCCAATAATCATGGGTGTTTACCTTATTCTATCAATGAGCTTACATCAAAAACTAGCCCTAGATTTAATCAGCTTTTCTCATTATAACGATAACCCAGTGAATGTAAACCCAATCTTCATGATGAAGCAGCTTATAAAAGAGAGTCATAAAAGCAGGAACGATTTTGAAGTTGGGGTTGCTCTAAGTGCAACAGTACGTCTCCAATACTCGAATAGATTCTGTGTTCTGTGAACTAAAAATAGTTTCTGAAGTGTGATGTTAGGACTATTTGTTTCTAAAGACCGTTGTGGTAGGTAATAAAAACCTTGGATAAAAACAAACAGCAACGTCATTGTTGCGCGTATAAATTTTACCAATGTCAGCCTCCATGATGCTCCTTGAAACGTAACATTGAAGATTTTTAGTTTGTTTGTTTGTTTTTGAATTTCGCGCAAAGCCACTCAAAGGCTATATGTACTAACCGTCCCTAATTTAGCAGTGTAAGACTAGAGGGAAGGCAGGTTGTTATCACCACCCACCGCTAACTCTTGGGCCACTCTTTTACCAACGAATAGTGGGATTGACCGAAACATTATAACGTCCTCACGGCTGAAAAGGCGAGCATGTATAGTGCGATGGGGATTCGAACCTGCGATCCTTAGATTGCGAGTCAAGTGCTCTGGGGTGGTACATGGACTGGATTTTGTAATCGCATGAGTTTCAAACATATATACACGTGCAATGCATATTGAGTAGTGTATATATATATATTATAACCATAATTTTTAAGACAAAACAAAATACATTAAAATTAAACAAAATACGTTGCGTTTTTTAAAAAAGATCCTAGGGCACAAACTACAATGTGGGATTACAAAATGTATCCCAGGTTTTGGAGGTGACTGAAGAACCTACATTACGGTGGAGATACACCGTCTGCCAATCTTTTTGTTCTTTTAGTTTTAAGCTTTTAAGCCGTATATATACATATATATAGCCATATAAATTTTCAAGCTGTGTAGATGCATGCATTTATATTCAATGCAAATATAAGACAATGTGTCATAATATAATAGAATATCTATACAAGTAAGCATTTTAAAATATTTCTTACGGTTAATTCGTGATGACGAGAAAACTCACTTTTAGAGAAAATTATATATGTAAAAACGGCTGGTATTGGTAGAGAAAGCACTGTGTAGAGAAGCGAACAACGTTTCAACCTTCTTCGGTCATCGTCAGGTTCACAAAGAAAGAAACCCGATAGCTGACCACATGTTTGAAGGCGGTTGTGTAATTGTGTGTAGGAATGTAAAGGGCGTGCTTAAATGTTTGATTATATTTATTTATATAGGTATAAAGATGTTCCTTCATATTGGTTTATTTTGGTCTTGCGTTGTTGCATAAGTAAGGCTTCTTTAATTTTGCTTTGTTTATGTTTGTTTCTTTATTTAGTATTTAGTCGTTTTCTATGGTTATGTTGTGTTTACTTGATTTGCAGTGTTCGAAAACGTGTGAAGGTGACTTTTTGTGTTCATTGAAACTGGTTCCTATTTTTCTACTTGTTTCTCCAATATAGAAGTCGTGGCAGTTATCACATTGTATTTTATAAATAATGTTGGTGTTGTGTTTGTCATTGTAGTTTTTACACAGTATAGACCTTAGTTTTGTGCCTGGTTTTTGAATAAATTTGGTATTAACTGTAATGTCATATTTTGTTACTAGTTTTTGCCAGCTGTTGGTTATTTTTTTACTGATGTTGGGAATATATGGTATACAGCAGTATATGGTTTCGTGATATTTTGATTCGTGAGATATATTTACTTTTGTTGGTTGATTTTGCTTTATGTCTAGGTGTGTGCGTATAATGTTTTCTACCGTTTGTGGAGGAAACTTATTGATGTTGATGAAGTATTGTGTCGTCTACATATCTGTACCAGTATAGTGGTGGATGTAATGCTGTGTTAATTGCTTGTGTTTCAACTTGTGTCATAAAAATATTGGCTAGAACTGGTGATACTAGGTTACCCATGCTTAGGCCATTTGTTTGTATATAGTTGTGGTTGTTGAACATGAAGTTTTATCTTCATCGTGGTGAATTCTATGAGGGTTGCTAATTGGTTGCTGGGAATGTCTATTGATGGGTTAGAGTCTCGGATATAGAATTATAAGGCTATCTTGTGGGCTTCAGTGGTTGGGACTTCTGTAAAAAGGGATATAACATCGAAACTGGCCATTAAAGCTTTATGATTAAGGTGACTAAGGTTAGATTTGAAATTAAAAGAGTCTTTGATAAATGAGCTGGCTGATGTTACATATTTGGAGAATCCCCATACTATGTATTTACCAAGACTGTAATTAAACGATTCATATGTGGACATTATTGGTTGTAATGGACAATCTGGTTTATGAAGTTTGGGGATGCCGTATATTTGTGGTGTGCGTGAGTCGGTTTTACGTAGGTAGGAATAAAGCGTTTGTGTTGGCTTTTTTCATTTTTAGTAGTATTTTGTTTAGTTGCGTTTAATGTGTATGTTGGATTTGCGTGTATTGGTTTAAGTTTGTTTGTGTCTAATAGGATGTTCTTCATTTTTTGGATGTATTCATTCGTATTCATTATGACTATAGCGTTTCCTTTTTCTGCTTTTAGAATTTTAATGTTTTTGTCTTGTTTTAGGTTTTTATTGGAATTAATGTCTCTTTTTGTAAGGTTGTTTTTTTAGTTTTCTGTTTTGTGAAATTATTTTGATGGTTTTGTGAGAAAATTCTTTGAAAAAATCGTTTAATATGTTGTTTTTAAATGTTCCTGGAAAATATCAATTTTTAATTTTTTCTGGGAAGTTTGGCTGTTGGATAGCAATAGAATTGCCGAAGTTGTCTTCTTTCTGTTGGTTGTTTTCGGTTGGTTTTTTGTTGTTTTTGTTTTCTGTAGAAAGTATCACAAGTCTCCGGGCTAGGTCTTCTAAACATGCTTTAATTTCTGGGGTTGGAATGTACCTAGTTGCTATTGTGAAGTGGAGTCCTTTGTTAAGTAGGTGTATCTCGTCTATGTTAGTTATCTGTCTGATCTGTTAATTATGAGGTTAGTCAATGACTTGTTGTGTTGGTGTCTTTTCTGTTGTTTGCACCTTAGTTTCTCTAGTTTCATCTTAGTTTTTCTAGTTTTTGTTGTGGCAGATCTGTATGTTCCTGTCATTCCTAGTGTTGATTTGGTTTATGTTTCATTGACATAAGTCTGTAAATCTCTGGTTTAATGCAGCATGCCAGTTGATGGTCTAGGTTCATTTTTTTTTGTAAGTCATGTAGTTCTTTGTATTTCGTGTTCAACATGGCTTTAAGTAGTTTTTTTTTCTGTAAATTTTGGATAATGTTTGTGTATTTATTAAAATTTTTTGATAGTTTTACCTTTACAAAGTTAGGGTTAGTTGTTACTTTCTACATTGTTGAATGAAATAGATGTCATTTCCTCTGTTGATAATTTTTGGGTTTAGTTTCTTTACGATGACCGATAAAGGTCGAAACATTATTCACTCCGCTACATAGTGCTTTCTCTACCCATACCAGCTGTTTTTTTAGATATATAATGGTTACATTTGACCGCGGGGCGGCATGGTCAGGTGGTTAAGGTACTACACTCGTAATCCGACGCTCGCGGGTTCGAATCCCCGTCACACTAAACATGTTTGCTCTTTCAGCCGTTGGGGCGTTATAATTGGATGGTCGATCCCACTATTTGTTGGTAAAAATAGCCCAAGAATTGGCGGTGGGTGGTGATGACTAGCTGCCTTCCCTCTAGTCTTACACTGCTAAATTAGAAACGGCTAGCGCAGATAGCCCTTGTGTAGCTTTGCGGGAAGATCAAAACAAACCAAACATTTGACCGCTTATCTTATAGCGCACATACAGCAACGAGTCGCGGACCTTAAATCCACAGAATCATCGTTCGTGATTTGGAAACATAAAGCTATGCTAGGTCCGAGATGTAGGTAGAAAGAAAGAAATAGCGAAAGGTAACCGTACAGAGACAAAAATAAAAACGTGAATGGGTTTTTCAGGGATATAATTTAAAGGATCAGAATTTTGGAGAAAGAAAAACGAATAAAAAATACGTCCATTGATAGCCAAGACTAAATGATAATACATCAATACATGTAAGGTGAATTTCAACACAAAATCTGTTGCTGTGATGAATCTTATTTTGTATTGGTTCCGAAAATATTTTGTAAATCAATAATAACTTGGTAGACGCTATATACATAGAAATATACTCTAAACACGCAAAACACAAAGCGTGTCAACTGACATATATGACCCGGCATGGCCAGGTGGATTAAGGCGTTCGACTCGTAATCTGATGGTCGCGGGTTCGAATCCCCGTCGCATCAAACATGTTTGCACTTTCAGACGTGGGGGCGTTATAATGTGACGGTCAATCCCAATATTCGTGGCTAAAAGAGTAGTTCAAGAGTTGACGGTAGATGGTGATGGCTAGCTGCCTTCCCTCTAGTCTTACACTGCTAAATTAGGGATGGCTAGCGCAGATAGCCCTCGTGTAGCTTTGCGCGGAATTCAAAAACAAACCCATACATATGTATTATAGACGGTCCCTGGATACTCTGGAAACATTAGCAGTGTTTGTGGAAGCAAAATACGTTTTTTTTTTAAGCTTAATATTCAATATTGTATCCAAGTCTGTTTATCATTTACATTTTCTCTTTCTTTCTCTGTAACTCCTTCTGTCTAACTAATTTAATTTTGGGTAGCGTGCAAGGTGTACGCTATAGCTTAACATTTTATCTCTATAGTTGACTTCAAAGTTGTTTCATTAGAGCAGAGTCAAGCTTAGAATGTCGAACTAAAAGCTGAGTTTTCTAGTAAGTGTTTAATGTCACTTTACGAGGTCTAGTCTCTCAACAAAGTTAATGTTTCTTTTTAATAACAACAAAAATGTTTACACCCACTGATGTATGTACAGCACTTTTATTAACTCAGAGAGACGGCTGGCTTCTTCCATCCAGGAAATTAAGAAAGCTACCATAAGCTTTATATGTATAATGGCTTTCGTAAGCCACTTAATTTCCGTTGCAAATTGATGTTATACGTTGCATTTTATAGAGCAAGAAAGTAGGTTACGTCTGCAGAAAGACAGGGGTATACTTTATTTTAGCCTAACTTTAAATAATTACTCCTTATTATAAAAGATAATAAACGAAAAATACATTCATTTTCTAATCCAGACACATGGTTATTTATTTTATGGATTTTAATGGACCTTGTTTCTTCGTGGTGTGCTCTGGAAAGTCTCGAAGTTTTGTTCAAAATAGTTTGTTTGTTACTAAGCTCAAAGCTACACAATGGAATATTTGGGGTGTGTCCACTGCGGGTATCGATAAAACTCGATCCATAGCTATCATAAGCCCTCTGAGTTATTGTTGAATCACTAGGTAGCATTTCAAACTTTTGATTTATTTGTTTTTTGTAATTTACGAAAACCATTCGAGGGCTTTCCACGCCTGCCCTTCCCTTATTTTGAATTAATAGACTATAGATGGAAAGCAGCTCGTCAATATTAACCACCGCCAGTTCTTGAGATATTCCTGTCTCACAAAATAGTAAGATTTGACCATCATCCTCGTGAAACACGCATAGCCTCAAAGTACGGAGTGGGTTTTCACCTCAACGGTACACGGACCATAAATATTCGGATCCGCAGATCTGGCATCCTAACCACTAGGTCACGCCTGGCCACTACTTTAGTTACCTTTAGCCTTAAAAACATTAAAAAAATATTAAACATACATTTGCTTTAGTACCTTTAGCACTAAAAGTGAAACATAAACACACACACATTGTTATATATATATAGCGGATAACATTGTGAAAATTCAGTAAGTAAAATTATTACTGATTTTGAATGCATAACTTACGAAAGATGAAAGCAAGAGAGAAGTTATCAAGTTGAATGCCCAGCAAACAATGGTTGAATTAATAAAATACAGACGAAATATATTTGCTCGGTTCATTTCGAAGATACACTCTTCTTCATAATGTATTATTATTACTTTTTAAAACTAAATTACTGACTTAAAAAGAAAAGGAACCTATTAGTTTGTTTACGATAATTTCCCTTAGGCAAAACTAATGCTATTTTCAGTTTCCTTTGTTTTGTTCTGTTTTGCTTAACAGACTTATGCTGTCAAAACGCTTTTTAAATAATCCATCAGACTTACTGTACGCGTTTCGTTCTTTGTTGGTTCTTAAAAGTCAATGAAATGGAAGTGGTTTCGCTATTGGAAGCCATTGTATGTTCATTTATAACACACGCAGTTTCCCATTATTCTAGAAATTCTTTGCGTCTAACAATAGAAAGTATTAGCTTGCATCAAAAGACGTTTATTACGTTTATATGCATACATAGAGACTTTGTACCTTATATTAAAACGATTTTGGAGCCTCACCACGTCATTACAGTCTGTGTCGTCAAGTTCGGTCAGGGCCTATCTGATGATTAAGCAGCTTGACTGCTCCACATTCCCCCAGTGTTGCAGCGGAATATCTGAGGGTATACAACGCAATAAACCGGGTTTCGATACCCGTAATTAATAAAGCCCATTGTGTACTTTGTGCTTGACCATGAAGAAACTTACAAACATCTTAAAAACAGAACTCGAGTTTTTATTGCAAAACGACTCCCTCATAAGTTGTTTCATTCAAAATAGTTTTAATATAAGCACCTAATATTTATATAGCAATAGATATTAGTCGTATCACTTATAATTTTGAGCACGTAATATATACATACATCTTAACCCTAAAAATATACGTCTCTTCGAATCAATACTTCAATGTGTTGATTATTTATTTTCATATACAGGGGGAGCCAAAGTTGCTATGCAATTATTGCATTTAAGGCATAGTTTCATTTTTAACGCCTTACTCTGAAGAAAACAACAATTAAATTGATTTCAATTCTCTTTTTAATGTGTTTTCTATTACCTACAAATACTGGCTTTACTAGCAACATAGTGACAACTGTAAAGCAACTTTAAACTCCGAAACCGTATAGTAGCTTTTATTACACTCTGTGTATCGAACTGCTCTTCTATATTTAAGGCATTTAAAATGTGGAGTATGAATGTTACTCGCTTATACAATGTTTTACTCAAATTTATATTGTATTATAAAAACAATAGAATTTAATCTTTCGGAGAATTAATTTTTGATTTTGTTCTGTTAGACAACTTAAAGACATATATTAAGAAAAACACAACATTTTACTATTCTGTTAATTTTACAGAATTTGATTTTCTTATTAAAGTTATTTCGAATAGTTAATACTTGACCAAGTTCGATATACAGTACTTGTTGATTGTAAAATAGGCCCAGTATGGCCAGGTGGGTTAAGGCGTTTGACTCGTAATCTGGGGGTCGCGAATTCGAATCCCCATGACTCCAAACATGCTCGCCCTTTCAGCCGTGGTGGCGTTATAACGTGACAGTCAATCCAACTATTCATTGGTAAAAGAGTAGCCCAAGAGTAGGCGATGGGTGGTGATAACTAATTGCCTTTCTTCTAGTTTTACACTGCTAAATTATGGACGGCTAGCGCAGACAGCCCTCATGTAGCTTTGCGCGAAATTCAAAATCAAACAAACAAACAAACATTGTACAATAATAGAAGAAACAAAGATTTGTTTGACAATAAGTACGGTGGGAGAAACGGCGGGAAAACTTACTAAACAAAAAAAGAATTCATTGTTATGAATATTTTAATCTGTACTTTATGTAGCAGCACAGAAGTAAATACTTAAATACATCACTACGAAAATATATCATTTTCAGTGATTAAAAAACAATGCATAAATTTGACTTTAAAGACAGTTAAAATTTAATTTCATCGTGCTTAAGGTTTTCAAACAATTGAGTTTTTTTTTGTCAATTAATTAATTTTGTAGAACAAATGGAAAAAATATTAAACTAGTTCAGTCTTTTTTGGGTATTTCATAAATCTTCAGGAGAAAATTACATGCGCCCTGCAGTGGCACATCGGTAAGTCTGTGGGCTTACAACCCTGGAAACCAGGTTTCAATACACAGGTGACAAATTTTGTAGATTTGCGCTTAACTACAAGCAAACTTATGCAATAGCCAATAACAGAGAGCTCATATTGTTACAATATGTTGACTACATGGCTGCTATACATTAGGTTTCTTAGCCTAGGAAACCAGTAACAGAAACTCCTTTTGTTACAATATGTTGCCTGGGTGGCTGCCACAGATAAACAGTTGTTAACGATGGTGGCATGATGATAAAGTTATTGAACCTAATAACTTCCGAGGTCGACGCTGAGAACAAATCAGTTAATCACGTATAAGGTACCTTTTACGTTAAAAATACCCAAACAAGCAATGGTTCCTGAGAATCGGGTGACTTATTCATAATTACAATGGAAAAAAAAAACATTTTGAAATATTCATTTTATAACAACGAAAGAACTGATCGTTTGGATTTGGTATGGATTGGTCTTATGGTAGAGCTCTGAAAGCTGACAATCCGGGTTTGAACCTGTGCGTAATCTTAAAATATCGACTCCTCTCACTTTAAGCTGAGGGTGCTTTTTAAGATTGACAGTCAGTGTCTTAGTGTAGATGTTGGATTGTAAGGTGTTGCTGAATGAATGCTTTGTGTAGATGTTGGATTGTAAGGTGTTGCTGAATGAATGCTTTGTGTAGATGTTGGATTGTAAGGTGTTGCTGAATGAATGCTTTCCCTCTGGTGAGGAGTTTTGAGATTAGTGACAGCAGACGATAATTTTAGTAGCTTGCAATAATGACAAAATACAAATTCCTTTGAACCTTTCACAAAATAAAACTTTTAAAATATTTTGAAAGAAACAGCAACGAAAGGGGATATAATTATAAATATAACATTTTAAATAAAATATTTATATTTCCATTTTAAAACCTATTGGATAAAAGTGTTTTAATACATCCTCAAGACTTGGCATGGCCTGGTGGTATGAACACCCGTCTCACAACCTATGGTTCGAATAACACTACTGAATACGACTGTTCTCTTAGCTGTTGGGGTATTATAATGTGACGCTCAATCCCATTATCCGTTGGCGATGGGCGGTATTGACTAGCTGCCCTCTCTTTTGTCTTTCACTGCTAAATTAGAAACGGCTAGCACAGATAGCCCTTGTGTAGCTTTGCGGGAAAGTTAAGACAAATCAATCAAAGTTATCTTTTACAAATGTAAATTTCCTACTTCGAAAAACGAAAAAACAACGACTTTGAAAACATTGAATCTGATGCAATATTAATGAAATTTATTTAACGACTATTAGTTTGAGAATGTCCCAAGGTGAGACAGCGGTAAGTCTTCGGATTTACAACGTTAAAATAAGGGATTCAGTTCTCTTTGTCGGACACAGCAGATAGCCCGAAGTGGCTTTTCCATAACAAATCACACATAGTTTGAAAAATAACAAAGCACAGACTGTTATCTCTAATTATTACAGTATATAGTCGTCATCCACTGTTTAGAATACTTTAAAACAAAGATGCAACAAATTTTTCTTTATACAACCGTCCACAATTTTTTCCCTTCCTCATATCAATTTTACAAATACTTTGTGTTATTAACTATACCTGGAGGTACTCTGAATGTTAAAAACAAATTTGAAGAAAAAACACGATACAGGTACCTATGGTACTGGTGGTGCTTGAACACAAGAAATCCAAGTACTTAAGTATGATACTTTTGGCGTTTGAACACAAGCCATCCTGTTATTTAACTGTGGTACCTGAACACAAGTGACCCAGGTATTTAACTACGGTACTGGTGGTACCTGAACACAAACAATTCAACTATTTAACTATGGTACTGGTGGTACCTCAAAACAAGCAATCTAGCTATTTCACTATGGTACTGATGATGCCTGAACACAAGTGATCCAGGTATTTAACTACAGTACTGGTGGTACCTGAACACAAGACTCGGGTATTTAATATGGTATTGATGGTACCTAAAAGCAAGGGATCTAGGTATTTAACTTTGGCACTGGTGGTACCTCAACACAAGCAATCCAGCTATTTAACTATTGTACTGATGATACCTGAGCACAAGTGACCCAGGTATTTAACTACGGTACTGGTGGTACCTGAACACAAACAATTCAACTATTTAATTATGGTACTGGTGGTACTTCAACACAAATGATCCAGCTATTTAACTATGGTACTGGTGGTACCTCAAAACAAGCAATCTAGCTATTTCACTATGGTACTGATGATGCCTGAACACAAGTGATCCAGGTATTTAACTACAGTACTGGTGGTACCTGAACACAAGACTCGGGTATTTAATATGGTATTGATGGTACCTAAAAGCAAGGGATCTAGGTATTTAACTTTGGCACTGGTGGTACCGCAACACAAGCAATCCAGCTATTTAACTATTGTACTGATGATATCTGAGCGCAAGTGACCCAGCTATTTAACTATGGTACTGCTGGTACCTGAACACAAGTGATCCATGCCTCGTGCTTGATTGGAATTTTCTTCTTTCCTTATCTATCGTTTCCAGTGTGATGGAAGTGGTTACTTACTGTTGTCTCTCCCTTTAGAAGGTGCTTCTGAGTTGGTCGAGGAGGGCAGTGTTGGGTCAGTCACATCTTTATCTGGCCTTCATTTTCTAAAACTTTACTTATATCTGACACATTTTTGTCTGGACTTCAACTTATAAAACTCTATGAAGATTAGAGTCATCTTTACATGGATTACGTCTTATAAATCTCTGCTCAAGCATGCTAATGACGCGTTACTTCTGTCTAGCTCAGAGTGAGGCTTCAGCATCATTTCCTTTTATCACTTCAAGGAGAGAGTCGAAGGTTTCCTGCTGTATTCTTTGGCGCCATTTCATTTGCTCGAGCTCGTTTTGTGAATATCTTTCTTCGACGAGTCATGTGTGCCCCTCTAGCTACAAGACTTCTCGTTTTACAATAGCGAATCGTTCTAGAATGTTCCAGGAACCAACTATAACATTAAGATGCCACTGCATCAATAGAAGTAGCTCGTTATTTTAAAAGTTATTTAAACTTTTGTATAAAAATTCGTGACCTTGGACTCCAACTAGTTATAAAATGTTCCAAGAAGTTATTACTGGACAACGTTTAACTTGTATTTTCAGTTATAAAACCAGTTTAGTTTGTTTGTTTTTTTTGGAATTTCGCGCAAAGCTACTCGAGGGCTATCTGTGCTAGCCGTCCCTAATTTAGTAGTGTAAGACTAGAGGGAAGGCAGCTAGTCATCACCACCCACCGCCAACTCTTGGGCTACTCTTTTACCAACGAAAAGTGGGATTGAGCGTAACATTATAACGCCCCACGGCTGGGAGGGCGAGCATGTTTTCGCGCGACTCGGGGAAACCAGTTTAGAACATACTTGTTTAACATTGTCTATTATTACATAAACGTAATAAAAGACTAATCCGACTAACACGTTTGATAATTCTACTTTGATTTCAAATTGTGACGAAATTATTAAACTTAAATAAATATTTCACTTGACTGTTTTGCAACAAGCGTAAGAAGCGCGCGCGTATTACATCCAACTATCTAACCTTTCAATAAGTGGCCAGTTGGGTTAAGGCGTTCAACTCGTAATCTGAGGGTCGCGGGTTCGAATCCTTGATGCACCAAACATGCTCGCCCTTTTAGCCGTAGGGGCGTTATAGTGTGACTATCAATCCCACTATTCGTTGGTAAAAGAGTAGCCCAAGATTTGGCGGTGGGTGGTGATGACTAGCTGCCTTCCCTCTAGTCTTACACTGCTAAATTAGGAACGGCTAGCGCAGATAGCCCTCGAGTAACTTTGCGCGAAATTCAAAACAAACAAACAAAGAAACCTTTCATAGAAATGTCAGCTACGTTTAATGTTAATTCTATGTATCATACGTACCAATAGAAAACTAGTAACGATTAATAAGGTATCGAATGTAGGAAGTTATGAGTTCCTAATCCTCAATCGAGATAATTAATTGTTCAAAACTGATCAACTAGTTAGAACATATAACTACTCGAACAGTTTATTATTGGATTTAACTATTTGATCAAAATATCTGTTTAATTCTCGATGACGAGAAACCCACTTGAAATAAAAATTCATCTCAGAACAGAGAACAACGTTTCAACCTTCTTGGGTCATCTTTAGTTTAACAAGGTTAACCTGAAAGTGACCTAGGAAGGTCGAAACGTTGTTCTCTGCTTTATTAGTAAAAGTGTTAAAACTCATACCAGCTGTTCTGAGATTCATTTTCACAGCTTTATTATTTGATCAGGAAACCTGTGGTTTAAATGAATTTTTAAACTGTATTTTGGCGTAACCTACTGACTCTTGAGAAAGATGTCTGTATGAATGTGAATTTTTTCTCATAATTTTCGTCTTTCAACTGAGCTCCCACATCACACGGCTGTAAATCTGGGGGCTTATAACACTAAAAACCGGATTTCGATACAGCACAGATTAATCATTGTGTAGTTTTGTGCTTAAAAACAACAACAAACATTCTTTCAGTTTACACAGTGCAGTTTTATATTAAAATTTGATACACGACAGTATTTTAAATAAAACATGAGAAATTGTGTTTCACCTTAACACTTTTGGAAGATTTTATTACACATATGATCAGATGTTTTGATTTTAGTTATTTGTTACTCTAGTGGTTCAAAGTGAATGACTTTTTAAAGCTTTCATGGATATCAATAAGATACTGAGTGCCTTATATCAAAACTGTTTTGAGTATTTATATCAGCAAATCACATGACAACACTTTGACATTCTGTGGCTTTGCGTAAATAGTGTAACGTCATCAAAAATTGATACCTTTCCGACACAAAATCATTATACAATCAAATCACAAAGATATGTTGAGTAGGGCATTTAGAATTTCCGTCACAGGTATGTGCGTTTTACTCCACGGAATTGGAAAAATAAGAAATATGGATTAGTTTGTGACACCATGACCATTAAAAAAAAGACCTCCAACAAGTCTAATTCCAGTTCCGGTAAATAAAGTATTAGTGCTTCATCTTCTAACAGGTAAGAATCTATGAGCATGAAGGTCAGTGAGAAAAGCTGTCTACGTGACCCAAGCAACAGAATGTGACGTAATCTCGAAGAATTTCCGACTGGAAAAGCGCAACTTTTCGCGTGCACACTTGTTGTTTCCACGGCATAACTGTCCAACCATGGAATATCTGAAGCAGTTGAAGGAAGAAATGATTATGTATGCTATTCCATACGCAGCCATGTCGGTCAAGTCGACGAAAACAGCGCCTATAGATGTCCATGCAATTAGACTGCTAAAACAAGTTCTGGGAAATAGTCATATTTTTGCACTAGATGGGAACAGTGGTGTGTCTTGAGCGTTATACGGCTTTGTGATAGTGGCTTTTGAAAATATAGCTACGTTGTGGGTCTCTTGTTAAGAGCAGAGTCATTAAATAGAACATGACCGGACAAACGGTGACTACACGGTGAGGCTCCAAAATCATTCTAACATAAAGTACTCAATCTCTGGATATAAGCATATATAAATATATGTATTTGGCTCCTGAATCAACCTAATATTATAAACGTTTTAGTTTCGAACTAGGGAGGTATTTAAAAGGTCTACAATGGCCAGGTGATGAAGGCGTTCGACTCGTAATCTGAGGGTCGCGGGTTCGAACCCCCGTCGCACCAAACATGCTCGCTCTTTCAGCCGTGGGGGTGCTGTAATGTGACAGTCAAACCCACTATTCGTTGGTAAAAGAGTAGCCCAAGAGTTGGCGGTGGATGGTGATAACTAGCTGCTTTTCCTTTAGTCTTACACTGCTAAATTAGGAATGGCTAGCGCAGATAACTCTCGTGTAGCTTTGCGCCAAATTCCAAACAAATAAACAATATATATATATTGTAAAAAAATATTTCGGTAAAGTGCCCCATTTATCAGGTTTCTAAAGTACTTATTGATTTCAGTTACATCAAAAAGTTGAAAATTAACGCCAGTCTTTGATGTAACTAAAACAAAAACAAACCATTAATTGTTCTGTTGACTGCTTCCCGTGTTTCTCAGTTCGTTTTGTTTGTTGTTTTTTTTTTTTTTTCTGCTAGGATAAACAACATATTCTACGGTAAGGTTGTCTGGTTTGTTGAAGTGGTTGGAATGAAGGCTATTCGGCCTCAATGCTGAGTCTTAAGCTGTTCTTGAACAATAAATGGTCTATTTCCGGGAGGTCGAAAGAGTACTTAAATTTGGCAAACATTAAAATCAGTGCACGTAGCTAGTGTGTTCCTCTTATCAACAAAACGCACTCATATATATGTATGTATACATATAATGATAAAATTAAATCTCTACGTCACACATACTTCGCTCGTGGAGCTTAATGATCCTTTCTGTTTCCGTCATAATAATTTATTGCTAGTTTCAGAAAGTGGGATTTTGTTTAACGCTTCGAAAATTTAAACTGAAATATATTAACATCTAGTGGTTTAAAACATATAGTGAGCTCAGATGTTAAGCCGATATGTCGTTTCGGTGTCCATCATCACAATCTATCATGGTTGTTTTTCTGGTGGATTACTTGGTTGGAATACCGTCTAACTTTATAGCTATTAAGGCCTCACGCATTTCACCCTATTTAAAGCTTCATTAATACTAGCAATAAAAAAAGTACACACGTACAAGTTTGTTTGTTTTTGAATTTCGCGCAAAGCTACTCGAGGGCTATCTGCGCTATCCGTCCCTAATTTAGCAGTGTAAGACTAGATGGAAGGCAGCTAGTCATCACCACCTACCGCCAACTCTTGGGCTACTCTTTTACCAACGAATAGTGGGATTGAACGTCACATCGTAACGCCCCCACGGCTGAAAGGGCGAGCATGTTTGGTGCGACCGGGATTCGAACCCGCGACCCTCGGATTACGAGTCGAACGCCTTAACACACTTGGCCAACATGTACAAGTACACACATGCATGATATTATATTGCTCAACAGAGCCGAAATATATATATATACACATTATAAATTATCACATGAGCTAAGTAGCCGAAACCTTAAAACTTGTATCCACTCCAATCTGTCCTATAGAACATCACTTCAATCTGTTCTACAGAACATCACTTCAATGTGTTCTATAGAACGTTTGAAATAAGGATCACCATCATAAGTTGGGATATGTATATTATAACAATATATTATAAAGGAAACGCATTGGAGTTTGGAGTTAGAAGGAGCTCATTATTTTGATGATTCTGGGGTTCCTGACAGCGTAAAGAAGATACAAAAGCATCATCAACATTTCAATTAATCCCAATTATTATTGTTTGGATATATTATGCGTTTTACAGAGACGATAAACAGTTTAGGTTAGGGTTAGTAGGTGATTAATGTGAGATGTATTCTAGGGGTTCAGAATTAAAAGTGAGAAATATATTTTTTTACAAATTCCTGCACGACTATCAGAGAAACTACTTTTATTAAACTGTTGTAATTTGATACCTATATTGCCCCCTGCTGGTAGAGCGGTAAGTCTATATATTTACAATGTTAAATTCAGGGGTTCGATTCCCCTTGGTGGACATAGCAGATAATCGCGTGTACTTTTGCTAAAAGAAAAGAACGCTGACACACATACATACACATCAGTGCCACAAAAATACATATGTAATTACCCTAATAATATTATATTTATAATAACACAAGTTTGTTTTTTTCTTATATTTCCCTCAAAGCTACTTGAGGGTTATTTACTCTGACAATTAGGCCATGCTAGGCCATAATATTAAAATAATAACGTTATATAATATAGTTTATTAAAGTATTTATTTCGTGTTACAAACTAGTGCTGAGGAAAACCTGCTGTGTTATCAAAAAATTACTGTTAATGTCCACGTTATTTGACTTGGGTATTGGAAAGGTTCGTTAATACGTACATTCTGATGTAATGTACAAAAACAGTATGTTATTCACAGTACTGTGAGAACATACTACCTTATAAGAAAAGAGCTACTAGAGCTAAGAACGTCACAAAGTCCACATAACTAGATTTATGTCAGTTAAGTATGATTTATTGACTTGAAGCACAAAACAGTAATATTTATTAACATGTCGTAATTAGAAGAAATCACAAGGAAACTTAAACACAAAATGCTGTGCTTTACTGTTTATTTACAATATTCAACACCAAAGAAATTGTAAAATTAGAAACAATATTTTACTGATCTTGTACTATTGCGAACCCTGGTGTCTGTCTTCCGTTTGAAAAGCTGTGCAGGCAGGCAAACCTCAACATTCACTTTTGGAATGACGAGAGAACAGACAAGAATATCACTGACGCCAAGTTTTATTTTACAAGCAGGATATTCTACACTAAACTGTTAGTAATTAATAATACCATTAACCACCTTTTAGGGTCGAGGGTTCGAATCCTCGTCGCACCAAACATGCTCGCCCTTTCAGCCATGGGGGCGTTATAATGTGACGGTCAATCCCACTATTCGTTGGTAAAAGAGTAGCCCAAGAGTTGGCGGTGGTTGGTGATGACTAGCTGCCTTCCCTCTAGTCTTACACTAGTGATTATATTATATAGTGACGGTCAATCCCACTATTCGTTGGTAAAAGAGTAGCCCAGAGTTGGCGATGGGTGGTGATGACTAGCTGCCTTCCCTCTCGTCTTACACTAGATTATATTATATAGTGACGGTCAATCCCACTATTCGTTGGTAAAAGAGTAGCCCAGAGTTGGCAATGGGTGGTAATGACTAGCTGCCTTCCCTCTAGTCTTACACTGCTAAATTAGGGACGGCTAGCGCAGATAGCCCTCGTGTAGCTTTGCGCGAAATTCAAAAACAAGACATTCAATCTCCTTTTAAAATGTGACGTAACTTAATAAAAATATACATTTACTGTTTGTTACTGTTGAGTGGCTATTGGTATGACTGAAATGTTCAACAATTACTTTTTGTGACAGACGATACATGTAGTTTAGGGCTATGGTTCCAAGTAAAACCAACAGTAAAATACACACCATTAACGTTTCTAAAGTGCTTGAAACAATCTAAATTTATGGGCTAACTGAAACTTTTCACGTCACTGGGGACGGGTACTTTTGCTTGAATTACATACTTTTATTATAAACTGTATATTAAACCATAACTTTGAAAGACCTTTTTAGATTTGTTTTATGTTACTAATTACTTTGATTTTTGTTATACTGTGAAATACAAGAAATAAATAAATGAAAGATTCATGTTTTAAGAACAACAGAAAATTTGAATGAACGACATAAGTTTAGGTTTGTAACTTCGAGTGATCATGTCTATTACGAATCAAGGCGCTTATCAATCGCCACGTGGATGTATAGTTTTTTTAGATAGATCGTTAATATTAGTGGTAAAAATGCATATAAATTTAGAAGTAATAAGTTTGTTTGTTTGTTTCTGAATTTCGCACAAAGCTTCTCGAGGGCTATCTGTGCTAGCCGTCCCTAATTTAGTAGTGTAAGACTAGAGGGAAGGCAGCTAGTCATCACCACCCACCGCCAACTCTTGGGCTACTCTTTTACCAACGAAAAGTGGGATTGAGCGTAACATTATAACGCCCCACGGCTGGGAGGGCGAGCATGTTTTAGCGCGACTCGGGGAAACCAGTTAAGAACATACTTGTTTAACATTGTCTATTATTACATAAACGTAATAAAAGACTAATCCGACTAACACGTTTGATAATTCTACTTTGATTTCAAATTGTGAGGAAATTATTAAACTTAAATAAATATTTCACTTGACTGTTTTGCAATAAGCGTAAGAAGCGCGCGCGTATTACATCCAACTATCTAACCTTTCAATAAGTGGCCAGTTGGGTTAAGGCGTTCAACTCGTAATCTGAGGGTCGCGGGTTCGAATCCTTGATGCACCAAACATGCTCGCCCTTTTAGCCGTAGGGGCGTTATAGTGTGACTATCAATCCCACTATTCGTTGGTAAAAGAGTAGCCCAAGATTTGGCGGTGGGTGGTGATGACTAGCTGCCTTCCCTCTAGTCTTACACTGCTACATTAGGAACGGCTAGCGCAGATAGCCCTCGAGTAACTTTGCGCGAAATTCAAAACAAACAAACAAAGAAAGCTTTCATAGAAATGTCAGCTACGTTTAATGTTAATTCTATGTATCATACGTACCAATAGAAAACTAGTAACGATTAATAAGGTATCGAATGTAGGGAGTTATGAGTTCCTAATCCTCAATCGAGATAATTAACTGTTCAAAACTGATCAACTAGTTAGAACATATAACTACTCGAACAGTTTACTATTGGATTTAACTATTTGATCAAAATATCTGTTTAATTCTCGATGACGAGAAACCCACTTGAAATAAAAATTCATCTCAGAACAGAGAACAACGTTTCAACCTTCTTGGGTCACCTTTAGTTTAACAAGGTTAACCTGAAAGTGACCTAGGAAGGTCGAAACGTTGTTCTCTGCTTTATTAGTAAAAGTGTTAAAACTCATACCAGCTGTTCTGAGATTCATTTTCACAGCTTTATTATTTGATCAGGAAACCTGTGGTTTAAATGAATTTTTAAACTGTATTTTGGCGTAACCTACTGACTTTTGAGAAAGATGTCTGTATGAATGTGAATTTTTTCTCATAATTTTCGTCTTTCAACTGAGCTCCCACATCACACGGCTGTAAATATGGGGGCTTATAACACTAAAAACCGGATTTCGATACAGCACAGATTAATCATTGTGTAGTTTTGTGCTTAAAAACAACAACAAACATTCTTTCAGTTTACACAGTGCAGTTTTATATTAAAATTTGATACACGACAGTGTTTTAAATAAAACATGAGAAATTGTGTTTCACCTTAACACTTTTGGAAGATTTTATTACACATATGTTTTGATTTTAGTTATTTGTTACTCTAGTGGTTCAAAGTGAATGACTTTTTAAAGCTTTCATGGATATCAATAAGATACTGAGTGCCTTATATCAAAACTGTTTTGAGTATTTATATCAGCAAATCACATGACAACACTGACATTCTGTGGCTTTGCGTAAATAGTGTAACGTCATCAAAAATTGATACCTTTCCGACACAAAATCATTATACAATCAAATCACAAAGATATGTTGAGTAGGGCATTTAGAATTTCCGTCACAGGTATGTGCGTTTTACTCCACGGAATTGGAAAAATAAGAAATATGGATTAGTTTGTGACACCATGACCATTAAAAAAAAGACCTCCAACAAGTCTAATTCCAGTTCCGGTAAATAAAGTATTAGTGCTTCATCTTCTAACAGGTAAGAATCTATGAGCATGAAGGTCAGTGAGAAAAGCTGTCTACGTGACCCAAGCAACAGAATGTGACGTAATCTCGAAGAATCTCCGACTGGAAAAGCGCAACTTTTCGCGTGCACACTTGTTGTTTCCACGGCATAACTGTCCAACCATGGAATATCTGAAGCAGTTGAAGGAAGAAATGATTATGTATGCTATTCCATACGCAGCCATGTCGGTCAAGTCGACGAAAACAGCGCCTATAGATGTCCATGCAATTAGACTGCTAAAACAAGTTCTGGGAAATAGTCATATTTTTGCACTAGATGGGAACAGTGGTCTTGAGCGTTATACGGCTTTGCGATAGTGGCTTTTGAAAATATAGCTACGTTGTGGGTCTCTTGTTAAGAGCAGAGTCATTAAATAGAACATGACCGGACAAACGGTGACTACACGGTGAGGCTCCAAAATCATTCTAACATAAAGTACTCAACCTCTGGATATAAGCATATATAAATATATGTATTTGGCTCCTGGATCAACCTAATATTATAAACGTTTTAGTTTTGAACCAGGGAGGTATTTAAAAGGTCTACAATGGCCAGGTGATGAAGGCGTTCGACTCGTAATCTGAGGGTCGCGGGTTCGAACCCCCCGTCGCACCAAACATGCTCGCTCTTTCAGCCGTGGGGGTGTTGTAATGTGACGGTCAATCCCACTATTCGTTGGTAAAAGAATAGCCCAAGAGTTGGCGGTGTCTGGTGATAACTAGCTGCTTTTCCTTTAGTCTTACACTGCTAAATTAGGGATGGCTAGCGCAGATAACTCTCGTGTAGCTTTGCGCCAAATTCCAAACAAATAAACAATATATATATTGTAAAAAAATATTTCGGTAAAGTGCCCCATTTATCAGGTTTCTAAAGTACTTATTGATTTCAGTTACATCAAAAAGTTGAAAATTAACGCCAGTCTTTGATGTAACTAAAACAAAAACAAACCATTAATTGTTCTGTTGACTGCTTCCCGTGTTTCTCAGTTCGTTTTGTTTGTTGTTTTTTTTTTCTGCTAGGATAAACAACATATTCTACGGTAAGGTTGTCTGGTTTGTTGAAGTGGTTGGAACGAAGGCTATTCGGCCTCAATGCTGAGTCTTAAGCTGTTCTTGAACAATAAATGGTCTATTTCCGGGAGGTCGAAGGAGTACTTAAATTTGGCAAACATTAAAATCAGTGCACGTAGCTAGTGTGTTCCTCTTATCAACAAAACGCACTCATATATATGTATGTATACATATAATGATAAAATTAAATCTCTACGTCACACATACTTCGCTCGTGGAGCTTAATGATCCTTTCTGTTTCCGTCATAATAATTTATTGCTAGTTTCAGAAAGTGGGATTTTGTTTAACGCTTCGAAAGTTTAAACTGAAATATATTAACATCTAGTGGTTTAAAACAGATAGTGAGCTCAGATGTTAAGCCGATATGTCGTTTCGGTGTCCATCATTAGAATCTATCATGGTTGTTTTTCTGGTGGATTACTTGGTTGGAATACCGTCTAACTTTATAGCTATTAAGGCCTCACGCATTTCACCCTATTTGAAGCTTCATTAATACTAGCAATAAAAAAGTACACACGTACAAGTTTGTTTCTTTTTGAATTTCGCGCAAAGCTACTCGAGGGCTATCTGCGCTATCCGTCCCTAATTTAGCAGCGTAAGACTAGATGGAAGGCAGCTAGTCATCACCACCTACCGCCAACTCTTGGGCTACTCTTTTACCAACGAATAGTGGGATTGAAAGTCACATTGTAACGCCCCCACGGCTGAAAGGGCGAGCATGTTTGGTGCGACCGGGATTCGAACCCGCGACCCTCAGATTACGAGTCGAACGCCTTAACACACTTGGCCAACATGTACAAGTACACACATGCATGATATTATATTGCTCAACAGAGCCGAAATATATATATATATATACATTATAAATTATCCCATGAGCTAAGTAGCCGAAATCTTAAAACTTGTATCCACTCCAATCTGTCCTATAGAACATCACTTCAATCTGTTCTACAGAACATCACTTCAATGTGTTCTATAGAACGTTTGAAATAAGGATCACCATCATAAGTTGGGATATGTATATTATAACAACATATTATAAAGGAAACGCATTGGAGTTTGGAGTTAGAAGGAGCTCATTATTTTGATGATTCTGGGGTTCCTGACAGCGTAAAGAAGATACAAAAGTATCATCAACATTTCAATTAATCACAATTATTATTGTTTGGATATATTATGCGTTTTACAGAGACGATAAACAGTTTAGGTTAGGGTTAGTAGGTGATTAATGTGAGATGTATTCTAGGGGTTCAGAATTAAAAGTGAGAAATATATTTTTTTACAAATTCCTGCACGACTATCAGAGAAACTACTTCTATTAAACTGTTGTAATTTGATACCTATATTGCCCCCTGCTGGTAGAGCGGTAAGTCTATATATTTACAATGTTAAATTCAGGGGTTCGATTCCCCTTGGTGGACATAGCAGATAATCGCGTGTACTTTTGCTAAAAGAAAAGAACGCTGACACACATACATACACATCAGTGCCACAAAAATACATATGTAATTACCCTAATAATATTATATTTATAATAACACAAGTTTGTTTTTTTCTTATATTTCCCTCAAAGCTACTTGAGGGTTATTTACTCTGACAATTAGGCCATGCTAGGCCATAATATTAAAATAATAACGTTATATAATATAGTTTATTAAAGTATTTATTTCGTGTTACAAATGCTGAGGAAAACTTGCTGTGTTATCAAAAAATTACTGTTAATGTCCACGTTATTTGACTTGGGTATTGGAAAGGTTCGTTAATACGTACATTCTGATGTAATGTACAAAAACAGTATGTTATTCACAGTACTGTGGGAACATACTACCTTATAAGAAAAGAGCTACTAGAGCTAAGAACGTCACAAAGTCCACATAACTAGATTTATGTCAGTTAAGTATGATTTATTGACTCGAAGCACAAAACAGTAATATTTATTAACATGTCGTAATTAGAAGAAATCACAAGGAAACTTAAACACAAAATGCTGTGTTTTACTGTTTATTTACAATATTCAACACCAAAGAAATTGTAAAATTAGAAACAATATTTTACTGATCTTGTACTATTGCGAACCCTGGTGTCTGTCTTCCGTTTGAAAAGCTGTGCAGGCAGGCAAACCTCAACATTCACTTTTGGAATGACGAGAGAACAGACAAGAATATCACTGACGCCAAGTTTTATTTTACAAGCAGGATATTCTACACTAAACTGTTAGTAATTAATAATGCCGTCAACCACCTTTTAGGGTCGAGGGTTCGAATCCTCGTCGCACCAAACATGCTCGCCCTTTCAGCCATGGGGGGCGTTATAATGTGACGGTCAATCCCACTATTCGTTGGTAAAAGAGTAGCCCAAGAGTTGGCGGTGGTTGGTGATGACTAGCTGCCTTCCCTCTAGTCTTACACTGCTAAATTAGGGACGGCTAGCGCAGATAGCCCTCGTGTAGCTTTGCGCGAAATTCAAAAACAAGACATTCAATCTCCTTTTAAAATGTGACGTAAATTAATAAAAATATACATTTACTGTATGTTACTGTTGAGTGGTTATTGGTATGACTGAACTGTTCAACAATTACTTTTTTGTGACGGACGATACAAGTTGTTTAGGGCTATGGTTCTAAGTAAAACCAACAGTAAAATACACACCATTAACGTTTCTAAAGTGCTTGAAACAATCTAAATTTATGGGCTAACTGAAACTTTTCACGTCACTGGGGACGGGTACTTTTGCTTGAATTACATACTTTTATTATAAACTGTATATTAAACCATAACTTTGAAAGACCTTTTTAGTGTTGCTAATTTTGTTTTATGTTACTAATTACTTTGATTTTTGTTATACTGTGAAATACAAGAAATAAATAAATGAAAGATTCATGTTTTAAGAACAACAGAAAATTTGAATGAGCGACATAAGTTTAGGTTTGTAACTTCGAGTGATCATGTCTATTACGAATCAAGGCGCTTATCAATCGCCACGTGGATGTATAGTTTTTTTAGATAGATCGTTAATATAAGTGGTAAAAATACATATGAATTTAGAAGTAATAAGTTTGTTTGTTTGTTTTTGAATTTCGCACAAAGCTACTCGAGGGCTATCTGTGCTAGCCGTTCCTAATTTAGCAGTGTAAGACTAGAGGGAAGGCAGCTAGTCATCACCAACCACCGCCAACTCTTGGACTCTTTACCAACGAATAGTGGGATTACCGTCACATTATAACGCCCCCACGGCTAAAGGGCGAGCATGTTTGGCGCGACCGAAATGCGAACCCGCGACCCTCTGATTACGAGTCGCACGCCTTAACACGGGTGAAATGTGAGATTGACAAACACATTATAAAGCTCTCATAGCTACGAAATCGTTAGTGTTAATACTATGAGCTCTCCAATACTAGTGGAATCTATCGCGTGTAAATTATTTCACACGGTTGTTCTTGTTTTGTTACTATGGTGGGATAAGTGGACCTCTCCCTACCGGTAGTGGATTGTATGACGTGGCCAGTTTGACTGCTGAGTTTTATTCGGTATCATTTTAACTCCACAAATGTTAAGTAAAGTTTGAGAAAAGCCTGATTTGTGATTATATTAACATTTTCTTTTCGGTTACGTATATTTTTACAATAACGCCGTAATACCGCTATTACGCAGTTGACCGGAAAATGTACTCACCTCTCACACTTAACACTATCATCACCCTTGACACCTGGTCACTCGGCGTTGAACCAAAACATTCAAAGTGGCCACCATCTTTGTTACGGTTCACATTGGAAATAATCAAACTTCCGTTAGGATAGATCCTTTGACGTTGGTTGTCTGGCAGACGACGGCCATCTAGAACCCAGTACAAGTTTTTTTTGTTATATAAACTGGATTTCTGTAATTTATAAAATCGTTTGATGGTTTCAAAATAAGGCCAACATATTCAAAGGATGTTTTCTTGCACACGTATATATATACACACATTCACTCACACAAATCCCACACGTTTGTTTATGAATGAGATTAACAATCAAAGCATTTCGTTATACGTGCACGAATATTTGTGTTTTACATACAGAGCAACATACTATACTCGAAAATACGACGAACGTGTGGTTTAAACACATGAGATATTTCAACCGTGTTAAATTCCCTTATTATTTTTATAACAAACACTTCTCACATCAATTTAATTGCGTTATCATCTAATATGTCCATCCCACCCCACCCCCAGTGGCACAGCGCTTAGGTGTGTGGACTTTTAACACTCGAAATAGGACTTCGATACCTGTGGTGTACAGACAGCTTGTTGTTAGGTTTGTGCTTAACTACAAACAAACATTCGATATTATTTCTGATGTGTGTTTATTTGTTTGTCCACATATTCCTAAAAGGGTTTTGGAGCTAGTAGGACCTGACCAGGGTGATTCGGGGGCGTTGTAGGACCAAACTTGGCAGGCGGACTCAGGATAGCTTGGAAGGACTTGTATTCAATATACTGTAGCCTCTTTTCTAAAGGGACTAAAACTTGTTCGGAAGGTCACTCTGGAAAGATGGATGTCTAATGGTAGGTATACAAGGGCGCTTAACCCGAACATGGTATCGAACTTTCTGATTTGGACCACTTTTTCTGGGGATCCTGGTGGCAGAACGTTTAAAATCATGTTCATAGTCCCACTCACGAGCTAATGGAACCAAACTTGGGGAGGTGTCCTAAGGAGGTTTGTTTCCAGGTACAGACCCTCTTGGAGTAGTTGTAGAAGTAATTGTAAATGTCATACAAGAACTTGATTGGTGTATTAGTACCATTAAGAATCACGAGTGGGTGGAGCTTGACACTCCTCTACGTAACACACATATTTTATAGTAGAAAAGTATAATTTACATAACTAAAACAATAGTATAATTGCGTATGTTTAGTTTTCAGTGTTTTCAATTTGGCATGAATGGCCCAGATGTTTAAAAACTTAATTATCGACCCAATGATAAACGGAATAATTACTTATGGTATATTTAGGCTCATCCTAAAATGAATCAGTTGAAACATGTCATACTTTTAGATATTTGTATAGAGGTTCTCTGTTTAGCAAATGAAATCCTAGAACTAGAAAAACATTTAGAGTTGAATGATATCAATAAGTGCCTCAGAGATCTTATAATAGACGTATTTCTATTTCTAATAAAACACACAACAAACTGACATTTCTTAACAAACGTTCGATGTTGTAAGCCATTAAAGGCATGTGGAATTGACAATAAATTACAGAATTACCACCAGTAGATGCAATCCTTCAAAATTCATCGATATTTTGACATAAAGATTTCTGAATTGTTTCGTTTATCCATCGTTGAAGAATCTTAAAGTTTTTCGCTATTCAATGAAAGTAGATGGGCAGCCATTGTAATCTCAAAGTATATATTGTCAAGCACGTGCTAATTAGAAAATCATCTTTAGGTACCTTTTTCCCAAGAAATTTCGTTTCTTTCAACATTTTCAAGAGGGCAGTCCAGCACGATAGTCTCTCCAGCAGTGATGGTAAAATTCATCGATGAACTTAAATATGGTAAGCTGAAAATGGTTGAACTTGGAGTTCTTTTCATGAGTTCGGAAGAATCTAAGAAAGAATAAACAAGTCTTATTTAACGTATTTTTTGAACATAAAAAATACTCTAAATATAAATACCTTTTCCGTATTGCTATAGTAAGTTTTTCCTTTCGATCATTACAAAAATTCTGTTAGAAAGCAAAGGTAACTCCAAACTCATATTTTCCTATCGTTACTTTTGTTGGGTTGGGTGCTTGTGAAATATACACATCTCAGTGAAAATGGAAGGACAAAAATTCGTAACGATACCAATATAATGGCAAACAAGGACTGTATTCTTTCTTAATGGTATAAAATGATGCCAAACAAGGACTATTTTCTTTTGAAGTGGCATAAAATGGTGCCAAACAAGGACTGTTTTCTTTCGTAATGGTATAAAATGGTGTCAAACAAGGACTGTTTTCTTTCATAATTGTATAAAATGATGCCAAACGAGGACTGTTTTCTTTTGTAATGGTATAAAATGATGCCAAACATTTCTGAAATAAATGCATTCATACCATCAAAGTGATGATTCTAGCCAAATATATAATATATTGTTGTTATTTCTAAGATATACCTTATTATTGTTAATTCTAAGGTATACCTTATTGTTGTTATTTCTAAGATATACTTTAATGTTTCTAATTCTAACATCAGATGATGGTGACATAATCTAGTCAAAACGTGGTACATTTATATAAAAAATGTTTCTTAATTATCAAGTTAAGCTCTGAACTCCTATATGAATACCATATTTAACGTCACATGGTTTGTTAAGGTTTATGTGGGATTAAGTCTAGTTTACAAGTAAGGAAATCAAAGTCATGTGATTTAGTGTAGTTAACATACGAATACGGTATTCAAGCTACATGTTTTATTGAGGGTCATATGTTGTTAATTAAGCCTACAAATAAAGATATCAAACTAATGTTGGTTGCTATGGTTAATATGTAAATACGGCTTTCACTGCCATATGATTTGTTGAAATTGTTTATGTGGTTAACTAGGCCTATAAATATGGAAATCAAAGTGATGTGTTTCGCTGTCGTTAAAATACGAATATGGTGTTTAACGCCACATGGTTTGTTGAGGTTTATATGTGGTTAGTTTTGATTTACAAATAACGTTGGTTATTTTTGAATTTCGCGTATAGCTACACGAGCGCCACCTGCGCTAACCGTTCCTAATTTTGTAGTATAAGAATAGAGGGAAGGCAACTAATCACCACCCACTGCCAATTCTTGGGCTACTCTTTTACCAACGAATGTTGGG
This sequence comes from Tachypleus tridentatus, assembly GCF_004210375.1. Lineage (NCBI taxonomy): Eukaryota > Metazoa > Arthropoda > Merostomata > Xiphosura > Limulidae > Tachypleus > Tachypleus tridentatus. The sequence goes on along the minus strand of NC_134836.1, from coordinate 70,231,931 downwards.
ATTGATCGTCACATTATAACGCACCCACGACTGAATGGGCGAACATGTTTGTTATGAGGGGGATTCAAACCCGCGACCCTCAGACTACGAGTCGAATGCCTTATCCACCTAGTCATGCCTGGCCTAGCATATGAATACAATATTCAAAACTGTATGACCTGTTCAGATTTATTCACAAAAGGTTAGTTAATGCTACGTGGCTTATTGTAGTTAATAAGCAAATAACAGAATTTAGAACCACTTGAAAGAGATATTAAGACAAATATATTTGATATCCTAACACTAATCCCCGCGGAATGTCTTTTATTTTTGTTTGTTACTATTAATTTTCTGTGTATGTTTTATGTAATCATTCTTAAGTAATGTTTTTTGTTTTTACTATCGAGATAAATACGGTTATTTTCATGAGATAACTTGAAATTTAATGTATTTTTTTAATAGTGGGTCAATAAAGAAAAAAACCCTCGAACTTACAAAGCTAAAATCAAGGGTTTGATTACTGTCGGTGAATACAGTAAATAGCCTGAAAAAATACAGTAAAAAATACAAAAGTAAGTGATTGATTTAATTAATTACATGATCTCATTTCGAAAAGTTAGCTAATGAGTGAATAATTTCTACAAGTGTTTTAACATTTTGTGTGAATTCGTATGACCTCGTAATAATAACATAAATTTTTTATACAATTTCGTATTAACAAGGCCATATTACCCGTAAATTTGCATTTAAAAGAAACAGTTTTCTTGAAGAATTATGTTTGTTTGTTTTGAATTTCGCGCAAAACTACTCGAGGGGTATCTGCGCTAGCCGTCCCTGGTTTAGCGGTGTAATACTACCGCCAACCCTTGGGTTACACTTTTGCCAACGAATAGTGGGATTGATCGTCACATTTTAACGCCCCCACCGCTGAAAGGGCGACCATGTTCGGGGCGACAGGGATTCGAACCCGCAACCCTCAGATTACGAGTCGAGTGCCTTTACTACCTGGCCATGCCGGGCATAAAGAACTACAAACATTTTTCTTCTGGTATCGCTCTCTGCAGTAATGAAGTAACACTATTAATTTACAAAATAGAGTGATCTTAATGGCTGAACGAGTACAAGTGATGCTAAATGATCGAAGACTATTCTTGTATGAGGGATAATATTATTAAAATACTCACAATAACGGTTTGTGTGTGTGTTTTCTTGTAGTAAAGCCACAACGGGCTGTCTGCTGAGCCTACGAAGGGAAATCGAACCACTGATATTAGCGTTGCAAATCCGTAGACTTACCGCTGTACCAGCGGGGGATCACAATAACGAACAATGGAACGATTTTACATTATGCGACCATCTTTTGGATCAAATCGATCACATATAGAATACTTACGCTTATGACATAATTATGCACGTGCTTTTTGAAATTTAAAAAAAGTTTTGTAAGTAAAGCACGTGTTTGCATCGTAAATTTCCAAAATAATTTATTTTGGTCTAAATTACATATATTTTCCATCAGTGTTTTTCTTATAAAGAAGCTTTGAGTGTCTCTTCAGTTTTAACAAAAACCTTAAATGAAATTCAACCGATTTTCAGTCGAATGGTGTAATCATAAAGTAAGGAAATAAAAAAATAATTCGATTAATTTTGATAAGAACAGTCGGACAGCTGAGGCGATTTATTTAAATAAATTACAACCTCGAAATATTCCTATTGACTAGCTCGTGGTTTCAAGACACAAAAGAATAGAAGGGACGAACGAAAGGCTGTATTTTAATTAATGAAAATTTCTGACGAGAACTTATTATCAAACTAAATTATTTCGTTCTACATTAGTGAGATTGCACGTGATTAATGACGTAAACTGTATGATTAATCAGCGTTAAACGGAAAATGAATTATCTTTCTGTGTATTGCGTCCCTAAAATACGACAAAATCATTTGAAATTTAACAAATAATTAATAAAAAACCAAATACAAGTAAATCACATCAAAGAACATAGTTCGTTCATTTTTTATATAAATGTCTTTATTCTAGTGTTTTGTTTGGTCCCATTTCTCCTGGTGTTTTTGTTAGTGTCGGGAATAATTGTCCATTTAATAAAATATTCGGTGAAACATTCTCTTCTCATTTAATCTTTTTCTTCCTTGAAAAAGAACAATTGTTTAAAAGTCTTGCACACACACAAAATTATATTGCCAGGAACATACATAGAAAATCCAATGTGTTTCACAGAAACATATATGTATTACTAATGACAAATAAATAAAAAATCAGTAATTAGCTGCACTCAAAAAAGCACACGAGACTTTCTGAGCTTTGCGTGCTGAAACCTCACGAGTGTGCGTGCGTAAGATTAACATTTAATAATAATTGTTGCCGTTAGGGGAACAATTTTTATTCCCCTCATTAGATTCTAATAATTACACTTAAATATCCTAAACCTCCAGACAAATTATTTTATTTACGTCACCAAATTATGATTCTTCCATGTTTAGAATTATGAGACGATTTGTTATTTCCAAACTTGTCGTTTTATATTAATTTGTTTCATAAACAGACTTTAATTTGAATGATTGGAAAATTTTGGACGTGTGATCCTAAAAACAAACGCTAAAACTTATTAGATAATTTGATATAATTATTAATATCTGATCATAAAAACAATTTTGTGAGAGAAGTATTTTTTATAATTTAGCTAGATTCTAAAGAAAAGTCACATTAACTGGAAAGTTTTATAATATAACATTTTTAAACATTGTTTTGAACACAAAGCTTGAAAAAAGGTTATCTGTGCTACTGTCTAAATTTAACTATCTACACAAAACTAACAATTAACCTATTCACCTATAACTTAAGTGTATTTTTACTTAGAATTAACAACAATAAAGCATATCCTTACTAAGAATTAATAACAGTAAATTATATCCATAGTTAGAATTGACAACAATAAAGTGTATGTTTATTTAGAATAAACAACAATAAAGTATATCCTTAGTTATAATTAACAATCCTCAGTTAGAATTCACAACAGTAAATTATGTCCTTATTTAAAATTGACAAGAATAAAGTATATACTTAGTTAGAATTGACAACAATAAAGTATATCCTTAGTTAGAATTGACAACAATGAAGTATATCCTTAGTTAGAATTGACAACAATAAAGTATATATTCAGTTAGAATTAACAATCCTTAGTTAGAATTGACAACAATAAAGTATGTCCTTATTTAAAATTGACAACAATTAAGTATATCCTTAGTTATAATTAACAATCCTCAGTTAGAATTCACAACAGTAAATTATGTCCTTATTTAAAATTGACAAGAATAAAGTATATACTTAGTTAGAATTGACAACAATTAGGTATATCCTTAGTTAGAATTGACAACAATAAAGTGTATCCTTAGTTAGAATTAACAACAATAAAGTATGTCCTTAGTTAGAAATAACAACAAAAAAGTATGTCCTTAGTTAGAATCGACAACAATAAAACGTATCCTTAGTTGGAATTGACAACAATAAAGCATGTATTTAGTTGAAATTGAAAACAATAAAACGTATCCTTGGTTGGAATTGACAACAATAAAGAGTATCCTTAGTTAGAATTAACAACAATGAAGTGTATCCTTAGTTAAAATTGACAACAATAAACTATATCCTTAGTTATAATTAACAATCCTCAGTTAGAATTCACAACAGTAAATTATGTCCTTATTTAAAATTGACAAGAATAAAGTATATACTTAGTTAGAATTGACAACAATAAAGTATGTCCTTAGTTAGAATTGACAACAATAAAGTATGTCTTTATTTAAAATTGACAACAATAAAGTATATCCTTATTTAGAATTGAGAACAATAAAGTATATCCTTAGTTAGAATTGACAAAAATAAAGTGTGTCCTCAGTCAGAATTGACAATTAGAAAAGATATCCTTAGTTAGAATTAACAACAATAAAGTATGTCTTTATCTAAAATTAACAACAATAAAGTATATATTCAGCTAGAATTCACAACAGTAAATTATGTCCTTATTTAGAATTAACAACAATAAAGTATGTCCTCAGTTTAAATTGAAAACAATAAAACGTATTCTTAGTGAGAATTAACAACAATAAAGTGTATCCTTAGTAAAAATTAACAATAATGAAGTATATCCTTAGTTAGAATTGACAACAAGAAAGTGTATCCTAAGTTAGAATTGACAACAATAAAGTGTATCCTCAGTTAGAATTGACAACAATAAAGTATATCATTAGTTAGAATTGACAACAATAAAGTATATCCCTAGTCAGAATTAACAACAATGAAGTTTATACTTAGTTAGAATTGACAACAATAAAGTATGTTGTTATTTAAAATTGACAACAATAAAGTATATCCTTATTTAGAATTGAGAACAATAAAGTATATCCTTAGTTAGAATTGACAAAAATAAAGTGTGTCCTTAGTCAGAATTGACAAAAATAAAGTGTGTCCTTAGTCAGAATTGACAATTATAAAAGATATCCTTAGTTAGAATTAACAACAATAAAATATGTCTTTATCTAAAATTAACAACAATAAAGTATATATATAGTTAGAATTGACAACACTAAAGTGTATCCTTATTTAGAATTAACAACAATAAAGTATGTCCTTAGTTTAAATTGAAAACAATAAAACGTATCCTTAGTGAGAATCGACAACAATAAAGTGTATCTTTAGTTAGAATTAAGAACAATAACGTAAGTCCTCAGTTAGAATTGACAACAATAAAGTGTATCCTTAGTAAAAATTAACAATGATGAAGTATATCCTTAGTTAGAATTGACAACAAGAAAGTGTATCCTCAGTTAGAATTGACAACAATAAAGTATATCCTTAGTTAGAATTAACAAGAATAAAGTATGTCCTTATTTAAAATTGACAACAATTATATCCTTAGTTAGAATTGAAAACAATAAAGTATGTCCTGATTTAGAATTAACAACAATAAAGTATATCCTCAGTTAGAATTGACAACAATAAAGTGTATCCTTAGTTAGAATTGACAACAAAAAAGTATATCCTCAGTTAGAATTAAGAATCTTGAGTTAGAATTGACAACAATAAAGATTATCCTTAGTTAGAATTAACAACAATAAAGTATGTCCTTAGTTAGAATTGACAACAATAAAGTGTATCCTTAGAATTGACAACAATAAAGTATATCCTCAGTTAAATTAAGAATTAACAACAATGAAGTATATCCTTAGTTAGAACTGACAACAAGAAAGTGTATCCTCAATTAGAATTGACAACAATAAAGTATATCCTCACTTAGAATTAACAATTTTTAGTTAGAATTGTCAACAATAAAGTATGTCCTTATTTAAAATTGACAACAATTATATCCTTAATTAGAATTGAAAACAATAAAGTATGTTCTTAGTTGGAATTGACAACAATAAAGTGTATCCTTAGTTAGAATTAACAACCATAAAGTATATCCTTAGTTAGAATTAACAATAAAGTATATCCTTAGTTAGAATTAACAACCGGCCCGGCATGGCCAAGCGTGTTAAGACGTTCGACTCGTATTCCGAGGGTCGCGGGTTCAAATCCTGATCGCACGAAACATGCTCACCATCCCAGCCGTGGGGGCGTTATAATGAGACGGTCAATCCAACTATTCGTTGGTAAATAGTAGCCCAAGAGTTGGCGGTGGGTAGTGATGACTTGCTGCCTTCCCTCTAGTCTTATACTGCTAAATTTGGGACGGCTAGCACAGATATCCCTCGAGTGGCTTTGTGCGAATTTCAAAAAACAAACAAACAAAATTAACAATAATGTAGTATTCCTTCTGTTAGAATTAACAACAATAAAGTTTGTTTGTTTGAATTTCGCGCAAAGCTATTCGATAGGTATCTGCGCTAACCATCCCTAATTTAGCAGTGTAAGAAGGTGGATAGTCATCACCATTCACCGCCAACTCTTGGGCTACTCTGTTACCAACGAATAGTGGGATTGACCGACACGTTATAACGCCCCCACGGATGAAAGGGCGAGCATGTTTGGTGCGATCAGTATTTGAACCCGCCACCCTCGGATTACGAGTCGAACGCCTTAACACGCTTGGCCATGCCGGGCCCAATAATAAAGTATAAAGTATATTTTAGAATTAACAACAATATGGTATATCTTCGGTTAGAATATATATATATATATATATATATATTTCTAACCCAAACTAATCCCACATATGTATAGAACCGTAGGTTTCTCGACATCAAAGTATTATTTTAGAAACAACAATCCAATTCATATTTCTTGTTTTTAGAAATATAAAAAATATAATTATAATTTAGCTAATCCCACATATGTATAGAACCGCAGCCCTAAGAAATATTCTGTCTCCGATTAGGAATGTTCTAATACAATATAATTATCAGACACAACTAAGTTTTTTTATCGTTACATAGAACTTTTTTGATAATTTGTTAGATCTACTTTAATGATAAAGTTTTGTGTTAATGATGAATCGGATAACTACGGATATACGAACTTGTGTCAGGTGTAACAGGAAAACAAGTCCCTCGCTGGTACAGCGGTAAAGTCTACGGATTTACAATGCTAAAACGAGGCGTTAGATTCTTCTCATTGGACTCTGCAGATAGACTGATGTGGGTTTCTTATAAGAAAATACGCACACACAGAAATACAAAGTTGTTTCATTAAAACAGGGAAATAATAATAAAAGGTTTGGTTTGTATTATGGGACAGTACATTTAACTGGTTAAAGAAAACAAACAACTCAATACCACATAATACCATATGGATATTTTCTGTTGTTTTTTCTTTATACTCTGTTTCTTAGATTGCTAACTTATCAGTTCCATTCAGCCGTCCTCTCTACTGCAGTATTTCTGTTTTCTGCTTTTAGTGCTCCTGAATCGGTTGTTCTACTACTATACAAATAATGGATAGGTTTTCTTGAAGAATGAACTAGTGTTTTACAGGAAATTTACTTTCAAAGACAGAAAGAGAGAGGGCAAAACCATGCATGCCAGAATGACACTGCTGATCGATATTTGAAATGGCCACATTATATTTGGTGATAGCGTAAGGCTCAGAATGCACATACACTTTCAGTGTAAAGCGTAGAGCCTTTAGGATTGGCATACCAAACGTTGTAACTTGTGAAAAACGGTGACAGAAAAGGTCTACTTTAATATCATCTCAGTGTCACATTTAAGTAATTTATCTGAATAGCATGCAATAAGTGTGGCGTAAAGACCAAGCCTAGAAAAAAAGTCAAAAACTAGGATTTATGACAGCTATCACTGAAGGATAAGATGGTTTAAAAGGCTTACAAATGTATCAGTGAAACTGACACATACTCTTGAACATTATTTATTTTTTAATTATTATATTAGCTGTTCTAACAAATTAAAAGAGAATGAACAAAGAATTGTTTTAATATGAATTAACCATTTAATTTAACCATTAGCTAACCACTAGTCTTTATTAAACTTCTGGTACCTTCTAGACTTTAATTTAACCATTAACTATCTATTAGTCTTTATTAAACTTCTGGTACCTTCTAGTCTTTAATTTAACCATTAACTATCTATTAGTCTTTATTAAACTTCTGGTACCTTCTAGTCTTTAATTTAACCATTAACTATCTATTAGTTTTTATTAAACTTCTGGTACCTTCTAGTTTTTAATTTAACCATTAACTATCTATTAGTTTTTATTAAACTTCTGGTACCTTCTAGTCTTTAATTTAACCATTAACTATCTATTAGTCTTTATTAAACTTCTGGTACCTTCTAGTCTTTAATTTAACCATTAACTATCTATTAGTCTTTATTAAACTTCTGGTACCTTCTAGTCTTTAATTTAACCATTAACTATCTATTAGTTTTTATTAAACTTCTGGTACCTTCTAGTCTTTAATTTAACCATTAACTATCTATTAGTTTTTATTAAACTTCTGGTACCTTCTAGTCTTTAATTTAACCATTAACTATCTATTAGTCTTTATTAAACTTCTGGTACCTTCTAGTCTTTAATTTAACCATTAACTATCTATTAGTCTTTATTAAACTTCTGGTACCTTCTAGTCTTTAATTTAACCATTAACTATCTATTAGTTTTTATTAAACTTCTGGTACCTTCTAGTCTTTAATTTAACCATTAACTATCTATTAGTCTTTATTAAACTTCTGGTACCTTCTAGTCTTTAATTTAACCATTAAATATCTATTAGTCTTTATTAAACTTCTGATACCTTCTAGTCTTTAATTTAACCATTAACAATCTATTAGTTTTTATTAAACTTCTGGTACCTTCTAGTCTTTAATTTAACCATTAACTATCTATTAGTTTTTATCAAACTTCTGGTACCTTCTAGTCTTTAATTTAACCATTAACTATCTATTAGTTTTATTAAACTTCTGGTACCTTCTAGTCTTTAATTTAACCATTAACTATCTATTAGTTTTATTAAACTTCTGGTACCTTCTAGTCTTTAATTTAACCATTAACTATCTATTAGTTTTTATTAAACTTCTGGTACCTTCTAGTCTTTAATTTAACCATTAACTATCTATTAGTTTTTATTAAACTTCTGGTACCTTCTAGTCTTTAATTTAACCATTAACTATCTATTAGTTTTTATTAAACTTCTGGTACCTTCTAGTCTTTAATTTAACCATTAACTATCTATTAGTCTTTATTAAACTTCTGGTACCTTCTAGTCTTTAATTTAACCATTAACTATCTATTAGTCTTTATTAAACTTCTGGTACCTTCTAGTCTTTAATTTAACCATTAACTATCTATTAGTTTTTATTAAACTTCTGGTACCTTCTAGTCTTTAATTTAACCATTAACTATCTATTAGTCTTTATTAAACTTCTGGTACCTTCTAGTCTTTAATTTAACCATTAAATATCTATTAGTCTTTATTAAACTTCTGATACCTTCTAGTCTTTAATTTAACCATTAAATATCTATTAGTCTTTATTAAACTTCTGGTACCTTCTAGTCTTTAATTTAACCATTAACTATCTATTAGTCTTTATTAAACTTCTGGTACCTTCTAGTCTTTAATTTAACCATTAACAATCTATTAGTTTTTATTAAACTTCTGGTACCTTCTAGTCTTTAATTTAACCATTAACTATCTATTAGTTTTTATTAAACTTCTGGTACCTTCTAGTCTTTAATTTAACCATTAACTATCTATTAGTTTTTATTAAACTTCTGGTACCTTCTAGTCTTTAATTTAACCATTAACTATCTATTAGTTTTTATTAAACTTCTGGTACCTTCTAGTCTTTAATTTAACCATTAACTATCTATTAGTTTTTATTAAACTTCTGGTACCTTCTAGTCTTTAATTTAACCATTAACTATCTATTAGTCTTTATTAAACTTCTGGTACCTTCTAGTCTTTAATTTAACCATTAACTATCTATTAGTTTTTATTAAACTTCTGGTACCTTCTAGTTTTTAATTTAACCATTAACTATCTATTAGTTTTTATTAAACTCTAGAAACAAGTTGACTCCTTATCTTCTAGCCTTTCTTAGATACTTAATACTTAGATACCAAATACTTAGATACTAAATACCCTTTTCTTTCGGTCCGGCATGGCAAGATTGTTAGGGGGCATTTGTCTCGTAAAATGAGAGTCGTGGGTTCGAATCCCCATCAAGCCAAACGTGCTTCCTCTTCCAGTTGTGGGAAACGCCATAATGTGAGGGTCAATTCCACTATTCGTTGGTAAAATAGTATTTAAATAATTGGAGGTTAATTATGATGACTAGCTGCCTTCCCTCTAGTTTCAAACTGCTAAATAAGGGACGGCAAGCGCAGATAGCCCTCATGTAGCTTTGCGGGAAATTCAAAAGCAAACACACTTTCTTGTTTTAATTAACAGGTAGGCACTTTTTATCACCTTTTGAGTGTGTTTTATGTTATAGTTCCATTAAGATATTTATTTAGGAGAATGATTTATATCGATGTCTGTTATATTGTTATAGATTCCCTCAAACGCTGACATTATGTGAGATTTGTTAAAATCGAATCAAAGTTCGTTTTCTATTTCTACAGATTTTTAAAATTGAAATACGTTCATTTATTGTTTTGAAATTCAAAATATAATAATTCTATTTTAATAATTTTAGTGTTATAACTAATTATAGTTTTAAGAAAGTAACAAAGTAAGAGAAATACTTCAAAGCATTAAGAACGACTTAAACATTATAAGACACGAGAAAGAAGGCTTAGTAAAATGTGTCTTATGAGATTTGGAAAACTTTCTTGTACCTCGTCTTTATCAAATGTTTATTCTCAAAGATTTCGTTATTTCAGGAGAAGAAAGGTGCGTCATAGTTTCTACCCTCTTAATTAAGGGCGAAAGTTCTCTTAACAACAACAATAAAGAAATAAGAGTAGGTTAATACTCACTTATTGTCTCACTGAATCGAAAGTGCTGTACTTTTTTTCCAACAACGAAAAACGTTTTATCTAGCTTCTAATCAGTAACGATTTCGTCGTTTCTAGTAGTTAAGTGAAAACAGACTGTCAGCATTAAAAAGTTCTACAAAACGATCAAATTCCATTGATTAAGAAGTATCAAGAGTTAGCGCGCCATCTGTCGGTTTCAGAGCTGTACGAAAATTAAACAAAAAATTCCAGCACTGATTGTAAGAAATCGGCTTGTTTTTTGTGTATTTTTAATTTCGCGCAAAGTTACATGAGGTATATCTGCGCTTGCCGTCCCTAATTGGTTTGTTTTGAATTCCACGCAAAGCTACATGATGGGCTATCTGCGCTAGCCGTCCCTAATTTAGCAGTGTAAGACTAAGGGAATGCAACTAGTCATCACCACCAACCGCCAACACTTGGGCTACTCTTTTACCAACGAATAGTGGGATTGACCGTTACATTATAACGTCTTCACGGCTGGAAGGGCAAGCACGTTTGGCAGAACATGGATTCGACCCCGCGACCCTCGAATTACGAGTCCAGTGCCTAAACCACCTGGCCATGCCGGACCGATCCCTAATTGAACAGTTTAGGACTAGAGGAAAGGCAGCTAGTCATCACTATCCACCGCCAACTCTGGGGCTACTCTTTTACCAACAAGTAGCAGTTGTCACTTTATAATGCCCCCACAGTTAAATGGGCGAGTGTGATTGGTGTGACAGGGATTCGAACCCACGATCTTCAGACCCACGAGTTCATAGCCCTGACCACTTGGCCAAAGAAGCTCTTACGTTTGCCATCCAATCATTTCACACACGTGTTATTACAGGTGATAATCACTCATTAATTGTAGCGTCGATACGAAAATATCCCGACATAAGATTTTGTGATTCTGTCTGCTTCACTGTGGATTAATTAACAAGTTTATTTATAACAATGAATGAATGATATTATTACTTATAATGAACGCTAATTAGTTTCTGCATTAGAATTCAATTCGTATGTCTAGCCATTAGTGCAGGAGCGCGTGAACTATTGTGGCAGCATCACCCTGAGGATTGACTGCCTACTTACTAGTTTTATAAACATATTTTAACACAACGGTACCTACTGATTATATATACAAAAGTCACAGTCTTGGTGAAAAGTTTCCATCATTACAAAAAAGTTTATATGTTTAAAACAAGACTGTGGAGAGGAGTTACAAACATAAAAAATGATAAAATATTCAATTGATCTTGTGTGTAAGAGAAATTTACTTATCCAATATGAGCAAAATCCTGGATCAGGATTTTTTCCAACTCCACACACTTGATAGAGTAGAATAAAGAGAAACGACAACAAATAGAAACGTTTGAAACTTTTCTAATATTTCTTGACGTGTTAACAAGGCCATTGAAATTCATTGATTTTTGCAGACCTATGTTTGCTCGGCTTGTGTTACAAAATACAATTTAGTTATAATTTGTTTTGTTTTTGAATTTCGCCCAAAGCCACACGAGGGCTATCTGCTCTAGCCGTCCCTAATTTTGCAGTGTAAGATTAGAGGGAAGGCAGCTAGTCATCACCACCCACCGCCAACTCTTGAGCTACTCTTTTTTCAACGAATAGTGGGATTGACCGTCACATTATAACGCTCCCACGGCTGAAAGGCGAGTATGTGTGGTGCGACGGAAATTCGAACTAGCAACCCTCGGATTACGAGTCGAACGCCTTAACCCACTTGGTCCATGTCGGGCGTAATTTAGTGATAAAGGATAGGGTTTGATCAACATACTTGGAATTTAGAAAGTAATAGTATTTTCAACTTAAAGGGTCAGGTCACGGGCGTCTAAAGTTAAGTACTCAGAGGTTTGAGTACGTTAAAACACGATTTTTTGAGCCACACCAAGTTGTTACAATCCACGTGGTAATTATTGCTCTACTTAACAACCGTGTAGTTTGGTAATAGCTCTACAACGTAATTTTTGTTTCCAAAGGTTTTGGTGTGAGGCTATCATGTCCAAAGCACACCTCACTATTCTGTTACTTTTCATAAGCCAGAAACTGGGTAGGGTTTTCGACAAGCAATCTGAAGGTGTCGTGTTCTAATCCCTGTACTACCAAATATGCTCGCCCTCTGAGCGAGGGGGGAATCATTTTATGCCATGGTTCTTAAAGTTCCATTAAGATATTTTATTCAGATGGAAATCACTTGAATAGGAGAATGGCTTATATCGATGTCGAGCTTCTGGTGGGTGGTGATGACTAGCTGTCTTCCATCTAGTCTTACACTGTTGGTTTATGGATGGTTAACGCAATTTAAAACAAACGAGCTATCTATTGTAGAAGGACGACAGTTTTTAAGCTTCTGTTTTATCAGCCATCTGATATCCGCACAGATATCCGTAGCTATTGCACAAATTGTTCTTTTATTCTAGAGTTGCTGGAGGTATATGACGGTTGAATGAATATATCGTGAACGAATCTAATATACACGTAACTTGTGTCGCTTTTCTAGACAGAAATTCTTCTTGATTATGTGTGTACTGTTGTCTGAACACGTGGACGGCTTTTTTGACCGATCTTTGTGTTAATAGATTTTCAACTGTTACAAGTTACCCATCTTTGCTCATCATGGCTGGGATAAGACTTGCTGCAGATGTTTTTGTGAATAGTTATAGTTCTCCAAGTTGTCCAATGTTCTTTTGTTTCCTATTACCATTAAGTATGAGGGATACCATTGCCTCTGAAATTCTAAAGATCTAAACTCACCTTTTACGAATATATTGTGATGGAAAACTATTTCATGACCTTCCACAAAACGATCAATTATTGGGTGACACCGTATTACCTGCGAAACAACAAGCAGTGTCAAAATGTAGTTTTTATATATAATGTTCTCTGCGACGTTCTGTCGTCTGGTGGCCAGTCATGGCCGAGTGGTTAGGGTGTTCGACTCATAATCTGAGGGTCAAGGGTTTGGATCCCGGTTCCGCCAAACATATCGCCCTTTCAGCCGTGGGGGCGGTATAATGTGACGGTCAATCCCACTATTCGTCGGTAAAAGAGTAGTCCAAGAGCTGGCAGTTGATCGTGGTGACTAGTTGTCCTCTCTCTAGACTTACACAGCGAAATTAGTGACAGCTAGCGCAGATAGCTCTTGTATCACTTTTGCCACACAGATAATTTGTTCGATTGTAAACGGAATAAAGGGACTGACCGTCATTCTCATAACGCACTAACAGCTGAAAAAAAAAGAAGAAGGGCGTTAAACATCTCTGAGTCATGAATCTTGAACCTTGCCTCCAGCAGCCCGGAACATTAACTACCAGATTGATTGTACTAAATGAGAATAAAAATTTATAATAAAACATGCACTTAATATAATTTATTCTCTAACTACGTTTGGTACTGAGTCTTTATATTTACGTTTAATTCCAATAAAACGTGCTATTAGATAACATAACAACAAAACTATTGCCCAGATAATTTGTTTCTTTAAGTATTAAATACTTATAGAGGGCTCTCAAACAAAAGTGGTGTTTCGTTAGCTAAAAAAAAAACAGTTTATTTAGATTGGTGGCAGTTGACAAAATGTCCTCACTGACAAAAAATTTGGTTGAGCTGTATGCCAGAACAAAAAAAAAGTCATAAGTGAATCACTTTGGATTTTATGTATATATATATATATGATCTCGGAGAAAGCATATGAGTGTAGAGAAATAAGCGATCAAGATGTGAAATTCGTGACATAAAATGGAATGAATCTCGAGTTGGAATATTAAACTAAAGGACCGATGTACCAGCTCAATAACCCGTGACAGCCAGGGTATTACACATGTAGTCTACACCATATAAAAATGTGTTTCAAGTTTACGATCACTGACGCAAGGGATATGAAATCGATAAATCAGCCAATATATCTGAAGACTGCTTCAACCATCTCTTGTAGGTTTGACACGTAACTACACCATATTAAATTGAGTAACGTCTTACAATACATTAAGCTTTAAGAAGCGGTCCCTGGCGTAGAGAAAGTTATGAATTACGCAGCTACGAAGCTTCTCAAGTATTTTCGTGAAAATGAGATAATTTATAGCAAAGAATTGTTATGCCTAAAATTAATAGAAACCATGAGCACCCGTAGCTGACTTAATGTGATAAAAAGAACTCGGGTTTTTATGGACTTCGAATTTACTGAAATATAGGGGGGGGTATTCCTTAAGACACGGAAGACATGACTTACGTTTACTTGTATTGATTATATTGAGTAATGTATCTATGATTTGTGGGGAGAATAACCTAAATATTATGCTCAAAATCAGTAAAATCGAGTTTCGATATACGTGACACAGAACAGATAACCCATTGTTCGGATCTGTGCTAAGCAATAAACAAACACAAAATTAATTATTCTTAAGCACAGACCTACACAGAGAACTAACTGTACTCTGCCCTTCACGGATATCGAAAGCTGGTTTCTAGCAGTATATGTCCACTAGAGGAGGTCAATTAATTGTCATAAGACGCTGGTTCAAAATGTGCAAATGTGATGTAATTCAGAATACCTTGGTGGGTTATAAATGTAGTCACACTGGTAATGAAAGGGATAAAGAAAATATGTTAAATATCAAAGATAATTCAGTCTAACTCAAGTAGGTCCTGGGAGTGTACATTCTACAGATTGCCTGTCAAAAATCATAACAGTAGTTATACAGATGTAACCATGTGGTGGTGTACAAAATAGTGGGGATAAAAATATACCATGTGGTAGTGTAGTAGTGCAATAGTTATACAGATGTACCATTTGGTGGTGTAGTAGTACAATAGTTATACAGATGTACCATGTGATGGTGTAGTAGCACTATAGTTGTACAGATGTAACCATTGGTGGTGTAGTAGTACAATAGTTGTACAGATATGCCATGTAATGGTGTAGTATAACAATAGTTGTACAGATGTGCCATGTGGTAATGTAGTAGTACAATAGTTATACAGATGTAACCATGTGTTGGTGTAGTAGTACAATAGTTGTACAGATGTGCCATGTGTTGGTGTAGTAGTACAATAGTTGTACAGATGTGTCATGTGTTGGTGTAGTAGTACAATAGTTGTACAGATGTGCCATGTGTTGGTGTAGTAATACAATAGTTGTACAGATGTGCCATGTGTTGGTGTAGTAGTACAATAGTTGTACAGATGTGCCATGTGGTAATGTAGTAGTACAATAGTTATACAGATGTGCCATGTGTTGGTGTAGTAGTGCAATAGTTGAACAGATGTGCCATGTGTTGGTGTAGTAGTACAATAGTTGTACAGATGTGCCATGTGTTGGTGTAGTAATACAATAGTTATACAGATGTGCCATGTGTTGGAGTAGTAGTACAATAGTTGTACAGATGTGCCATGTGGTGGTATTGTAGTACAATAGTTGTACAGATGTGCCATGTGTTGGTGTAGTAGTGCCATGTGGTGGTATTGTAGTACAATAGTTATACAGATGTGCCATGTAATGGTGTAGTATAACAATAGTTGTACAGATGTGCCATGTGGTAATGTAGTAGTACAATAGTTATACAGATGTGCCATGTGTTGGTGAAGTAGTACAATAGTTGTACAGATGTGCCATGTGTTGGTGTAGTAGTACAATAGTTGTACAGATGTGCCATGTGTTGGTGTAGTAATACAATAGTTATACAGATGTGCCATGTGTTGGTGTAGTAGTACAATAGTTGTAAAGATGTGCCATGTGTTGGTGTAGTAATACAATAGTTGTAGAGATTTGCCATGTGTTGGTGTAGTAATACAATAGTTGTACAGATGTAACCATGTGGTGGTGTAGTAGTACAATAGTTACACATATGTACCATATGGTAGTACAGTAGTTATCAGATGTACCATGTGGTAGTACGGTAGTATAGTAATTATACAGATATATCATATGGTGGTGTAGTAGTACAGAAGTTATACAGATGTACCATGTTGTGGTGAAGTACAATAATTATACAGGTGTACCATATGGTGGTGAAGTACAATAATTATACAGATGCACCATGTGGTGGTGAAATACGATAATTATACACATGTACCATGTGGTGGTGTAGTAGTACAGAAGTTATACAGATGTACCATGTTGTGGTGAAGTACAATAATTATACAGATGTACCATGTGGTGGTGAAGTACAACAGTAATACAGATGTACCCTGTGGTACTACGGTATTACAGTAGTTATACAGATATACCATGTGGTGGTGTAGTGGTACAAAAGTTATACAGATGTACCATGTGGTGATGAAGTACAATAATTATGCAGATGTACCATGTGGCGGTGTACAGCACTTACACATGTACACCATATGGTGATGATGTACAGCAGTTGAGGTAATTCGACTGAACTTGTCACTAAGTAATTCTTGTACTTGAGTAGACTGTCTGTTTTCCCTGTCACTTCCATTTTCTTCTTTTCTAATTCTGCTTGAAGGTTTATCAGTAAATTAGATAACTGTTGAACGTACCCAGCTGAATAGAGAAAGCAAACACCAGCATACACTTTAATACATTAAAAGTACTTACAATGCAAAGAACACTACACAAAATGTGCATTTGAAATATGTTTACAGTTAGCTCTGTGTATATTACAATTAATATGACATAAGAGGTTAGTCTTGGTCTCACCTACTGCAGTTGATATGGATATTCAACTTGGTTATTAGTTATTTGCCAGTGTTTACTTCGTAGGACCTCCACTCCTTCTAGTAGAGTTAACATTACAATGACTTACCAGTGCATTGTAAATTACAGCAACAATCTGCAACGGTGTCTAGATAGCGTTATTCCATAATTTAGTATAATTGTTAACGAAGTTTTCGGCCATAATTCTTTCTTGACCAAGGCTTTCTGAAGACAAATGGTATACACTTCATATGAAACCGGTTCTGGGAAAGTTAATTAGTTAATTACTGGAATATTCCAGCAGTTTATAGTTAGAACAATGTAATACATAGAACAAATCATTAAAATACAGTGAAATTTTGCAGTTACATAATGTTTAATGTTCCGTATTATTGTTTGCACTTAACTAAAAAACATTGGTACCAGACAAAGCTAGACTCCTAAAGTATGTAAATGATACAGTGCATATGGTCTGTGTTTAGTTTTTTTTATTTTATTTTTGAGATTTTATCTCCAGATATGATGTATGTAATTAACCGATTATATAAATTTAGGATACAACAAACATCACTAAAGAATAATGTATCTAGATCAAGGCGCCACAGATATTATAGTTAGATTCCTGAAGTTTATGGTCGAAAAGTGATTTATTTTAATTTTTTACACCAGATGTGTCATTTAATAAATACAATAAAACATGAATTCGTAGTAAAAGTAAAATGTATGGTAAACATGTTGCACCATAATGTTTAATCACATGTTAACATGTTACTGGTTAATCACGTAATTACCATTAGTATGATGTTACTGACATGTTGACGAGTTATCACAATTAGTCACATTGTCTTAAATATGATATTGACATCTCGGCACGTAAATGTTATAGAATACAATGCATCAAATTAAACAAGAGAGTGAAATCGTAAACTGAATAAAACATTTAAGAATGCAACATAAGCCTAACACACGAGGGACATAAGCCTAACACACAAGGGACATAAGCCTATTTAATATACTGAATATACTGAATAATATGTCTGCAGATAAGTTTAAATAACATAGGAGATAAGTGAAAACAGACCTAGCGGAAACGTTATTTGATTGGTAAGAGATGAATGTATTTAGCGACCAGTCGAAACACTTTTATTTCAAATACAATTAGAAAAGTACAATTAAAGTAATGTATAGCCTGTGAATGGCTGAGAACGTATACGGTTTGAGGACTTTTTACTCCAGTTTCTCTACTGAAGGATGATGACCCGGCATAGCCAAATGGGGTAAGGTGTTCGAGTCGTAATCTGAGGGTCGCGGGTTTGAATCCCTGCCGCACCAAACATGTTCGCCCTTTCAGCCGTGGGGATATTATAATGTGACGGTCAATCCCACTATTCGTTTATAAAAGAGTAACCCAAGCATTGGCGGTGTGTGGTGATGACTAGCCGCCTTCCCTCTAGTTTTACACTGCTAAGTAATGGACGGCTAATGCAGATAGCACTCGTGTAGCTTTGCGCGAAATTCCAAAAACATACGATCTATTGAATGAGTAATATTTTAATGGAAGTGGTTAGTTGTTTTTTTTCAATTTTGCAGAAAAGAAGAAAAGTAATTATAGATTAGCTGAACGTTGTGACCGATTATGTGAATCGCATAATGTTGCGATTCCCCCCGAACGACCAAGGACGCTCCCAAGTCGATAGCGTAACTTATCCATCAACCAGAAACTGGTTTAAAGAGCATGGTGTTTCATTCATTTATCTTTCTTGCCACTACAACCATTTCTCTGTATGTGAACCAGCTGCACATTATAATTATCGACGAAAGAACAACTGTCAAACAAGAGAAGTCCCAATATTGTTTAAGGTCAACTTTGCTGAGTCCAAACCTAGAAAGATGATCCAATCCGATATTATATGTCCTACAAACCTATTTAGTCCCGATTAAGAGCCCTGTTGTCATCATTGTATACAGTTTGCAATATTTCAATAAATGCCTTCAAAACCTAAAGTGGTCTGAACATTATATCAGTTTGTTCTTCCGGTTCATTATCGATAATCAATCCTTGCCTAAAGTTACTTACATTTAATGTACCCTGAAGTTACCTAATGTTAAAGGAATATGTAAAATGTAGATTCCAGATAAGAAGAGTTCCTCTAAAATTAATTTATTTTAGTGTATACTGAAGTTACTGAATCTTAGAAGAATACACAAAATATAGTTTCTCAGGATAACTTACACATACGCTACTATTATCTAATATGAAATGACCACATCCTTCGATGTTGATAACATCGAATTAAAACCTCTTCTGAAGTTACCTGATTTTTAATTAATACATCATCTGACACAATACCTCTCTGATAATTAACTAACTTTAAATTAACACATCACCTGACTCAATACATCTCTGGTAATTAACTAACTTTAAATTAATACATCACCTGATACAATTTCTTTCTGGTAACTAAGTAAACTCAAATTGATACATCACTTGACACAATACCTTTCTAGTAGTGGACTAACTTTAAATTAGTACATCACCTGACACAATACCATTCTAGTAATTAACTGACTTTAAATTGATACATCTGACACTATACGTCTCTGGTAGTTAACTAACTATATATTAGTACATCTCCTGACACAATACCTCTCTGGTAATTAACTAATTTTAAATTAATACATCACCTGACACAATATCTTTCTAGTAATTAACTGACTTTAAATTGATACATCTGACACTATACGTCTCTGGTAGTTAACTAACTATATATTAGTACATCTCCTGACACAATACCTCTCTGGTAATTAACTAATTTTAAATTAATACATCACCTGACACAATATCTTTCTAGTAATTAACTGACTTTAAATTGATACATCTGACACTATACGTCTCTGGTAGTTAACTAACTATATATTAGTACATCTCCTGACACAATACCTCTCTGGTAATTAACTAACTTTGAATTAATACATCACTTTTCCAAATACTTCTTTGGTAATTAACTAACTTTAAACTAACGCATCACCTGCCCAATACATTTTTAGTAATTAACTTCTTTAAATTGATACATCACCTGACACAATACCTCTGTGGTAAGTAACTAACTTTAAACTGATACATCACCTGACACAATACCTCTGTGGTAAGTAACTTCTTTAAATTGATACTTCCTCTATAGTTTCTTCACATAAACTCAACATTTTCCCTGTACTTGCTTCAAGTTAAATCGCTACGCACCATACATTAGCATGTAGTGAATAACATATATCCTCTGCACTTTCTTTACGCTAATTCAGTTGTACCTTGCAGTTTCTTGGTGTGTAGTTAATACATATTTACCTTAGCCTTTTATTAAGTCAGTACATCGCCTGTAGTTTCGTGCTAGTCAATTTGTTCATGCTTTCTATGGACTAATATTAGAATATTTTATGCTCTGCGGTTCTCACATGCCACCACATTAGAACAACACTAACCTTTGACTTAATGGACATTAGTATAACACACACACTCTGGAGTTACCGGAAATTAGAATAACGCAAAACCTAGAAAAAAGATACATAAGAACAGTACGTACCTCAGAGTTAAAAGATATTAGAACAAGGTATGTCTTGGAGTTAACATACGTGAGATATTACATACCCTGGTCTTAATGGACATTAGAATACTACACACCCTGGAGATATCTGATGTAGAACATTCCATACCCTAGAGTTAACGGACTTATAACATCGCGCATCCTGGAGTTAACAGACATTAGAATATTACATACCCTGGACTTAACGGACCTTGAATATTACCTTCCCTGGAGTTAACGGACATAGAACATTACGTATCCTTTGTTACTGATACAAGAATAAAACATACTCTGAAGTGAACTGATATTAAATCAACACATAACCAGACACTTTACTGACATATACGAAGTTAGTACATTATCTCTTTACGTAGAAGCCTCTCAGTGGCACAGCAGTATGTCTGCGGACTCCCACCGCAAAAAAAAACCGGGTTTCGATACAAGTGGTGGGCAGAGCACAAACAGCCCATTGTGTAGCTTTGTGCTTAACTCCGATAATTCAAACTAAATTAGACATATAACCTATAGATATGCTGAGATGACAAATTTACATATCAGTCTTAGCCAAAGTCTTACGTAAAACATGGCGTACAGAGAACTAGTTTTCTTGTTTGTACTTAGAGCGACAAATTACAGGAAAACTAATTTTTTGATGATACGAAGAAAGAGCATTTCTATTCCATACGGTAACATTTAATACAATTTTTAATAAAATACAAATAAAATATTTTATATATACATACACACACACACACACACACATACATACATATATACGCTTAAGTTTGCTTACTTTACGATAGTTCGAGAGCACGCCATACAAAAATGTATAAGCGATTAGTTTTTATATTTATATCTTTTTTCGACTCTTTAACTGTCTCTAGTTGCTTAGTTTTTCATTTCAAACAAATATAAGCGTCTAAAGTACTTGAAACGATAAAAAAATTCAACATTTCTAAAGAAATTTGCTGAAATTGTTTCTTTGACTGTAACCCTAATATCTATCTATCTCTCGGAATCTGAGCTTCAGGTAGGTAAAAAGTGAAGTAACAAAGTCCTACCTGTAACCCTAATATTTATCTATCTCTCGGAATCTGAGCTTCAGGTAGGTAAAAAGTGAAGTAACAAAGTCCTACCTGCGACTGAAAGAACACACAGAATCCATAACACTTTCGTCATTTCTACGTTGGTGAAGCGAGACTGAAACCAAACGACCGTGTCACGATCTTTAAAGAGCCACTTCGACCAGCGGTTAAGTAACACTCGTGTTACTAAGGGTCTGGCTATCAGAGATCTAACAAGCGTCAGATAAGGAGATGTTTTTCCTATGAGCTCATATCCGACTGGTGGCTTGTCTCCCTGCCGCACACCGAGATGAAAGGTTCAATACGGTCTGGATGTGAAGCACTAGTTCTCTCGACTTAGAATGTTCCTCACTCGTCACGTTTCCACTGAGGATCACTGGGCGGAATTACTTGACTCATTGGAAGTCAACACTGGCTAGAAATGAGGGCCACCAAAGCTGGCTAACGACTAGTCCGCATCAACTACGTTACTTACAATACAGAGGAGACACGGGGAACGTGCTTTCCACGAGCAGACGGAAGGTAAACAGAAGATTAGAAGCAGGCCGGTTCTCTATTTTTGTAGCCTTCTCGTAAGTAAGACTTCAGAGTTCCACCGACCACTTCGTGTCAGTGGGTTATCGTTTTCATAACTGCCACGTTTATGGGCATCCCTACTACACGTTCACAGAGTAATCAAGACCGTTGTTTGTAACCATGGTAACGGTGTGGACTCCGTGCACCACAGAAAACGGCGGGTCGAAAAATGTAATACAAGTGATATGATGAAAGAATTCGGCGTCATTGGAGTTTAATGTGCTTTCTTGGCGTTTCCACTTAGCACCAGCCGTCTCGACTCGCGGTATCTCATAGAACAAGAACCTTGCTTTACGCCAAAATATTAAAACCTTACTCATGCACACGTTCGTAGCCAGACACACTTCGAGTTTTATTTCTGTTACAAAATACATTTAAAATCCAAGCACAGCCAATTACCAAAGTGCAGTTCACGTTTTAAAATTCAGTTGGCAATTTATTCCTGAGCGGCGATCTCCTTCGCTTTTATGTTTTCATGAGAAAAAACTTATATTTCTCTGGCGTTTGCCAAGCATGAATAATTTCGTAGTTGTTAGCGGTCGAGCGGTTTTTCAAAACATCCCTTATCTGCACAGCCGCGTCTTTATTAAAAACCCGTCGCCTTGGAGACGACCGTCGCGATAATGCAAGTTTGAAAGATTCCGCTTTGTTAGTGAAAGACAATGTGTGTACGTATGTATATATCTATGTAAATGATTACATGTAACTCTGAGTTGTAGATTCATTTAATGTGGTAATTTTTTTATATTTCGTAATTAGACAGAAGTGAAAACATCTTAGTAACTAATAAGAAGCTGCACGGGTATCTCTGTGTTTGACTACACCCCCCCCCCCTCCTTCAAACAAATTCAGATTGCGTGAATGAGTGAACTATATTTGACAAAAGTATGAAGCGATACTTGGAACTAATGTTTAATACTGTAGTTACCATTGCTGCTTAGGGCTACCACTAAGAGCACAAAACAGCTTTGGTAAAACTCAGCAGGTGTACAAAAAACAGCAACAAGAAAGTACAGTGAGTTAATGATATCCAATTACCATAGTGACCACATCGTGATTCTGTGTTTATACTAACTATATAACAGTCTTTCATGTAAGGAAGTATTGTTACTGTGTAGTACAATACTAGGTTCTTACTTAGTTACCATAGTGACGACATCGTAATTCTGTGTTTATACTAACTATATAACAGTCTTCTATGTAAGGAAGTATTGTTACTGTGTAGTACAATACGAGGTTCTTACTTAGTTACCATAGTGACGACATCGTAATTCTGTGTTTATACTAACTATATAACAGTCTTTCATGTAAGGAAGTATTGTTACTGTGTAGTACAATACTAGGTTCTTACTTAGTTACCATAGTGACGACATCGTAATTCTGTGTTTATACTAACTATATAACAGTCTTCTATGTAAGGAAGTATTGTTACTGTGTAGTACAATACGAGGTTCTTACTTAGTTACCATAGTGACGACATCGTAATTCTGTGTTTATACTAACTATATAACAGTCTTCTATGTAAGGAAGTATTGTTACTGTGTAGTACAATACGAGATTCTTACTTAGTTATCATCGTGACCACATCGTGATTCTGTTTTTGTAGCAAATATATAACAGTAACATATATTCTTGCTATCAGAAGTCTTATGACCGTGATAAGATGTAGTATTGCTTACAAAGCCATAAAGTTATATAAAATGACAATAATATAAATATATATATTCTTATTACTATAGGAAAAAGTTGCCAAATGTATTTACCTCAAACGGTTGGTTTTATTATTTTGAGCAGTAAGTTTTTTTTTGTTTGTTTTTGAATTTTGCGTAAAAATAGACGAGGGATATCTGCGCTAGCCGTCCCTAATTTAGCAGCGTAAGACTAGAGGGAAGGCAGCTAGTTATCACCACCCACCGCCAACTCTTGGGCTACTCTTTTACCAACGAATAGTTGGATTGACTATCACATTATAACGCCCTCAAGCCTGGGAGGGCGAGCATGTTTGGTGCGACGAGGATTCGAACTCGTGACCCTTGGATTACAAGTCGAACGCCTTCACATGCTTGGCCATGCCGGGTCCTGAACAGTAAGTAATATACTTTTTACCATTATACCATTCATAATATTACTAAATGTGACTTGAACGTTAAATATTCTAAATAGCACTTCAGTCATGATTTTGTTAGCTGTAATTTAACCTTCTTAGTGGGTGAGCTCTGGTATTACGTGAGAGACCTCATCTGAGACGTGCAATCAACTGAGTATGGTTGTAATGCTATTATACTTGAACTCGTGTTGACAGTTAAATTCATATTTGACGTAAATAGCTACTAAATTACACGATGAAACAGATAAAGGTCCAAGAACATCTCGAGTCCATGATCTTTTCATCGCGTAAAACTACTGCATTTTTAACCAACTTTGAGAAAGGTATGCGCGTAATTGTAAAAATCCATCCACTAGAAAGCTGTTTACCACCAGATTTATAACGGATGAATATGTATGAAATATTGCTACCATGTAGAGCTGCTTGCCTTAAGTGACAACCTGAAGGTCGCGAGCTCGAATCTCCGTGACACCATACATGCTCTATTTGTTGGTAAAAGAGTAGCTCAAATGTTAGCGGTGGGTGGTGATGACTAGCTGTCTGACAAATAAGTGACAACTGAATGTTTAGCTACATGTACAATAAAGAACGCGTGTTTGTACTGGTATCCGAGAAAAGTCTCCCAGCCTCTTTGCTGCTAAACGTCCCAGAAGGGATTCATGGCTTGGTTTCCTGTGATGGGCAAGGTATAAATAGTTTCTTTAGAAAACAATTTTTCACTGATAACATTATGTTTATTTCTAACTCATATTTAGTTCTGACCACAACATTAACAATATTATTAAAAAAAACTCAGTCTAATTTTAATAAAATAAATACATTGTTTGAAGTTAAACACAAGACTACTCAATGGGTTATGTGTGCTCTGCCCAACCACGAACATTGAAAATAAATGACATAACCAAATAGTAAGTTATTTGAATAGCAAGGAAAAAGAATATTAGTTTCACAGCATTCAATGGACTATAAAATTTTGCAACAAAGCTTTAGTTTTGATTTTGACGACAATGTTCTAGATTTGATTTTCGCAACAATACTTTAGTTTTAATTTTCACAACAATATTTTAGTTTTGATTTTCACAATAATGGTTTAGTTTTATTTTCGCAACAATGTTCTAGTTTTAATTTTCGCAACAATACTTTAGTTTTAATTTTCACAACAATATTTTAGTTTTGATTTTCACGATAATGGTTTAGTTTTATTTTCGCAACGATGTTCTAGTTTTGATTTTTATAACAATGGTTTAGTTTTGATTTTCGCAACAATGCTTTAGTTTTGATTTTCACAACAATATTCTAGTTTTGATTTTCACAATAATGCTTTAGTTTTGATTTTCACAAAAATTTTCTAGTTTTGATTTTCGCAACAATGCTTTAGTTTTGATTTTCACAACAATATTCTAGTTTAGATTTTCACAATAATGCTTTAGTTTTGATTTTCACAAAAATTTTCTAGTTTTGATTTTCGCAACCAAATTCTATTTCTTGTTTTGTTTGTTACTGTGTACAATAGAAAGATTGAGTGGAACAAGCTGTTTAGATTTAATGTTTGTTTGTTTGTTTGTTTTGAAATTAAGCACAAAGCGACACAATGGGCTATCTTTAAACTGCCCACCAGGGATATCGAAACCCAGTTTCTAGCATTGTAAGCCCATAGACATACTGCTGTGCCACTGGGGGGATAGATTTAATGTTACATGAAAAGTGTCTACGGAAAAGTCATACATCATTCGAAAATGGTCGATTGACATATAATGCTACTTTGATTTATATTAAATAATTAAATATTCAATTTCAATTACAGACGACAGTTGTTGAAATGATTCGCTGCACGCTTGGTCAATCAATAGTCACATAAGGCTTAACACTATATGAGTGCCCTTATAAATAAACTAAAATTACTTTTGACATTTGATACAAAATTGTAAAGTCGTATTTTTCTGCGTATCAAAATAACAGAAATAAGCATAAATTCTTTGAATTTATGGATTAGCTAAATAAATATATAAATAAATAAATATATAGATTATTTTAGATATATCAATCAAGGGTTTATATATCTATGATATGATAATAATGCATTATTTTAATAATTAATTTAAAACCAGATTTGGGCATAATACAAAATACTACAAAATAATAAAAATGCATATAAAGAACCAGTGTTTATTAATAATCATAATAGCTTTTACAAGACACAAAATACCTTTTAGTTTAAAATTAATTTCTTAAAATCAGAAAATTAGTGATATTAAAAGTAAAATGAAATTTTGATAATTAAGCAGAAAATGAAATCAAATATAATTTACACAACTTATGTTTTATAGACTTAAGTTTATGTACAAATACGTATTTATATGAAAGCAATTTATATATATACATAAACATGATTTAATATCTATACGGTCTGGTATGGCCGTGTGGTTAAGGGACTCGACACGTAGTCGGGGATCTAGGGTTCGAATCCCTTTCACGCTAAACATGCTCGCCCTTTCAGCCGTGGGTATGTTATAATATTTCGCTCAATTCCATTATTCGTTTGTAAAAAGAGTAGGCCGAGAGTTGGCGGTGGGTGATGATGACTAGCTGCCTTCCCTCTAGTCTTCCACTGCTAAATTAGGGGCCACTAGCGACTCGTGTAGCTTTACGCGAAATTCAAAAACAAACAATTTCCAACTACACTATTTCTGAGGTTCCATTTTTTGATGTGTTCGTAAGAAAAAAGCACAATTCCCTGCTGCACGGCTCCAAAATATTAAATTAAATTATATCTTTCAAAGAATCGCCTTTCGGCTTCAGCACAGAAGCTGAAAAGTCGTTACGTATTTCTTTTTGAATAGGTGGTAAAGGCTTTCGATAAAAAAAATCGTGAGTTCATCAAAAAAACTAATTATGATATTGAAATTAAAAAGCTATTTGAGGATTATATACACAGATATAAATAGCAGAAGTTACTTTGGTAATGATAATTGTAATTCAAATAAACAATTAATCACGCATTACAAAGAAACTAGAAAGACCCAAATTAAATAATTGCCTCCCAAAGCTGAGTTTCTAAAAAATAGAATGCAAGTGGGAAAGTTGATATAACGTATAACATCACTTTTCTCTTTAATCGATTACTCTGAAGGATATGAAGTTATTGAACGACTTTTTCCTAATACATAATTCATCAATTTGGTTCGAACTGCTTCTATTAACTTTGTGTGCGTAACAATTAAATTCACGTAATTTTCCAGAAAAATCAATATATTGTATATATACATTCGGTAGATCGAACGAATAAATTGGCTTCTACAGCTCAGTCAGAACATGAGGTTTCAAATATGGAGCTATTTATAATGTAATTTACAAGGCGTGACATCTTTATAAAGTTTACGAATTAAGTAAAACAATAACAGATGGAAATACCTGAACATCTAATTTATTTTTGTTTTATTGAGTTTGTTTACTTAGAGAAATTTGAGTGTCTTTAGTTTTTGTTTGTGTGTTTGTTTGTGCCTTCCGCTGTTACAGCGGTATGTCTCCGGATTTACAACGCTAAACTTAGGGGTTCAAACCTCTCGGTGGGCTCAGCAGATAGACTAATGTGGCTTTGCTATACGAAAACACACTTGTTTGTTTGTTTTGAATTTCGCGCAAAGCTACACGAGGGTTATTTGTGCTAGTCGTCCCGAATTTAGCAGTGCAAGATTAGAGGGAAGGCAGCCAGTCATCACCACCCACCGCCAACTCTTGGGCTACTCTTTTACCAACGAATAGTGGGATTGACCATTACATTATAACGCCACCACGGGCCTATTTTTTGTTCGTACATAATTTTATAAGTTTGTAAAGTGTTCCACTTGTAGACAAATAAAGGTTAGAGAAAACTTGTAACGTAGCTGTTATTTCAAATTAAGCACAAAGCTACACAGTGGTCTGTGTGTTCTTTGCCCATCATGGGTATCGAAACCTGGTTTTTAGCTTTGTAAGTTTGTGGACATACCGCTGTGCCACTGGACTATTATATAGCTTTTCCAATGATTAGGAACGATTAGAAAGCAGTGAAACATTTGTTTTATTACCAGTGCTTTGTAAGAAAGTAAAATTATATTTTCCAATACTGGAAATCTTTCTGCTAATTCATAATTACAGGTTCTCTTGTTTATATATTCATTGCTTTAAAACTTTATGCCATATCTTAACAGTGCCCCTAGTGGCAAAGCGGTATGTCTTCGGACTTACAACGCTAGAAACCAGGTTTCGATACCCGTGGTAGGCCGAGCACAGATAGTTCATTGTGTAGCTTTGTGCTTAATTCAAAACAACAGCAATAATCTTAACAGGAAACAGAATTATATTTATTTGAAGAGCTGATGATACTGAAAGTTATATTTTGCATTTATGAAAAACTTCTAAGTCTATCTGTTGCACCACCAATAAGTTTGAACTACAATCTTGACTATCAGACTTATAACGGATTCACAGCTTAAATAAGTAGAATATTATATGGTGTCCCATTCGAATAAAGCTCTTCAGTCCAGAAATCTATAGCTTTATCATATAGTAGACCATGCTCCAATTATACAAATAGTACAATTATTTGAATGGAAGCGGTTACTAAATATGTTCATACTCCCCCTAGACTGATGATACAACATGTAAAATGATTTATGAAATATTCCGTTTGACTAATACAGTTTTATTTAAACTCGGAATCCTTGATTCCATGTGTTTTTTTATTGATATTAACGTTACTATAAGATCCTTCATTTGCAAACAGTTATTTCGATTAACATAGAACCACTCATGCTAACTTATGTTATAATCAACCAGTGAGACTAGTACTATTTTTGCAAACCTGAACGTTACACAAAATACAGATATATCTCTTAACACGGCATGCCTAAGTGATTACGGCTTGTCTTCAAGCCTGAGGTTCACTGGTTCAAATCCCCTCCCCATCATACATGACCGCTCTTTCAGCCGTGGGGACGTTATAAGAGACGATCAATCGCACTATTTGTTGGGTCTCCCGCTGGTACAGCGGTAAGTCTAAGAATTTATAACGCTAAAATCAGGGGTTCGATTCTCTCGGTGTACTCAACAGATAGTCCAATGTGGCTTTGCTATAAGAAAAAAACAAAACACACACACTATTCGTTGGTAAAAGAGTAGCCCAAGCGTTAGCGGTGGATCGTGTAACTAGATGATATTCGGGACTGCTAGCACACATTTCTTTGAATAGGTTTGATCAAAATTCAGCAAATAAAGATTCTTTTTAACACCTTTACCAATTAAACTTTCAGATTCTTAAAACCATGTAAGACCAACAGTAGACACAGAGAAATAACTTGGGAAAATATTTTGTTATTGTTGTTGATAGCTTCACGAATTTGTACTGTGCCTGCCACTGGCATCGAAACCCAATGTTTAGCATCGCAAGCCTACAGACTTACCGTTGAGCCACATCAGAGCAATAATTTAGTTTATTTTCCGAATAATATACGGATTATAAAAGTTACTTTTTTCGTCTGAGATCAAACTTACAACATAACTGTGATAACTCACTTCTCACGATCCAACATGGAAAGCATTATGTTTGTTCGTTTTATTTTGTTCTGGGCGAACTCTGTTTATATTTAAAATCGTAGATGTCTTACTCGTGAAAACTTTAACGTTCCAAATGAAATATCAAATGCTTCTGAGAATCGCAAATCATAAAGAAAAAAGAATTTCAGCTAAGCCTTAAGACAGTTTGTTAACGTCAGCTAAAGTTGTTAGAAATAATTATAAAATAAAAACATCATCGAGCGGTAAGTGCTAAACTGATAAATTTATATTAAATGCGATATTTATTGTCATGGTAACAGTTGTTAACAGATACGTTTTATTTACACGTTCTGTTTATTATGTAATCCCCTTCTATGGTACAACAGTATATATCTGCGGATCTATGCTGATAAAAACCCATGGCGGGCAGAGCACAAATAACCCATTGTGTAACTTTGGGCTTACTTCTAAACAAACAAATAAAAAACCGTTATTAGGTATTAACTGGCGACTTTAGATGAAATATGCTATAATTATTGTGCTTGTAACAATGGCTAACAGACACGTTTCAATTAAACTATCTACTTATTGTATTGGTAGCAATGGTCAATACCTACACTTTATATAAAACACTATTTCTTGTGATGGTAGCAACTATTAAGAGATTACTATAGATTAAACGCAGTATTTATTGTATTGGTAGCAATTATTAACAAATAACTTTGAATTCAGTGCTTTATTTATTGTTAAGTAACAGTTGTCAACAATGAGTTTTAATCAAATGTTTTACTTATTGTATCAGTAACAAGTGTTAACAGGTAAGTTTGAATCATGTGTTTTACTTATTGTATCAGTAACAAGTGTTAACAGGTAAGTTTGAATCATGTGTTTTACTTATTGTATTGGTAACAGTGTTAACAGGTAAGTTTGAATCATGTGTTTTACTTATTGTATCAGTAACAAGTGTTAACAGGTAAGTTTGAATCATGTGTTTTACTTATTGTATCAGTAACGAGTGTTAACAGGTAAGGTTGAATCGTATGTTTTACTTATTGTATCAGTAACAAGTGTTAACAGATAAGTTTGAATCATGTGTTTTACTTATTGTATCAGTAACAGGTGTTAACAGGTAAGTTTGAATCATGTGTTTTACTTATTGTATCAGTAACAAGTGTTAACATATAAGTTTGAATCATGTGTTTTACTTATTGTATCAGTAACAAGTGTTAACAGGTAAGTTTGAATCATGTGTTTTACTTATTGTATCAGTAACAAGTGTTAACAGGTAAGTTTGAATCATGTGTTTTACTTATTGTATCAGTAACAAGTGTTAACAGGTAAGTTTGAATCATGTGTTTTACTTATTGTATCAGTAACAAGTGTTAACAGGCAAGGTTAAATTATATGTTTTACTTATTGATTGGTAACAAGTGTTAACAGGTAAGTTTAGATCATATGATTTACTTACTGCATTAGTAACAAGTGATAACAGGTAAGATTGGATCATACATTTTTATGGGTTTTTTTTTCAAGGTATTCGAAACCCATGGTATAACATTTCGCTCATCATGGCTACACTACCTCGATCATCTAAGAAAATGTACAATTCAATGTTACGTCGTTTTTAACACTTATAACGTCATAATTTCAGTATTTAGAAAAAAACAACAATTAATTATTATTGTATTCGTTGAAACACAATATTGGACTTCGTTAAGCTTTTAGTTAACACTGGCTCATTTTGTTTGTCTGCATAAATTATGAAACTCCACATCTTGCAATAGGATAAACATGAACTGTTCAGCATCTCTCTCTTAATTTGGCATCATTAGGCGTACGAACTCACTAGAGCTTAAACTTTTCTTAAGGTTATTCTCAAGATGTGAATTATGAGGAGAAACGATCGTGGATTTAATCGATTTCCGTTTTCTAGTCATTCCTTTTTGTCTTAGTGAAACGAAAGATTCATAGGGGATTAAAACGAAGTATAGCTTGATTTGATGAGCCACTACATTTAACGAAGTAATAACATTTCCGGAGTTATAATTACTTAAGCAATACTTTCAGATCATATCTGTCGCGACTTATTAAACAGCATTCTTTAGTATTGTATCATTATGTTCCAAAGTCAAAACAAACGTTTTGATAAACGTTTTTAAGAACCATGAACAGCTGTACTAAGAATTGATGGCCCCGGCATGGCCTGGTGGTTAGGGCGCTCGACTCGTAATCTGAGGGTCGCAGGTTCTAATCCCCGTCACACCAAACATGCTCGCCCTTTCAGCCTTTGGCGTGTTATAATTTGACGGTCAATCCCACTATTCGTTGGTAAAAGAGTAACCCAACAGTCGGCGGTGGGCGGTAATGACTAGTTGCCTTCCCTCTAGTCTTACACTACTAAATTAGGGACAGCTAGCATAGATATCCCTCGTGTAGCTTTGCACGAAATTAAAACAAACAAACAAATAAGAATTGTTGGAACTTTAACTTTTTTCTTGATTTTAGCTTTCTTGTTTTCATTATTAGTTTAAAGTTAAGATTCTTTTAATTCTCGGTCCGGCATGGCCAGGTGGTTAGGGCGTTAGATTCGTAATCTTAGGGTCACAAGTTCGAATCCCCGTGCAGGCCAAATATGATCGCTCTTTCGGCTGTGGGGACGTCATAATGTTACGGTCAATTCCACTATTCGTTGGTAAAAGAGTATCCTAAGAGTTGGCGGTGGGTGGTGATGACTAGCTACCTTCCGTCTATTCTCTCATTTCTAAATTAGGAACTGCTAACGGAGATATCCTTCGTGTTGGTTTGCACGAAATTCGAAACAACCAATCTGAAATTTCTTTTATTCAGGGTCTAAGTAATTCACATCAACTTTAACTATAATACACTCTATAGAAGAAATACTGTTATGTGCTTATTTATGTAATAAAATATTTTTATATAAAGAAAGAAGAAATTAATATATATATTCGATACTTCTGGATAGGATAAGACGTAACAAGTGATGGGATAAGCTGGCTTACCTCCATTAACTTTTAGAAAACACTCCCAGGGGTACTCCGAAGGAAAGCGATTCAATAGAAATATTACTGTCTTCCATCTGGTCAATAGTTCGAAGTCAGTAACTTTGCTATGGTAGAAAGTATCCCTTCTGGATGTATTAACTGATAGAATGTATTCCTATATTTTAATGGGCCCACCAAGCTGTGAACACAGAATGCTTATTTTAGTATTTGTTCTTTATTCTAGTGAATGCTCTAAACACAAGCTGTGGCTTTTGTTGTTTTCGTTTCCGCGAGCCTCTGAACCATATGAGTGTCAGTACAGCCACAAAAATCATATCCTTTCATTATGTCTGTTTCTTTTCGAAGCCAAGCACAAAGATTCACGATGGGCTATCTGTACTCTGCCCACCACGGTTATCAAAACTCAGTTTCTAGCATTGTAATTTCGCGGACATACTGCTGAGCCGGCCGCTGAGGGGGCTTAATTACGTCATATAAGAATAGTTTCATTTAGTCACATTTAATCAGAATCTGTATAACATATAACATAATGTTTAGGGACGTGTTGGTCCATCTCAGTTGTTCCATCTTCCAAACCAATTTAAAACTATTAAAAAATTAAAGCCAGCCCTTACCATTCAAGTATCTATCAAGGTTGCTTTTAAACACACTCCAATTCAGTCTCCACAACATCCAAAGGCAATCGATTCCTTAGACCAGCTACTCTGTTTTAAAGATAAAATTGTTTTAGCTGAAGACAGGTTCTACTTTATCTAAATCTATATTTATGTCCCCTAGTTCTATAATTCTCATTGTTAAGTATGACAAATGTTGAAGAATAA
Source organism: Tachypleus tridentatus (assembly GCF_004210375.1). Classification (NCBI taxonomy): domain Eukaryota; kingdom Metazoa; phylum Arthropoda; class Merostomata; order Xiphosura; family Limulidae; genus Tachypleus; species Tachypleus tridentatus. Next base: position 70,198,104 of record NC_134836.1, on the reverse strand, counting down.
ACATTGTCAGTTCCTTTAATCACCTTAAACACTTCTATCGGATCTTTTATTTCCTGTTGTTTCTTCAAGATAAAACAGTTTCGAGGTTCGTACTCTCGCCTCATATGACAATCCATCTTTCCCAAGAATCACTAGAAAATATGAGACTTCAAAACAAGTAAGTACGTTTTGTGGAACCTTTCACGTTTTATCAGGTGTGATTATTCAATGTTGACGATAGTGAACTTTGATCCATAAGGATGAGGATGAGGAAGAATTGAGAATATAGATTCGGGAGATTCTTATAAATGTGAATATACATTAGGCTTATTTTCTACTGCTTCACATTTAAAGGTGATCTCTGTTTTTTAAAACTAGGAAATTGGTCCCTTAGCTGTCAGGAAGGTCAAGTGATGTATCAGCCTTTTAAAAGGTGTTTTATTAGAAAAAAAGGTAATTTCTCTAGCCGTTACATTAAAAGGGTATAAATCCTTTCACATCGTAAGAAAGGGGTCTTCACAACAATGAGTCAAGTCAATAAGTCGTGACGCTAAAAGGGATTAGTAAAATCATCGAATATTCTCAGAAAGGATGTAATTATAACCGTGAACCTTTTCTGAATTGGCCATTTCTCACAGTATGTATATTTATAAAGAAGATACTCATTTGGAAGATCTTGTGAGTTTCGTAAAAAGTATTTTTTCTTACATGAAAATAAATATTTTTTCATTGTTTAAATAGTAAAGCATAAAGAACCCAACCCCTCGTTGGCTTAGCGGCTGATATGAGGGTTTATGAAGCTAATTATTGGGTTTGATGCTCGCAATGAGCAGAGAAAAAGTTAGCCACTTGTGTAGCTCCGTGCGAAACAGTAAAGAACAAACGAAGAAAAGAAACATTTAGTTTTAGTGCGTTTAACGTGAAGGAAGCTAGTCGTTACCACCCACCGCCAACTCTTGGGCTACTCTTTTACCAACGAATAGTGGAATTGACCGTCACATTATAACGCCCTCACGGCTGGGAGGGCGAGCATGTTTGGTGTGACCGGGATTCGAACCCGCGACCCTCGGATTACGAGTCGAGTGCCTTAACCACCTGGCCTTGCCGGACCCACGGATAGTGAAACCTGGTTTTAAGCGTTGTATGTCTGCAGAAATACTATTGGGCCACTGGTGTGGGGCGGGCTGACGTCAGTGTTTGTTTCTTAATTTCTTCAATGCTATTATTAAAGAATAACTTTATTTTATGTTCATTCTAGTAAGACCGCGTAATTTGATTTATGAAGCCTTCAAAATGACAATAATTCTCTGAGTTTAGTTTTGTTTCGTGGATACAAATCTGTGATAATTTTTTAGTAAAAAAGAATAGTTAATAGCTTTAGGTATTCCTATTTATGGTTCAAAATAAATTGCAAGACCTAGTAGTTTTGTTCCAAGATTTTCTATACATTGAAAACGAAAAGAAACGCTTATCGAAATATTATTACGTTATTCTAATACCCCGAAAGAAGAGAAAACAAACGAACAATATTTACGCCGTTTTATTTGTCTAAATTAGATTTCAGTCGAGTTTCACATTTACCAGCTATCACCAAACTTGTGAATATAATAAATGGAAAAAAAAACCACTTAAATATTTTAAAAGACAAGCAAACGATTTCTGAGATAGTAAGAGAGCTATTTTATTTTTTTACAGACGCTACGTTATGATTTTCACAGAATGACCTTTAAAGATAAAATTAAAGTAATGCGATGCTGGACACATAACATTCAAGACGCCAGACATTTCATTGTTAACTTAATTTTCTGAGAATTGTCGATTTCTGTAGGTCGAAACTGTCACTGGCCATTTCAAACACTTGTCTCGCAAGATCCCGCAGAAAGAATCTGTGAAAACAGAATGACAAAAGATTGACATGTGAAACAATACTTCAAATAAGCAGGCAGCGCCACCACAGTTGATACGCCCTTGATAAATAAAATATTTATTGCATGTTGTTAACCCTTTTATGATGTGTGATAATAATATTTTAACTCGTGTTTTGTAGTTTTTATATTGTTGCTTCACTAAACGATACGTATTTACTTTGTGAACAAAAACGCGTCTCTAATTTTAGAAATCATAGAATGACAAGCCATTCTAGGCATAATGACATTACTAATCGGAAAGCTCTACACATTAAACAAGTATGCTGCATAACAAAGAAAACAAAAATAAAACCAAATGAATAACTGGACTATATTATCTTCCTTCCTGACAAAATCTATAATTACTCATATCGAACAAAAACTGGAACATAGGTAAAAATACAGATGACGTATTATAAATTAACGTACATAGTATAAGAAACGTTCGGGCTTGCTGGCTAGGGTTCGGTTGTATTCTTTCATAATTTTGAGGGCAGTCAGCTAGCGAAATCTGCTACGCAAGAACTTTGCCAGATACTTGAAATCGAATAATGGTACTGAATGTCACTTTTATAACGCGCTCACAGCTGAAGGTGCTAAACGGATTCAACTTCAACAAATCACGAACCTCGGGCCCTTTGATCCGCATACCAACCACTAGACCACGAAACGCTCAGTAACGAAGGAAAATCGCAACCTTTTATTATTTTATTTGTTTCCTTAGGGTACGTTAACTTTTTTTCCTTGTATGCATTAAATACTGAACGTACACAGCAATAAGTAATTAAAGCATGCTTGGAAATTATAACAATTTTCTATGTCAAGACGATCTCTATTATGAAACAATTTCAGTCAGCATATTAATTTCTATTAGGTAAATAAACATCTTATTATTTGCATAAAATCCCAAGTACCAATAACTGGTCATTAAGATTACTAGTAGGAAAACATCTGGTAAAGATAGTTTTACATTTTTACAACTTATGACGATTTACTTCAATACGGTTCAGGGTCACGACTAAGTGAAGAAGTCCAGTCTGGTACCAGTATTGTCAAAGTCATGATTTTAATGCAGGTATCTTTGACCTCTTCTCTGAAATAATTTTTCCTAGCTCATCTTTATAGGGTCTGGAGTAACCTGAGACGATGATTGTTACACTTGAGGCTCTTGTACATACTCGTTGGGATCGAAACCTGAAACCTGGTGGTCCTACAGATTACTCCATTCCTTAAATCTCTCTATCTTCTTAAAGGTTTATGTCAGCCATCTAGGAGTATAATGGACGAACCTTACAGTCCATTAAGCTCAATTCAAGGATGACTTTACGAGAATGTGACGATATAAAAGGATGCAGGTTATGTGTTTTTAATGTACCACCATTTCAAGGAGATGCACACGTTGTTACACCCATCAATGTTATTTTTACTCAAACTGCACTTTCACTGCTACAATATAAGTCGCGGTTGTTACACCCATCAATGTTATTTTTACCTATATTGCATTTTCACCTATACCGTATAGGTCGCGCTTTTTGTGAGAAAATGTAGATAAATCTCGTTCGATATTTTTTTTCCAAATGTGAGCAAACCTGTTATATGAGCACAGGATGAATTGTGGCGTGTCATTTTTCCTTTGGGAATGTTCTTGACACCATTTCAGGCGAGTTGTTTTGTGCTTCGCTATAAGTGGAATGTTCCTCAACTGGGCACTATATGAACCCGCAGATCGTCATAAACAGAGGTCATCTAATTAAATATTGAAACAGATAATCTCTAATTGTGGCAAGCACGTGATTCCGATGACCTCCAATATTGGAAGAGATAACCTCCAATTGCAACAAGCACTTGATTCAGTATTAGAAGATATCACTTCCAACTGTAACGAACAGAAACAACATACAGTAGGTGTCCACTTGTGGAGTGTTTTATATAAAAGACTAACTGACTTTCAACAACTGAAAAACTGGACTATTGGTTTGGAAATTAATTTTAAGTTCTGCTAACTTGTAAATAAATTGCATCAACTGACGGCTCTCCACGTAAAGGAAACATTCAAATGTCTTCTTGAAGATAAATTTGCAGCACCATAAACTATACAATTCTCTTCAAAGATAAACCAAACTTGGAACACCATAAACTACACAATTCTCTTCAAAGAAAAACCAGACTTGGAGCACCATAAACTACACAATTCTCTTCAAAGAAAAACCAGACTTGGAGCACCATAAACTATACAATTATCTTCAAAGATAAACCAAACTTGTAGCACCATAAATTATACAACTCTCTTCGAAGATAAACCAAACTTGGAGCACCATAAATTATGTAATTTTCTTCAAAGATATAACCAACAGAAGATCTCCTAAAGCCGTAATAAATGTTGTACAGGCTCGTTGCCTAATCATTTATTAATTTCAGACCACATGACAAATCTTCAGATTCCAGATTTGCATAGCGCTCAAGTAAAGGGAAGATTAGGCTTCTTTTATGAGAACAATTATGTTTTTTCTTAGTTATTATAAACAACGGTTATCTTGCTTTGTACTATGTGTTAATTGGCTCCCCAGAATTGCTGCGTTGTTTAGTGTTTGTCCAGGCGAATTAAAAATCTCTAAATCGTTTTCAAGAAATCTGATATTCTGAGTGTGGATAATATATTTTATATAGCAGTATATGTTTTTTTCCCTGGAATGTCAAACAGGCAAAATAACTTATTAATCATATTTTATGATAGACTTTGAGTTTCAAAGAGATGAAAATAATTTTATATGAATAAGTCAAGTCATTACCATTAATAAAAATGCTTTACTTACTACACGACCAAGTACCACTGCTTCACATACCACAAATGGTGAAAGATGGGAAATCAAAGTAACGGTATCTTAAATGGTTCTATTTGTTTTGGCACGTGCCAATTTTTACGTGCATTTTAATAGCGATGGTTTAGTTTGAAAAAAAAACACGCATGTAACTAAAACCACGATACGTTCAGGGATTTACGAAAGCCAGTGTTAAAATCATGATTGGAGATTATATGTAAACAGCTCTCATCGAGTGCGTGCTAATAACGTATAGTTTTTACATATATTTCTATTACACTATGTAACAACATTTTTACTTTTTCTTGTTCCTGTGCAGAAAGTGTTATTTCCCAATTGCTTATGTCTAAAGTAAATGGAAAGGACCTATTTTTCTCTTCAAACTTTGCTTTTCTGGCCTGGGAGCGTATGACGAAAACATGATGGAAGAAAATATTTGGGGGCTGATACATGAAAGTGATTTACATTACAGTCGCAAATCTTGAAAAACTGCTCACGTCTGTTCATTTTTAAATAACTATAAAATAAATGCATGCAAATCTTGATTCATATGTTGTTTTATTCAGACCTTATGTAAACGAAAATGTGCAAATATGCCCATTTTTACATAGAAAATAGATTAATTTCTAAATTTCATTATCCAGGTCACAAAAGCAAAGTTTGAAGGGAATAATGGTCATTTTCTGTACTTTTACAACATAAGCAATTAAGAAATAACACATACTATCCAGGAAAAAAATTTGCTTCATATGTTGTTATCTAATAAAATATATAAGATATTAAGAACATTTTCAAGGAGGTGGATAATCAGAACGCACTCTCTATTTAGGTTAAAACGAAAAATCAACCTAATAATAATTTTTCCTTCGTTTTTAAAAAGATTAGAACCCACTGTTTCACCAATTTAATATCTTCGCTGCTAACGATGTTTTCGGTCATAAACCCAATAATATCTTAAGATGTTCGGCCACCTTAGTAGAGTTGTAATAGTTCTAAATCCATATACGAAGCTAGCATTGTAAACTAAACTGTATAAAGAAAGTATAAAAACAGTCAGTAGTAAAACTTAATATATTAAACATTCTAAGCAATAATCTTAATGGAAGTAACGTTAGAAAAATTATAATAAGGTGAATTGCAATTTTTCTTGTAAAATAGATACACACTAGTTGTTAGGCTTAAGTACTGTAGTAGACTTAATGATCGTTTAAGAACGTGACTCAGTCTAAGAAAAACATTACATACTCTTCCCTAAAAAAATCTTGTGACCAATAAAAATCCATATGGAAAATAATAAGTTTACCTTGTAAGTTTTTGTTTCGAAGTTAATTGTTTTATCTGATTACGTAATTAAATATAATTAGCAACATTACTACTTCATGTTTAAATTCTGATATACGCAGAGATAGTTTGCTTGAACCAAAATCTCTTAATAATATTATTTAACTTTGAAATTCATGTAATTAACAAATATAATATCAGGTTCTTTCTGATTTATATCATGGTTACATTGCTTCATATAATTCAGTTTGGGGCCGGAATGGCCATGTGATTAGGACGCCTGACTAGTAATCTAAAGGTCATGGGTTCGAATCCCAGTCATACCAAACATGCTCGCTCTTTCAGCCATAGAAGTGTTATAATGTGAGAGTCAATCCTATTATTTATTGGTGAAAGGGTAGCCCAAGCGTTGGCGGTGAGTGGTGATGATTAGCTACCTTTCCTCTGGTCTCACACTTATAAGTAGTCCTCGTGTAGCCTTGCGCGAAATTCAAAACAAAATTATATTTTGTACACCATGATAATTTATATCAACTTATTGACATCTCAGATCAGAATTTACAATATTTCCTGTAAGATGGAAGAGATGTTTATATATGGTGCGGTTAAAGGTATTTTTTAGTTCACTAGTTCTTTCTTCAAAGGAAATAAACTTTCTGTATTTCTGTTTTAATAAAGTAAATATATTATGTGTTTTTATGGATCCTTGGTAAGTCTGCGAACTTATAACGCTAAAAATAAGATTTTGATAGCCGTGCTTATTACCTATATACAAACAAACAAAAACTCATGCACACTTTCTTAGGGATGAGAGTGGGTGACCTGTTAAAAATTGACCACTCCATTCTCCTGGCAAATTAAAATAATAAACACTATTTGCAAGTACTTCGTTGCTTTAAAATGAAACAATTTGTTACAGTATTGATTAATAATTATATTTATTGATAGTATTAGGTTTGGTACATGTAGAATTAAAATAGTTCACACCGTATTGATAGTTAGTGTTAACAGCTAGCTGTAGAACTGATATAACACGTGTATTTATTGATGGACAATATCAGGTTTGGTACATGTAGAATAGTTCACACCATATTGATACTTTGTGTTATCAGCTAGCTGTAGAACTGATATAACACGTGTATTTATTGATGGACAATATCAGGTTTGGTACATGTAGAATAGTTCACACCGTATTGATACTTTGTGTTATCAGCTAGCTGTAGAACTGATATAACACGTGTATTTATTGATGGACAATATCAGGTTTGGTACATGTAGAATAGTTCACACCGTATTGATAGTTAGTGCTATCAGCTACCTGTAGAACTCATATAACACGTATATTTGCTTATAGATAGTATTAGGTTTAGTACGTGTACAATTAGAATAGTTGATATATTACAGAAACTACTGGTTTTCTACTCCTAAAATATTGCATACTTATATAGAATGTAATGTTTTCTGAAAGTTGAAGTCGCACACATTTTTGTTTCGGGAGAGGGTTGGGGTATTAAAGTTCCTTTATATGAGTAATAGCAAAGCCATATTGGGCCACGGGGAATTGAATCCTGGATTTTAGCGTAAACTTACCCTTGTTCCTTCAGGGAACAACTCAGAGTTTACTGAGAATTTAACTTATAAATAAATTGATTAAAAAGGAACTGTTTTCTCACTTTTTACAAAATAAGTTAAAATTCAATCAGTATATAATTATATTAATTCTGCCATTGAACATTGCCTGTTGATTAAGTTATCACACCAGTTTTCTTTCAACCCTTTTGTACAATCGCTGTCGAACTTACAAAATTAGATACTTAAGCATTCACTCCACATTTAGTGACTAATTTAAAGCGCCATTCGATTTTGACACTGTTTGATAATGCACTTCCTGGAAGACATTGGATCAATATTTCAGATAAATGCAGTTAATGCAAAATAAATGAAAAACCAAATGCAACTGTAGAAGAAAGACTGTTACTACCGATAGGTGCTTATTATTTAAACTTAAGTTTAATATATGCAGTCGTTTATCGTTTTCCCAAGCTCATGAATGTCTCCTTAGTGCTAAACTTTTTTCCGTTGCTATACGTTCTTTGTATAAAACTCTTCAGTTAACAAAGTACATTAGCACACCAACAATATCAACTACGTGAATACCCTCATGGAACGTATACGTATAAACATCAGATCTAATATAAACAATATCAGCTAACTTAAACTTACTTCAACGTATAACGATAAGTGCGAATCTCGAAGTAACAGCTCTGAAGACATTTGTTTGTTTGTTTTGAGTTTTGCACAAAACTACACGAAGGCCATCTGCGCCATTTTGCAGTGTAAGACTACAAGGAAGGCAGCTAGTCATCACCACTCACCGCTAACTCTTGGGCTACTCTTTTACCAACGAATAGTGGGATTGATATAACGCCCCCACGGTTGAGAGGGCGAGCATGTTTGGTGTGACGGAACTTCGAATCTGCGATCCTCAGATTACGAGTTGAATGTCTTAACCACCTGATCATATGTCAGGGCTCTAAATTAGTGGACAAATAAAACTGTTTTATATAAATTTCTTTTTTGATATATTTGGATCATATGTAGTCCTAACCTTTTTTTGATGTACGTATAGATACTTAAAATTCTCTCTCTGAAACTGTTAAATCGTGTATATATTGGTTAGTACACTTGTAATCTGGACCAGAGATTTGAGTTCTTTCTAGATTTTCATTTTCCTGCTTTTTTAGCACCTGTCCAAAGACCAGGGTTCATTATCTGTGTCTTATTCTGCTGAGCGCCACAGAACGTTTCTTTGTTCTTCAGTCAGTAAGTGATACAATTGTCGTATAGGATAACAAATACATTCATTAACTAGTTCCTAAAGAAATAAGAATCTTGGATCCACAGCCATGATGAGTACATTTTTCGCCTGATTTTGAAACCATCTATGGTTCTTCATTGTAACTAGGACTTTGCTTGCAATTACTTTAACACCATAGGAACTCTGAATCAGTTTTCCCAAATATGAATGGAGACTGTGAACAGTTGTAATCACAGTCAATAGTGCTGGATATTTTTCTTCACTTGCTCTGTACGCTGTCTGTCCAAATCGCTCATTACTTTCACAGAGGTCTGATTCAACGGGTCATCTTGACGGGAAGTATTGAATTTCAGCCATTAAAAAGAAGGTTTTTTTAATGATTCTCTTCAAGGCATCTGTCCTCATAATATTTCTGATTTACATCATTGCTTGGATCAGTTTATTGGTTTTATTCCAAGTTTCATCTGATTTTTCATAGAGGTTTTGTGGATTATTAGGACTTCGAGAACATTATTTTTATATCTCATCCTATTATTACTTGTCCCTGGAACATTTGCCATTGAGTTATAGACTACTTGCAATATATTCAAAGAAACAAGAACTTTCAGACACTTTTCATGGCTACCCGAATAGTGCTTGTATTACAATGTACACTAAAGATGTACGTCATTAACCCATTAATGTCAAACAAAGTTCAGTGCGTAATCCTGTTCCTTCAAGATGCTCCCTATGTATATGATTCTGGAAACAAAAAGATGTGTTGAACTCTTGATGTCAAGACACGACTCCTGGCAAGAGGACGGGTGTCGTTCTCCAATATAGAAGTGGTGACAGTTGTTGTATTGTACTTTACAAATTATGTTGGTGTTGTGTTTGTCAGTGTAGTTTTTACACAGTGTAGACTTTAGTTTTGTTCCTGGTCTTTAAATAAATTTGGTGTTTACTGAACGTTGTGCTTTGTTATAAGTTTTTTCTAAATGTTGGTTATTTTTTCACTGATGTCGGGAACATATGGTATATAGTAGTGTAAGGTTTTGTAGCTTGTTGTTCGATTGTTGTTGATTGTATAACTTTTTCAAGGGGTTTTGGAGGAAACTTGTTGTTGTTGATGAAGTGTTGTTTTATTTTGTTCATTTCATCATTAATTTTATCTGGTGAACATAGTTTTGAGGCTGTGATTATTTGTTTTTTTAATATGTTGAATTTTTGTTTTGTTTCATGTGTTGAGTCTCAAGGAATGTATAATCCAGTATGGGTGATTTTTCTGTGGATTTCTGTTTTGAATTGTTTATAAGTTCTTGTGATATTGAGGTCAATAAATGCTACTTGGCTAATCTTCTCGTGTTCACAGGTCAACTTCATGTTGGGTGTACAGAGCTAATATGGTTGAAAAGTGTGTTTTCGTAGATGTGAACACAGCAATTGAATCGTCAACATACCTGTACCAGTAGGTGGGTGTAAGGGTGAATTGATAGCTTGAGATACAATCTGTGTCATAAAAATGTTAGCTTGAACTGGTGACACTGGATTCTCTATCCGTAAGCCAATAACATCAACAAATTTCCTCCAAAGACCATAGAAAAATTTATACGCAAACACACCTAGACCGGCAACAAACAAACAACAATAAATCCCAAGATACAACAAACTACAAAACCTTATACTGTTGCATACCATATTTTCCCGACATGTGAAAAAATAACCAACATTTGGATAAACTTATAAAAAACACAACACAAAAACCAGGTACAAAACTAAAGTCCATACTATATAAAACTACACTGACAAACACAACACCAGCATAATTTATAAAATACAATACAACAACTGTCACGACTTTTGTATTGGAGAAACAAGCAAAAAAATGGAAACCAGATTCAAAGAACAAAAACAAACACTTTCACACATTTTTAAACACTGCAAATCAAATAAACACAACATAACCATAAAAAACGTCCAGATACTAAGTAGGGAAACAAATATAAACAAACGTAAAATCAAAGAATCCCTACTTATACAGCAACTGAAACCAAATTTAAACCAATGTAAAGGAACAACTTTATACCTATACTATTTAATAACCTAACATCTAACTGCAACGCCCCTACAATTTCTTACTCATTTATACTCTCATCCCTAAGGCGTGAGCTTGGCAACGGCCAGTTGCACACTTTCTCTTTGTTAACCTAACGATGACCTAAGAAGGTCGAAACGTTGATCTCTGCTTTATTAATAAAATTGTTAATACTTGTATCAGCCGTTCTGAGATATAGTCTTATTTCAAGTGAGTTTTTCATCATCAAGAAAAACTTAAGTTTTATCGATATAGCCTTGAGTGACTTACGGCTGAGTCACTGTGGGGGCTCATTGTATGAAATCTTTCAAGTGGAGCTACACCTTATGAGCTCTTGGATTAAAAAACCAGGTTACAAGCTCCTAAGGTTTTGATGTAGCCTTCCTAAAAATTGAACAGTTAATTAGAGGGAAGGCAAGATGCCAACAGTACCTGCCAGTACAAGGACTTTTTCTGGCTCTTCAACAGGATAACGGTACTGATTGTTACATTTATAACGTATTTACTGATGAATAAACGCAGACATAAAAACTTTAAGACCATATTTTGACTACAAACCTTCATTAATAATTTAATCCATAGGGGAATCGAGTTACTAGTATTAGTATTAGATGAAACAAGTAACTGGATTTGACGTGCCTTTTAAGCAAAGTTACATTAATTATTTTCCCTTAATATAAATTTTATTAAAAGTATAGGTTAAAAAACTTAATATACATATACACAATGTATTAGCGAAGTACTCGGCTTGGTCGGGTTACTGGGTTAATAGTGTGTATATTCTGAACATATGTTAGGATAAAAGTATAACCTATATACTTTTATTAATAAGCAACATGACATAAAAGTCATTCTTGGAACGTATTGTTATCAAAACGCACTGGCTTTTCTACATATTAGAAGTTGTTATACGAGGGCTGTTCAAAAAATACGCGGACTGTTTGAATTGCGCGGCTCCAGTTGGTTCCAGGGGAATCCGCTTGGTGTCGCTAGGTTCGCACAGACCAGCTGATTACGACGCCATTTTCCGATTGCAGATATCTTCATTTGTGTATTAGCTACGCGGTTTTAAGTGAAGTGCGATTTTTGCGTTTGGCGGATTTCAGAATGAATGACCTGAAGGAGCAACGACTTTCCTGCAAAATTTTGTGTTAAACTTGGAAAATCTGCGACTGAAACTTTTGCTATGCTTAACACGGCTTACGGTGATGTTGCTATGAATCGTACGGCATGTTTCAAGTGGCATGAACGTTTTAAGGATGGTCGACAGTCCATTGAAGATGACGAGCGTCCTGGACGTCCTTCCACGTCAACTGACGACCCACACGTCGACAAAATCAACACCCTGGTGCGGGCAAATCGACGTCTGACTGTCAAAGAGCTTGCTGAAGAGTGTGGGATATCAGTTGGATCTTGTTACGAGATTTTGACCGAAAAATTGAAGATGCACCACGTTACTGCGAAATTCAGCCCTCAGAACTCGTGAGTTTTTGGCCAAACACTCGATCACTGTTCTTCCCCCCCCTACTCACCTGACCTTGCTCCTTGCGATTTTTTCTTGTTCCCCAAACTCAAAAGATTCTTGAAAGGAAGAAGATTTGAGACGATTCCCGAGATTAAGGCAAATGCGACGAAGGAGCTGGAGGACAATACAAAAGAAGCGTACCAGGACTGTTTCAACAAGTGGAAACACCGTTGGGAAAAGTGTGTGCGTTGGGGAGGAGAGTACTTTGAAGGGGTCCCAGACCTGTACCTTCTAAATAAAGTACATTTTGTTTTATGACGTCAGTCCGCGTATTTTTTGAACAGACCTCGTATAAGGAACCACTTCTTTTTAATGCGGTTTTATGCTAGCTTGTCTCATTAAAAAGATGCGCATCCAAGCACGCACGTAGATAAGATAAGTAATAATACCCAGATGTGTACCCCCAGCGCTTTCCTAGCATGAATGCGTAATTTCAGATTCCTAGGTTTTTTCTTCTTGAAGCTGTAGCGGCTACATGTCTTTTCTTTGTGATTTTTCGTACAAAAAAGATGTGGAAACGTATGCATACTCGCATGTAGATAATTACTAATACCCAAGTGCACACTCTACGGGTCCACTTAGTATTGTACAAAATTGTTCATAATTTTTCCTATGTGGTTTTTGTTAACTTGCGTCACAAAAACATGGATAGGTAGTAATACACAGGTGCAAAATTTCAGCTCCACTCAAAACGTGTGCAATATTTCAGGTTTCTAGGTTCTCTTCCTTTGGGGCTATGACGAGCACACGCACACACAGACCCGTACACGCACCTTTTATTAGCTCACTAGTGGTACATCAGTATGTCTACCAACTCACACTGCAAGAAACCGGGTTTCGATACCCGTGGCGGACAGAACACAGATAGCTAATTGTGTAGCCTTGTAGTTAATACTAATTAACATTAACAACAACTTTTTATTCTTATATATTTTTATATATTTATTGCGGATATATTTGAAATAAGGATTCGTTTGCACACTTAGCTTAAGATAGTGGAATTTTCTGGATTATTTTTAGGATTATTGTTGCATAATAAATATTAAAAGTTTTTGTTTTATTGAGTTTCGTACTTGTAGTTAAGCTGCTGTATTAAATAAGGTATATTAAAAGTTTTTGTTTTATTGAGTTTCGTACTTGTAGTTAAGCTGCTGTATTAAATAAGGTATATTAAAAGTTTTTGTTTTATTGAGTTTCGTAGTTGTAGTTAAGCTGCTGTATTAAATAAGGTATATTACGTACTATGTAGTATGTAACTATAATTGTTGCAGCTGCAATAAGAAATCATCTTATTATAAGGATACTTGTCCTTTGTGACGACTCACCCCTTCTCTGAGGTGGGTCACCCTCTGTTTCCGAAAAGGCCTTGTTTGGTCAACTAAATTTTACTGTGACAGATGTTTGTTTTTAGAGCAAAGCCACAATGAGCTATTTACTGTGCCCACTGCGGGGAACTGAACCCCGAATTTTAGGGTTGTAAGTACATATATTTACTGCTACCCCACCGAAAGACCTATTTGGTTTGAATTTCGCGCACGACTACGCGAAGGCTATCTGTGCTAGCCGTCCCTAATTTAGCAGTGTAAGACTAGAGGGAAGGCAGCTAGTCATCACCATCCACCGCCAACTCTTGGGCTACTCTTTTATCAACGAATGGTGGGATTGACTGTCATATTATAACGCCCCCACAGCCGAAAGCGCGAGCATGTTTGGTGTGACGGAGATTCGAACCCGCGACCCTAAGAATACGATTCGAACATCCTAACCACCTGGTCATGTCGTCACAGAAAACACCGCCTTATAGGAAGTGGTTAATGATAGCGTATGTCGGGCAGAAGTTGTTGGAATTATATCTACAATGTGAAATAATATGCCCTTTCGTAATCTTAGATCTAATACGACACAACATGTTTTCTTTACAATTCTCTTCCTGAAACACGACAAGCGCATTAAGACCAGCAGACTTACGCTTCAAAACAAATATACAAACAAAAGTTTAGCATTTTTGATATCTTCTGTTTCCTCAAGGTGAAAAACACTCAAAATAAAACTAGAAAAGTAAAAACATGTTATTGCGATGTTTATAACGAGTGCACTAGCATGTTTATTTGAAAAAGACAACAAGAACGGGTCAAACAGAGAAAGACTTTTAAGTTGAGGTTCAGTTATCCCTAATTTAGAACTGCTGACTAGAGGGAGGAAAATTAATGAGCAAAACCACCTAGTGAGATGAACTATTGATAACAGTTGGAAGTGTGTTTAGATGTACATTGCGACTTGAACCTTGGACTTTTCAATTTACAGTCCAGTATGTTGAGGTCTAGAGTGAGAAATTGTATAAGACATAATAATAAGAAGAAAAGTTTTTATTTATTTATTTTTTGCTCGTATGTTTCGTGTAACAGGTTTACGTAGACCGACGTAGATTGTTTTGTTTGGTTTTTTTAATTTCGCGCAAAGCTACTTGAGGGATATCTGCGCTAGCCGTCCCTAATTTAGCAGTGTAAGACTAGAGGGAAGGCAGCTAGTCATCACCACCCACCGCCAACTCTTGGGCTACTCTTTTACCAACAAACAGTGGGATTGACCGTAATATTATAACATCCCCACGGCTGAAAGGGTGAGCATGTTTGGTGCGACGGGGATGCGAATCGCGGTCGCATCAAACATGTTCGCCCTTTCAGCCGTGGGGGCATTATAACGTGACGGTCAATCCCGCTATTCAATGGTAAAAGAGTACCCCAAGAGTTGGTGGCGGGTGGTGATGACTTCACTCTAGTCTTACACTGCTAAATTAGGAACGGCTAGCGCAGATAGCCCTCGTGTAGCTTTGCGCGGAATACAAAACAAACCAACCTGGTTTTATCATAAAATAGAGAAGAGAAGCTAAATTATTTAAGGTACATTTTTAGCTGTGTTTCTCTCGATTTTGTATGGTTTCAAATCTACTAATTTTATAAATACGTAATTATTGTATTCAATTTTGACTTATAAAAGAATAAACGTAAAAAAAATATCGAACTAAAATTATAACTTTTTGTTATATTACCAACATTTATACGAATTTGAAGCGCCATCTATTCTTGCTCCTTTATATTAATGTTTTTTTTTAAATGTTGTAGTGTTCTCAACCTTCCCACCTGCTTGCTTTTCTAGTATCATTTCTTATATCATTTTATGAGATAAGCATCTACGCTGCTTATTGTTTTAACTTCTTGTTAATTAATTAAGCTCTTTAATATGCTATAGAAATATATAATAAATGATTAAGCTGTCAAATTTCGTTCGTTGATATTATATTAAAGGCACACATTATGTTAAGTATAAAAAAACTTGTAGTGTTCTGTAGATTTTATCAACAATATGAAGTAACACATACTTTTTATGTACACAAAATAGAAAAGCTAAAATTATTAAACTGATGTAATGATGCTTAATTTGCGATTGTGCTGCTATCTTTTGATCGTAGTATTAAGTTAATATAATAATTCTCTTTGGCTTGTTTTAATATTTTTTCTCAAATCTATCACACAAATAGCTAATTGAGCTAATTGGGAAATCTTTCTCTGACCCAACAGTAGGACTTAATTATCATTCTTTAAATAACTCACATTTAATAACCTTATGGTGAGCTGTAGACGTATCTCCTAAGAAAGAGCAAACAAATGTATGTGCAGACACAATGTGTACCAACGTAAACCTGACACCTCATTTTGATAACATGTTTCACCATTGATCCACCTGGATTAGTAGGAGTTGTTACAACTCGAAACTTCAGAACTCAGTTGATCCACGTAGGGGATTATTTTTATCTATTATGTATTTATTATTTATTGCGTCTTCATAATATTAAAAATTACAAAAAATACAGACAGAATGACACATTTGCATTGTATCAAATTGCGTAATACGACACGTTATTTCTAGCTGCGAAGGGATTATGAAAGATCAAATTATGGCTTCATATACAATCCTCAGTTTCGTTAACCTAAAAGATGATTGGACAATCCATAGGTTTGTTAATCCTAAAACGTGATTGTAATGTCATCCGATTCTTTAACCTAAAAGATGGTTGGGCAATCCATAGCATTGTTAATCCAAAAATGTGGTTGTAATCTCATCAAATTTGTAAACCTAAAGGTTGGTTAGACAGTTCATAGCTTTGTTAATCAGAAAATGTGATTGTAATCTCCTCAGCTTTGTTAACCTGAGGAATGTTTGGACAATCTATAGCTTTGTTAATCACAAAACGTGGTTGTAATCTCATCAGATTCATTAACCTAAAGGATGGTTAGACAATCCATAGTTTTGTTAATCCCAAAACGTGGTTGTAATGTCATCAGCTTTGTTAACCTAAAGGATCGTTGGACACTCCATAGCTTTGTACGTTGTTGTATAATGTCATCAGTTTCGTTAACCCAAAAAATGGTTTTATAATACTCATCTATGTTAATACAAAAGATGTTTGTTTAGTCCTCAACTTTGTTGACATAAAATATGTTTGTTTAGTCGTGAACTTTGTTAACTACAAAGATATTTGAATAATCTATAACATCATTTTTCCAAAAAATGGTTGTACAATTCTTAGCTTCATTAATCCAAAAAATGGATATTTGTTTAACTTTCATTGTGAAAATCAGAAATCACAGATGCCTACTCGATATTTTCATAAATATGATCATCTCACTATTTGTGAAAGACGAGTATGTCAGCAGTCCACATGATTCAACAGTTATTAAATTGATATACAATAGTAACAAACTCGGTTTTTCAAGAAGGTAAACAGTTTCTATAAAGTGTAACCCTTTTATCACTTGTGTTCCGTAGTGTCTTTCAGGTCAAAACTGGTCTACAAACCAAACTCATTTAGTGACCGTTTTTTTTTTTTAGTGATACATGTGATCGTCTTCTAATAAATCAATTGATTTGAAATTACTAACTCGCCAACCACGTTTGATCGAAATAATTCGAGATCTGTTCTTTCTTTTTTGTCATTTTAGCGTGAGATATGGATATTTGTCGCAGGTGTATTGCAGTGAAATGCCTCTGTCCCCTTTTTTGCACTCATCTTATTAAGCCTATTTCTAATATAACGTTTTAATGCTATTGATTGCATAAATTTTATAAAGAAATGACAAAATTTTCAATCGTTAATTTATCAGCTTCTTGTATGTTGTATTGAAATTAATATTATTTGCATTTATTATTGATAATCATCAGTTTTAAGCTGTATTTTCTTTAATGTGTGCCTTGCTTGAGTTAAAAAGATATAATAAATACGTCAAATATTACATGAAAAAACAGCCTGTATAATCATTTTTATAGTCCTAAAGTACTAACCCCTGATAGTAAAATGAATAAATACTTTAAAGATTAGGAAAACGACTATAAATATTTATAAATTATATGAAAGGAATCATTTATTAATTTGTTTCAAAAACACACATTATATATCATAAATCTTTCTGTTTGCAACTTCGAAAAGAGATGGCGTTACTACTTAATTTAAGTTTAATAATATGTTTTACGGAGTGAAAACAGCTGAAATGCATATTGCCGATTTCACGTGGGAAGAAATCAATTGAAATCACTCTACAAAACCCAATAAATAAATGATAATAAAACACAGATTGGGAATTTATACATAAACTTAATGTATAAAAATTTAGGAATGATTAAGAAACTTACACAAATTTGAAAAAAAAGAACATAACTGAAGCTTCTATAAAAATAGTTTTCAAAACATATGAGTTTAACTGCACATATAAGTGTAAATAAAGTCTACACCAGAGGACTTATAGCAACTGTGCATAAGAATACAATAAATCGTTTAAAGCAGAATTACAAATTCAATAGAAAAGGTTTATTTATTTGTTTTGAATTGCACGCAAAGCTACTGGAGCTTTGCGCTAGCCGTCCCTAATTTAGCTGTGTAAGACTAGAGGGAAGGCGGTTAGTCATCACTACCCACTGCCAAATCTTGGGCTACTCTTTTAGCCATGAATAGTGGGATTCACCGAAACATTATAACGCCCCTACGGCCGAAAGGGCGAGCATGTTTGGTGTGACGGGAATTTGAACCCGCGACCCTCAGATCACGAGTCGAGTGCCTTAACCACCTGGCCATGTCGGGGCCAGTAGAAAATGAAATTCTATAAAAATAATGATGCAGATAATATTAAAAAATTAATTTATAAAAAGTAAAGATTTGTATGAACAGGACAGAATTTTTATATAGAACCAATATCAACACAATTGGTAAGTTAGTTAAATAACTTATGTAATTGTGTTTTTAACATTATGATTTTAACTGTATATTAAATATATTTCAGGAAGTAGAACCTGCTTACACTTGATTGTTATCTTTACAAACAATGGTTACTTTGTGTTAGGTGTTTAGTGAAGCGTAACTGGATTTTTACAAATCCTAATTTTGGAGATGAAAAACAAGGTCATTTGATTTAAAATGTAAACTGGAGTGATTATTGTCGTGGTAAACAATCGTGGCAGTTGGTATTTTTAATAGTAAGCTTCTACACTGCTTGGCGTATGATATTACTTAGGCTATGGTGGAGTGTGTGTTTTCTTATAATAAAGCCACATTAGGCCATCTACTAAATCCACCGAAGGGTTTTTTGTTTGTTTTGGAATTTCGCACAAAGCTACTCGAGGGCTATCTGTGCTAGCCGTCCCTAATTTAGCAGTGTAAGACTAGAGGGAAGGCAGCTAGTCATCACCACCCACCGCCAACTCTTGGGCTACTCTTTTACCAACGAATAGTGGGATTGACCGTCACATTATAACGCCCCCACGGCTGAAAGGGCGAGCATGTTTGGCGCGACCTGGATGCGAACCCAGGACCCTCAGGAAACGAGTGGCACGCCTTAACACGCTTGGCCATGCCGGGCCCCACTGAAGGGAATCGAACCACTGATTGTAGCGTTAAAAGTCCGTAGGCATACCGTTGTAACATTAGAGGGATCGGTTTTGAAACTTTGTAAATATCATTCCCAAATTTACGTTGTAAAGCAAAACGAAAACCAAATTTATTATAAGAAAATAAAATAGAAAAGGGATAAAAAATACACTGAATGTTGTTTCCTTAATGAACTCCAACGTTATGGTTAACTTTATGTAAAGGTAAGAAGAGATAAGTGGGAAATATTGTAAACGAGGTTTCAAGAATTTCATATTTAAATAAAAACACACAAAACAAAACTTTCGCATTTAATTAAATCGAACAACATATGGAAACTGTGAAGGCAGAAACTTAACTTAAAAAACAAAGTGTAGACCGTCACGTGACAATCACATAAAATGAAGAAAAAAGGCGTTTTGTTTTTAAGGTAACGTAGGTTGCTTATTCTGTAAAATCTCGCGCCGATTGTATAATTTCGCTGAAAACAAGTTGAAAATATTTATTCAGCTTTTGTCTTCTTAGTGCAAAACTACACAATTGGCTATATAAACTGTGTTCACCACGAGGAATCGAACCCTGAATTTTAGTACTAGAAGTCCATAAATTACAGAATTACGAGTTTCATTCAGTATATATATATTTTTTTTAGAGAAAATGAATACTGATAGAATTAAGTTAACCAATTCAAAAGAAAGAACTGCGTTACAAACAGCAACTCAAAACCTCTAACAAATTATATTAGTTTGTTATAATAAAAAACAAGCCGAAACAAGAATAAATAAAGAATAAAACTTCTGTACTAACTGAAAGGATTTCAGGGTACAAGTTATACCCACATTGCGGTGGGGATACACTTTCTATCAGTCTTAACCTTCATTTGACAGTCTTAATAGAGAAAAATGAAGTAAAGAAATAGCAATATAAATATATATATATTTATCACATATTAACTTAAGTATCTAGCAAAGTTGATATACGCTTGTCATATAAGAATATTACACACCAGACACCAAGGTATGCGTTTATCGTGCTAACATTATAAACTAAAAATATATATATATATGTACAACATGCTCACCCCTTCAGCCGTGGGGGCGTTATAATGTGACTATCAATCCCACTATTCGTTGGTAAAAAAGTAGCCCAACAGTTGGCAGTGGGTGGTGATGACTAACTGCCTTCCCTCTAGCCTTACACTGCTAAATTAGGGACGGCTAGCACAGATAGCCCTCGAGTAGCTTTGTGCGAAATTCAAAAAACAAACAAACAAATTCCTAATAATGGTTTAAACTATTTTAGTAACCAATAATTTTTTGTTCAGATTTGTTTTAAAATCATATCTATTAATAACTTCTATCATTCTGACGGCGGATTGTATTAAATTCGAACTCTCGTTTATTTTTTTTTGTCCTGAATACTTTAAAAAAACTCAAGAATTTCGTAAATGGGTAAGTTTCCCTTCACTACGGCGACTATTCAAAATATTTAATTAAGAGACTTGGGATATTAGCATAAGTAACATGCAGATATGTTTGGCTTAGAAACACTCCGATTGTACATAGCAGTTTGCGAAAGAGCGGTTTTTTTGTTGTTGTGTTTTTTTAAATCTAGAATCTGGAACCCATTCTTCCTTAGCGCATGGCGACCAAAGATAATAAATCACACACACGTTTTACTCTGACTAAATCACACACACGTTTTACTATTACTATGACAACAAGATTTATAAAATGAAACGTCTCCACGCAGAGGGAAATCATCCGCAAGGCAAAAAAACAGAGGGAGAAAGAAAAAGAAAGGTATGAATATCGCATACGTTAGCACGTGATGCTCGTGCGGTTCAGTCGATCTTTGAGGAAGAAGATACGGTAAGACACGCGGGGGAATGTCGGCCATTTGTCATGACGTTTCGACCTTTATGCGTTAAACTAGGTAGTAAATTGTGCGAGGAACCTGCTGGACGGTGTAATGAGATTGTTGGAAAGTATATTTTAGATAAATACGTGTAGTTCATGGAGATGTTCTTTATACGCGATGTGTCATTTTTAAATCACTTCTCTGGTTAATTATAGGAACTATTTATTACATACATCACCTTCATATTCGAAACCATAACGATAACCTAGACTATGGGATACAGCATGGTGTAAACCGTATCTTACTATTATTTATATCATAACCTGCTACAGACTGCTGGCATGGTTCCAAGTAGTAATATTAATATTCATTCATTATCACTTAACTTTACGTCCACGCTACCCACTGGTGAGCTTAAGCGTTTATAACGCTTAGATTCCTACGTAGGCATAGTACAGGTTGTAAACCTCTGCGTTTATCAAAAAAACATCGAAAATACCAACTAGTAAATCTTTGTTCCACCATTTTCTGGTACGTCCAACACTGCCGGGTAGTTTCGACTCTTAATCTGAGATTCGCAGGTTCGAATCCCCGCCATACTAAACATGCTCGCTCTTTCAGTCATGGGAGCGTTATAATTTAACGTTCAATTCTACTAATCGTTGGTAAAATAGTAACCCAAGAGCTGGCGATGGGTGATGACGACAAGCTGCTTTCTCTCTAGTTTTACACTGCTAAATTAGGGACGGCTAGTGTAGATAGTCCTCGGGTAGTTTTGAGCAAAGTTCAAAATCAAGCCAACCATTCAGTTTAATAAACCAGACTGAGGAATAAGTTTACGTTAACTAACACACTTCGGTTATTACGGTTTGAGCCAATCATAAAATTTTATGTTATTCTGGTTACTATGTTACTTATGTAATGTTTCCTGTATTAAAAAAACAAAAATATATAATTAATAAAAGGTTTGCTTATTTCTGAATTTTGAG
The DNA here is from genome assembly GCF_004210375.1 of Tachypleus tridentatus. Taxonomy (NCBI): domain Eukaryota; kingdom Metazoa; phylum Arthropoda; class Merostomata; order Xiphosura; family Limulidae; genus Tachypleus; species Tachypleus tridentatus. The sequence goes on along the minus strand of NC_134836.1, from coordinate 70,175,936 downwards.
CAAAGATACTCGAGTGCTATCTGCGTTAGTCGTCCCTAATATAACAGTGAAAGACCAGACGAAAGGCGTCACTAACCACCCCAACTCTTGGCCTATTATTTAACCAACGAATAGTGTGATTGACCATGATTTTATAACGCCCCATGGATGAAACGGCGAGCATATTTGGTGTGACGGGGATTCGAACCATCGACTCTCGGATTACCCGTCGAGATCCCCAAACCACATGGCCATGCGAGACATAAGTAAAGCTTTATCCGATAAAAAAAAATAAATTATTCTATAGGGTTTGCTTGCTAAACTTTTTTGAAGTAGAAATATTGATGTAGAAAATAAAAAATATATCTTGTTAAAGTAATAAATTATTTTTATTCATTAGGAGTACAGACCAAAATACTCAGCTTTTTCCATGTTATTTACAATTAATCGCTTCTGTCTTAGAACTGAAATGTTAACAATGTATATCAATATCATTTACGCTGTTATCATTGTTAAGTGTAACAATATTTTCTCGTGTTACCGGTGATATTGGTTTTCATTAAAATCAGTTTTGTTTCTTTATTGGATCGATAACCTTCTGAAGGACTGTGCCACGTATTTTGCACGAAGTTTACGATTTTGTCTTTCTCGTCTGCTTATGACACTTTTTATCAGGTTTCTGATCACTGCTTAAGAACAACAAGTAACATGTGAGTTGAAAGGACCATCTAACGGTTAGAAGCTTTATGAAAAGATAGCTTTAATCCACCTCAGAAACTAAATGGTTTTTGGAAGAATAGCTGGTCCTATTAGAAGAATATAAGCGTCTAAAAATTTGATAAAATATTTAATGACCCGTATGTACTTCTTCTGTTGGATGTTTACTTTAGAATCTCCACGTGACAACCTTGAACGTGCGGCCACTGAATAAATAGTTTCGGAAACCCGAAACCGTTAATATAAATGTCAAACACGTGATATCCTTCATAATAACAAAACTGTTAAATGTCGATCAGAAACCGAACATGATTCAGTTCGCCAGGTGTAAATGTATTCATGTTATGTATGATAAGTGTTCGTGAAGTCCACAAGTTACTGATTGTTTTTAATAGATTTCCATCCTTAGATTTACTTACTGGAAGATAAATTCATTTGTATATTACTTTACCTGATAGAACAGACCTATCAGTGATGTCAAAAAAAAAGAACAAAAGATTTGTTCTGTATTACAAGTTTATGTCGGGACATTACAGTCGTTGGTCAGTGAGTGTTATTAGCATGGTGACGTCACACATGCTAATCAGTACAGTTATTTTGATAGTGTTGTCACAGTTGTTGACCGAATGCCGAGATATTGATGTGTTAACGTCAGTTTCTACCCAAGTCAGGTGTTACAATAGTAACACCGTGACGTGTCAGTTTTAACCCAGGTAGTTTAATTATTTCATTGTGTTACAGTTAGATCACACCAAACAGCATCAATCTTACATCATGATATATCAGTTTTAGGCCCAGCAGTACACCTTCAATCCATTCAGTGACATTGTCTAATGCCCGTGAAATACATCACGTATCTTAAATATGGACGAAGAAATATCGAAGTCAAATAAAAGGTTGTGTCACCAACACCTAAACTGTGATAATCTTTATTAGCTACTGATTACGTGACTTGGAAATATACAATTAATGTTTTCTCATCTGCTTACACTTATAACGCCTTAGACTAGCAACCTGCTTTAACAAACACTCTTCACTTTAGAATATAGTTTAGCGTGTATGTGAGAATACTGTAATTTAAGTGTGGTCATCTAGTTTGTTCTTAACAGGTACAACTACTGTGAGTATATTCTGAGCTCAAAGTTGTATTGCATATATTTATGGCCCGGCATGGCCAAGTGATAAAGGCACTCGACTTTTAATCTGAGGATCGCGGATTCGAATCCCCGTCACACTAAACAGGCTCACCATTTCAACCGTGGAGGCGTTATTATGTGAAGGTCAATCCCACTATAGCTGGTAAAATAGTAGCCCAAGAGTTGGCGGTGGGTGGTGATAACTAGCTGCCTTTTCTTTAGTCTTTCACTGCTGAATTAGGGACGGCTAGCGCAGATAGTCCTTGTGTTACTTTGCACTAAATGAAAACGAAAAACAAACTGAATAAATACCTTTAATGTTTTTCGAAGTAAATAAAATTTTTATTTCATATTTGTCAATAAATTGTAAAATCATAAAAACCCTTAAATTTAACCAAAGTGCTTTCAAAATATGAATCTTCTTCAGAATTAAAGTTTTCCCCACTTGTAGGGTTTTTACCATTTTATGTTAGACTTTTTGCACCTACATGTATATCTGACATCATGTTTATATAAATTGTATTGCTATTTAACTTTCAGTATAATAAGTAAACCAATTACTTCAGTTACTTATTTTGTTACAATTTCAAAAGAACACCAAACCACAATATATATTTCCATCAAACTTTAAATATATGTTGAAACTCATCTGAACAATAACACTATAACTGCCCCCCAGTGGCTCAGCGGTATGTCTGCGGACTTACAATGCTAAAATCCGGGTTTCGATACCCGTGGTAGGCAGAGCACAGATAGCCCATTGTGTAGCTTTGTGCTTAATTCAAAACAACAACACTATAACAACCCAAGGTGGCCCTCATAAGACCGAGGCCATGAGGATTAAACCTAGACCTTGAACCAACCAATAGAATCACGAACCTGTGTTGATAGGGTAGCGTATCTCACACATAACTTACTTCACATTTCATATCACTTTTTGTTAATCCCTCTCTGTAGTTTTAGTGTTTCCTGTTACTCCGAGTAATGTTTGGTGGACTACATTACAAGTTCTTTCACCTTCTTGGGACAAAAACCTCTTGTGGCACATCGGTATGTCAGCGGATTTACATCGTTAGAAAGCGGAGTTCAATACCCGTGGTGTGCAGACCACAGATAGTCCATTGCGTAGCTTTGTGCTTAATTTCAAACAAACAAACAAATCCTGTAACAAAATAAAGGTCTTTCTTAGTGATTCGACTCTTGAACACCCAACACATAACTGACCCCTGGGTTTTCATATCTGGCCCTGCCACTTTAAGGTTCTGCTCTTCTGTTTGGGTTGTCATTCTTTCTGTCTAAAAATCTGAATGGTTGACGTTTTTTTGTAAAAGAACTCAAACTTTTTCACGACAAACAAACAAAAATCCGGAAAATTTTAAACTTTTAGGAATAAAAGTGGTCCAAGACTATGGAGTCATTAGGTTAATGTACATATTTTCTATGTGATTGTGGTCCAGTGCGGATAAGGCCGTGTTATTAATAAACACTTTATGACGTGCTCATTGGTTCATTGTATCATTTTACCAAAGGTTGTTTGAAATTGTTCCAGAGACCACGAAGTCGTTCGCAGACAACACACACAAACAAATAATTTCATAAGTATAGATTTATTCTAATTGTTGTTCTATGACGTAATTCATAGTTTTGGATTTGATTAGAGATAATACTGATTTTTTTTATTTAAGAGTTTTTTTCTCACATATATTTAATTACTGTATATTTTTCTTTTCATTTTACTAAAGAGCTAAGCCTAAAGCAACACTGTATAAGCAGGGATTGAAATGTTGCAAACAAGTGATTGATCAATGTAAATGATCAACAAATATCGCTGTTTACTTGTTTATATATTTAACTTCAATTCCTGCTAAGGATTAGGTTTTGTTTTTAATTCCGTGCAAAGCTACAGAGGGTCATCTACGCTAGCCGTCCCTAACAGTGTAAGACTAGAGGAAAGGCAGTTAGTCATCACCGTCCACCGCCAACTGTTGGATTACTCTTTTATCCACGAGTAGTTGGATCGACCGTCACATTATAACGCCCCCACGGCTGAAAGAACGAGCATGTTTGGTTTCGTATGGATTCGAATCCGCAACCTTCGGATTACGAGTCGAGCGCCCTAGCCACCGAGCCATGCCGGGCCTAGTTAGGCTTAGAATCGTAAAGTTTATGCTCATTAATGGAAATCTTAGTGTACCTATTGAAGAAGATCTAATCATTGAAGGGTGGGTTCCAATGTAATCGATCTATAATGTTATGGTAACGGGCACTGAGAAAAAAGTATAAAGCTACCACAAGAGACTACCAGTACCAGTCCGTAGACATACCGCTGTGGTACTGGGGGTGGGGGAGCCAAGTATTAGAAACATTCGTGTTTATTTAACTTTTACTTGTTTCAAATCAGAATGTGCAAAAACAGCAAGTCGTTTCGCAAGAAGCTCTTCGTTCAATACTAGAAACAACCAAACGAGCTGGATTATAACACATTACAAAAATTCCATCTTCTACAGTTTAAACTGATTTTTGCATGAAGATTTTTTAATGTTTATTCCAAGTAGAAACTTATGAACGTATGGTTCGCAATATGCTGTGCGTGAAAATGTTCTATTGAGAAATTTAATGCAAATTAAATAGGTATTTGTAATAACGCCATAATAAATATTAGCTAGGATGGTAACCATCACCTGGACTGAAGTTGTGTAAATTCACGATTAATGGAAGGTTGTCTTAGAACATGAAAAATTGTTTCCTTTGTATGTAATTTTTCAAAAAATCCAAAACGTCCATAAAAACAGCAAAACCCAAAATGTGAAACTGTACATTTGCATGGATCCAACAAAACTTCATGTCAAGTGAAGGACTGGAAAAAAACCGCATAAACACTAATAAAAACTGCAAAACCCAAAATGTGAAACTGTAAATTTGCATGTATCTCCTCATGGATCCAACAAGGCTTCATGCCAAGTGAAGTACTGAAAAAAAACCGCATAAACACTCATAACAACTGCAAATGCAAGATTGGAAAGTTGTGCGTATTTTCTCCACGAATCTAATGAACCTTCATACCAATTTTGGTGAAGATTCATCCACAGCCTATGAAGTATTCACATGGAAATACAACAGACAGTACTATTATATTTATATAATGGCGCTGGTGCATTACATCCCAGTCTAATGTACTTATGACGTCATATCTGCACCCTGAGAATGGAGAAGAATAAAGTTATCCGTTATGGGTAACGGAGGCGAAACGGGAAAATCGTGACCTTTATTGCAAATATACATGCTCACAAGATAAAAATTTCGCGAAGTTAGGGCTTGCACATCACCTAATAAAAATGTTTTTCTAGCATCATATAAGCAAAAGTTTCATTATCATGTACATATGTATGATTACGTTCGGTAAAAATCATGTGCAAAACGATTCCGTTTAAGTCCAGTAGTGTACTGACTATTGGTTAGTTCAGATTCACATTGTTGTTGCTATGATGAGGAATGGGTAAATGATTTTCTGTATGTCTTGTTTTATGGGTGGAGACAATTAGCGAAGTAGAGTTCTTTTTTTTGTCGTCACCCCCACCGGAAGGGATAAATAGTGATAAAGAACTTAGAGTATTAGATGTAAATATTCTACTCTTGAACCAGGAAAGCTTTTAAAACACCAATGGAAGGAAAAAAATCTCAATCTTCTCCTTTAGCGCAGATAGCCCTCGTGTAGCTTTGCGCAAAATTCAAAAAACAAACAAAACAAATCTTCTCCTTTAACTGAACTCAACAAATGGAAGACCTCAAGCTAATATGGGAAGTTTAACAACAGAATTTGCAGGATAATTTTTTATTTACAAATATATACGTGTGTATATATAACACGTTTATTATAACTCCACTCATATGAAAATTAATTGAAGAAATAATACATAATAAATTTCCTCGAAGCTTATACAGTTTATTTTTGTGAAATATCCAATCATAAGCTGAAAGTTTATCATTGGTAATTACATAATCATTCACACGGTCATCTAAAGAAAGAAAAAAAGTTATGCGTCTGTTTCCAATTTGTCACATACTTTATTTAAATAATCGATTATATCAGTAAAACGTTTTATATGGTGTGAAATTTTTAACAGTTATTAACAGAAAGTAAACGACCGTAATGTTAAAAATAACAGAAATAATTATTTTAACCTTTTCGTGACAGTCACAAGAACGAATGGCATGTTTATAGGTACTTAAATAAATCAGAAATGTTGTTAAAATATACTTCTGTTAAGTGTAGCTTTATGTTCACAAACAGTGGATCACAAGTCTCACAGATTTATCCATTTCCCATACATAAACCACTAACACAAATACCACTGGAGCGTCACAACACCTTCTTTTCTAAATCTTGTTGAAATGATTGGTTCAAGTTTTTATTTTCCCTTTTAGGAAGAAGCCATATAATTTAGTTTCCTGACCGTGTATAATTTAATGTGAAACATTCTAATATAATAATGCAATTAAATAATTTGTTTACAGACGGTTCAACTGTCTATGAAGCAAATTGTTGCTGCTGTGTCCAGTATTTCGATCGATAATTTATCAACTTGAGTAAATTCTTCACAACAGAAGTTATGATCAGTCTTTATCAGGATTATCAGATTGTTGATTAACGTAATTAACAGAGATGGCCTAATAATTAACAATTTATATCGTACTATTAACTAACAGTGATAATGTGATTATTAACAGGTTTATCAGACTGTTGATTAATGTAAGTTACAGAGATGGCCTGATAATTAAGAATCTATATCATGCTGTTAACTAACAGTTATAGTGTGATTATTAACGGGTTTATTAGATTATTAATCAACTATACGATAGTCTGATTACTAACAAGCTCTATCAGGCTGTTAATTAACTATACGATGGTCTGATTGCTAACAAGCTCTATCAGGCTGTTAATTAACTATACGATGGTCTGATTGCTAACAAGCTCTATCAGACTGTTAATTAACTATACGATGGTCTGATTGCTAACAAGCTCTATCAGACTGTTAATTAACTATACGATGATCTGTATAGCACCATAAATTTATAGGCTTTCTTACATAACAAAGTTCCATTCATCGATAGCTATAACCAAAACCTTACCATCATTAGAATGAGTTTTACGTCCGACTAACTTGACGTATATTCTAAGATAGTTTACTTTAATATAAATGATAACAACTTTAATCAACTGTGTTTGGATAAACCGTTTAGTTGTTGCTATGTCTAACCCACCCGAAGGTATCTAACATTGAATTTACTAAATAGATTCTTGCTGACAAAAGATGGATTCAAACTTCCATCTTCACACTCCTCTAATTACAAACTAATTAAGTACAATATATATTTAAAAAGCCTTTAGTTTAAAGGTAAGTCTTATAATAAATATCTAATACTGAGTACACTGCTTTCTTTGCGTAACAAAGTCTTTCGTATTTTCAGACATCAGTAAAAACAGTTAATTTAGTTAGGAATAATTTGTATGTTGTCACCAGTTCTTCAAGAGCTAAATTATTACTCGTTACTGATTAATATTTATAAAAAAAAAATAAAATATATATGTATGTCGCGATATTTATACACGTTAATTAATAACAATACAGTCATTGTGTAACCAACTGGTCAAGACATTTATTACGAGTATATATATTTTTAATCTTAAAACAGAGAGAAAAACAGAAATGATCATTAATTTTCCAGAATGTTCTCTTTCCTTTCTGCATCTAGTTCTTACACTTTCAGACTTTATATTTAAAAATACTCAAGAAACAGGAAATAATTACAGTTCTGGATAATTAATGAACGCACGTGTAAACATGAACTCTTCAAGGACTGTTATCGTTCGTTTTAATGGAAACCATATCACACGGAAACAGAACGATTAACAATATTTCAGAAAAACTTCTAAGGCATATTAATTCAATCTCTTGTAAACAGGGTTTTGTAGCGTTACGAAACGCCATGTCAAGAAAGGGTTTGTAAAAAAAAAAAAGTGGTTATTCTAGGTTTCGCTAATATTGTGCAACAAATCTAATGGGCGACAACATGTTTTAATATATTATGGACTGAGTGTGACCAGGTGGTTAGCGTGCCGGGCTGAGGGTCCTAGAATCTTAGTTCACGCTACTTTATTGTAAAAAAAAAAAAAAATGCATTTCGCATTGTGGGACTGTAGGAGTGTTATAAAAGTAGCTATCAACTCCACCTATGGTATGGGTATTAAAACTTTAATTAAAATACACTAGAGAATAACGTTTCGACCTTCTGAAGTCATTTTCAAGTTAACAAAGAGAGTTTGTAACTGACCACTACTGGGCACAAATCTTAGGGACGAGAGTATAAACGGGTACCGTAGTGTAGGGGGCGTTGCAGGTGGATGTTAGGTTATTAACTAGTAAAGGTATAAAGGAACTTCTTTTTATTGGTTTAATTTTGTTTTCAGTTGCTGTATAAGTAGGGCTTCTCTGATTTTTGCGCTTGTTTATATTTGTTTTCCATACTTAAAATCTGGGTTTTTCCTGTGGTTATGTTGTCTTTATTTGAGTTGTAGTGTTCAATAACATGTGAAAGTGTTGTTTTCACGTGCTCTTTGAACCTAGTTTCCATTTTTTCTGCTTGTTTCTCCAATATATAAACCGTGGAAGTTATTGTATTGTATTTTATAAATTATGTTGGTGTTGAGTTTGTCAGTATAGTTTTTACACAGTATGGACTTTAGTTTTGTTCCTTGTTTTTGAATAAATTTGGTGTTTACTGGAATGTTGTGTTTTGTTCTAAGATTTTTTCCAAAAGTTGGTTATTTTTCCGCTGATATCGAGAACATGGTATACAGCAGTATAAGGTTTTGTAGTTTCTCGTTTCTTTGAATTATTATTGTTTGTTTGTTGTTGATTGTGTTGTTGATCTAGGTGTGTGTGTAGATAACTTTTTAAGAGGTTTTAAGGGAAACATGTTGATTTTGATGAAGTGTTGTTTTATTTTGTTGATTTCATCATTAATTTTATCTGGTGAACAAAGTTTTGTGGCTGTGATTATTTGGTTTCTTAATATGTGGAGTTTTTGTTTTGCTTCATGTTCTGAGTCCCAGGAAATGTATAATCCAGTATGAGTGACTTTTCTGTTTTGAATTGTGTCTCGGTTCTTGTGATCTTAAGGTTGAGAAATGTTATTTGTTTAGTTTTCCCGTGTTCACAGGTGAACTTAATGCTGGTTAGTTTATTGGTTTTTTTAAATTTCGCGCAAAGCTACATGATGGGTATCTGCGCTAGTCGTCAGTGCTTTAGCAGTGTAGGACTGGAGGGAAGGCAGCTAGTCATCAACACTCACGGCAATCACTAGGGTACTCTTTTACCAACGAATGGTGGAATTGACCGTAACATTATAACGCCCCCAGTTGAAAGGAAGAGCAGGTTTGGTGCAATGGGCATTCGACCCCTCGACCCTCAAATTACAATTCGAGCACTCTAACCACCTGGCCATGCCGGCGCCTCAATGTTGTAGTGTATAGATTTAACGTGACTGAAAAAACTACAGGACATTGCGCTGTTGTGAAATTGCATTAATTGTTTGGTGGGTCTCTACTGTTCATTCAATAAAGGAGAATTTGATGACCTGGAGAAAGGTCGTTGTTGTAGGTCAAAGCTCCTCCATTTGTGAACAACAGTTGTTTTTATTTTAGTATAAAATCCCTTATGCATCTTTATCATTAGGTTCTACAACAATTGTCAGTAGAGTTGAAACACCCCTCTATCGGAGACTTTTTTCCAACCTGACTATTCAGTAGATTGTACAATAATTATCATAAGAGTTAAAACATCCCTCTATCGGAAACTTTTGTTTCAACCTAACTTATCATTAGCTTCTACAATAATTATCAGTAGAGTTGGAACACCCTTCTATCAGAGACTTTTGTTCCAACATGACTAATAAGTAGATTCTACAATAATTATAATTAAAGTTTAAATTCCTCTATCGGAGACTTTTGTTACAATCTGACTTCTCACTCTACGAACTAAATTGAAACTCCATTCACGACAATGATCCTATTTTGACTCAACTTTATTCCTGTATAGTATGTGTTATTTCTTAATTGCTTATGTTGTAAAAGTACAGAAAATGACCATTATTCCCTTCAAACTTTGCTTTTATGACATGCATAATGAAATTTAGAAATTAACCTATTTTATATGTAAGAGCGAGCAAATTTGCACATTTTCATTTAAGTAATATCTGAATAAAACAACATATGAATCACGATTTACATGTATTTATGCTAAAGTTATACAAAAATGAACAAAATGGTTTAGAAGTGAGTAGTTTTTCAAGATTTGTGACTGTAATGTAAATCACTTTCACGTATCAGCCCCCAAATACAGCCTCTCATCATGTTTTCGTTATATGCTCCCAGGTCACAAAAGTAATGTTTGAAGATAAAAATAGGTCTTTTTCATTTATTTTAGGCATAAGCAATTGGGAAATAACATTTTCTGCCCAGGAACAAGAAAAAGTAAAAATTTTGTAACATAACGTTATCAACATGTCGCCACTATGCAGGTCTTCAACTGATTGTTTTCAGCTTTCCTTTGAGTTTTAAATGGATTTATTTATAATTTTATTCGAACTTCTATCGTGGTTTTATAATTTTTTTGCTTACTTTGTCTTCTGTTTCTAAATAAATGTGCTGCTAAATGGATCACAACAGTACCTCATCTGTGCATAGGATTTGTAGAAATCCTATTTGTAGAAATTTGTGCAACGTGTTAAAAGGCAGCCTTCAGTGTAGTCAATATTTGGAGGACAGAAGTTATAGTCAATTTCAAAAGTGTAATAAAACTGATAAAACCGAGGTGAGACTTTATTCTTTTGATTTTGAATACGAAAATATATGTGGAATGTTTTCACAACATTACTATATTAACCTAGAAATTGTGATTTATCCTTACTATACTAACCCTGAATTCGCAGTTAACCCGACTATATTAACCCTGAATTTCCGACTTAATTAAACTATATTAACCATAAAATCGTGAGTTAACCAGGACAAACTCCCAAGAATATGTTGTTAAATTTTTACACCATAAAGTCTGACGGTACGAAGTGTTCATTTTTCATTATTTGGTCTTACGAGTCCAAAATCGTCCTAAAAACCAAAAGTACTTCAAAACTAGTAGTCAGAATTGATCGATTTCGACGAAGGTCAATTGCTGTTTTCAGTGTAAAGTTCGCCAGTAGCATAAGATATCGGAGGGTAAACAATAAACAGAAGTGTTTGAATAAGAAAAGTAAAAAGATATATACCAAATGACCTTTAACACAAAGTGTTACAGTAGAGAAAACAACGAAGGAGGTCCGTTAACGTCTGCCTCACCATCTTCAAAGACAAAGACAGCGATGGATTTTATTTTCAAGAAACTTTCTTCTATTACAGTTCTAGTTCCCTTTGGATTTTTCTCGGAAATTCTATTTGGCCATTTTCCCCTTGATAATTGTGTTTTCTCGTGGTCACACTCACGTTAACGAGATTTATTGGTTGAAAACTTCTTTTCACTTTACAGTTTTAAGTAACACGTTACAGAATCGTCTCGTGTTGTTTTCGCGATTTTTTGCTTTCGTTTTTTATACTTACAAGCTGGTAATATCACTACAATAAAGCTTACAAACAACCGACATAACTTGATAGAATCTGTAAAGGATTATATACCAGTAGCATAACCTAATACCTTATATTATAGATTTGTAACAACCAATATAACTTGATAGGTAATAACAGCTAAGAAACTACTGGTTTGAATTTCAATCTCACATTATATGCACGTGTACATTATTTTTTGCTAATTTCGTTTCTCATACAACACTACTATCCAAGTATCTCGGAATGGACAGTGTAACGCGCATGTCAGTCTGACCTAAAGAAATAATAAACCTTCATCAACAGATGATGCAGCAGTATTTACCTTATCTGTTGTTTAGGTTAACAGTAATGGCTAACAATACAAGCATAAAATAATAATCAATGAAACTAAGTCTGTTGTTTAGGTTAACAGTAATAGCTAACAATACAAGAATAAAATAGTAATCAATGAAACTAAGTCTGTTGTTTAGGTTAACAGTAATAGCTAACAATACAAGAATAAAATAGTAATCAATGAAACTAAGTCTGTTGTTTAGGTTAACAGTAATAGCTAACAATACAAGAATAAAATAGTAATCAATGAAACTAAGTCTGTTGTTTAGGTTAACAGTAATGGCTAACAATACAAGCATAAAACAATAATCAAGGAAAATAAGACTGTTGTTTTGGTTAACAGTAGTGGCTAACAATACGAACTAAAAATGATATTCAATGAAGTCTGCGTCATACAATACTATGAGGATAAACAAATTTAGTCATTGTAAAGTCAGACACATCAACGTGTGTTATTAATATTTTTATACTAAAACCTAAATTAATGTAAATAGATCAACGTTAATCCTTTCCAGAAATCATTAACATGTATACGTGTAAGTTTTGTGATTGGTTGACTTCTGCCACGTTGTTGTTTGTTTATCTACACAATTATAATCGGTTTTTATTTTTTTTTCAATCGATCAGTTCATATAAAGAATGATTCTGAACAAATAATTATACAATCAAGTTATGTAATAGCAAGAAACAAAAATATATTTTTTTAAAAAACGTCTAAAGAATAAGGTTGGATTTTACACACGATACAGTTTTGGTACAATATATTTTTCATAACGAGAAACAAGTTAGCTTAATGTTCTACAGAGCATACGTTAAATCTGTGGTCTGCAGAGTGTTGAAACTAAAGTTTATCTCAGAAAGAAAATTTGGAATCAGCTTGTCTCTGACACTGTGATATAATGACGAATACGTCCCACATTTTCACATGTGAACGTGTATTAAATTTTGTTTTGTTTCTTTTTTAATTTCCCTGTACGGAGGGAAAGCAGCTAGTCATCACCACCCTCCGCCAACTCATCGGCTTCTATTTTACCAACGAATATTATGATTGACCCCGCGGTTAAAATATTTGTTGTGACAGCGATTTGAACTCGCGACCCAACCATCTGGTTGATGACGGGCTCAATGTAATAAAAGTGACAATCATATCCGCCATTACTTTAAAACTACAGGTGTCTATCTGACTCGTTACCCTTGCTGTGGTCAGGAATTTAAAATCTGGAAAAGCTATGACTAAATCTTAGGGACCCTGATTTGGCTCTTTTGCCTTAGTTTCGTATAAGATGGTATTCATAGTGAAAGTACCACGTTCTATGTACACATCATGTGGTTTATCATGCATTTGAAATTCTTAGATTTACCCATAGATAACCTCATAAGGTTATTGTGTTCATTCTTATCGACAAGTAACAATAATTCCTGGCAAAATGGTTTATAATTTTCAAAAATACCCGATTTGATATTCCAAGCAATATAGTCCATGTGAGATGTATATATAATATGTCAAATAATTTAAAAAATTAAAACAGTTTTCATAATAGTTTGAAACGCTTATATAAACCTCTAATAATGTATCTAGAACGTAACAATGGAAACGGTATTGTGGTACATTTTTTAACCATTAACCTGTTTACTTTACATGTTCACGTATTTTTTTACTTGGAGATAATTCGCTACATATTGTCCCCCATTGGCACAGCTACTAGAAACATGCTGCTAGAAACCGAGTTTCGATACCCGTGAGGGGCAGAGCACAGATAGCCTATTGTGATTAATTCCAATCGAACGCTACAGAGTGGGAAATTTAACGGTGCCTTCGCGTGTAGGAACCCAGGAGTTTGAAGAATCTAATTTTTCAAGTAATTCAGGATCGTTTGTTTATTGGCTAACACTTTTAACAAAACCTAATTGGACAAAAAAGCGGGCGATTGCCGTACCATTTGTGAAAACTGTATACACGAGTGGCCACAAAGCAGTTATCGATAGCGTTTTGATCTTGTGTTGATAATGTAACGTTAGTGTAGGAAAAGAAGAAAATGATTTGTAAGTGTTAAGTGTGTATCTGTGGTACTTGTGTAGATGTAACGGATTTTGTAAGTGTTAAGTGTGTAGATGTAACTGTTTTGTAAGTGTAATCTGTGGTACTGTAGATGTAACGGATTTTGTAAGTGTATCTGTGGTACTTGTGTAGTGTAACGGATTTTGTGTTATCTGTGGTACTTGTGTAGATGTAACGGATTTTTAAGTGTTAAGTGTGTATCTGTGGTACTTGTGTAGATGTAACGGATTTTGTAAGTGTTAAGTGTGTATCTGTGGTACTTGTGTAGATGTAACGGAATTTGTAAGTGTTAAGTGTGTATCTGTGGTACTTGTGTGGATGTAACGGTTTAGACCCAGATGTCAAAATGGCACAAAAAGCAGGGTGGAAACCGCAGCAGAGCAAATTAAAGGCACCACGAAATTATAAAGAAAAAAACTGATTACATTCTTTCATTGGGGAATGACTAAGATGAAATATCCAGCAATACTTCTGAAGATCCCTTAGATCACGTAACACCTAAGAAACAACGCAGATCATCCAAGAAGTCGACTGTGAAAACAAGGCATTATTTTAGCACTCCAACAGCTAACGATGTATATTCCAATGTGCAGTTCTTTAATATCGAATCCACATCAACATCAAACTTTCCAAATAAAGAAGTCGACGGAAAGCATCAACTTGACAAGAACAATAGATTTCTTGCGTCCTGCATGTTTGCAGGTTCGATTCCCCGTCTCACCAAACATATTCGCCCTTTCAGCCGTGGAGGAGTTATAAAGTGACGGTCAATCCCACTATTCGTTGAAAGTAGGTGGTGATGACTATCCGCCCTCCCTCTTGTCTTACACTGCTAAATTAGTGACGGCTAGCGCAGATAACCCTCGTGTAACTTTGCGCGAAATTCAAAACAAACAAACGCTACAGAAAGGTATCAAAATATATTTAATAAACTGTAAATTAAATGTATTTTAATGTAATGTATTACCAGTATCTTCGCAGTTTTAATGTAATTTTAAAATCTATTCAATATAATTTTTTCTGAGTTTGGAATTTTACAACTAGCCAGGGAATCACTAAAACTCTGTTGTTGTTTTCTGTTAATTAGTAGATGATTAAATTAATCCTAATTCAACTCCCTCCAATGACTCAGCAGTAAGGCTGAAGGCTTATCTAACTAAAAACTGACTTTCGTTACTCGTAGTGGGCACAGCACAAATATCTCATCGTATAAATTTGTGTTTGACAAGAAAACAAATAAAAGCTAATGCACCGACAGGCAGGTGCTTTATGTTTGTGCTCGACCTGTCGTCCACACACCTCATGACAGTTATGAAATTCATACCAAAGTTAGAAAAATTAGTAAACAATATTTATTGACCCTCGTATTTTAGGTCAGTATATTTTCAGTACGATATCTTGTAATTACTTCAGTACAGCCAAGTTTCAGAATAATTCCATTATATTTACGGTTTAATACTCTCGTTTAATTAAATTCACAGTAGTTTCCGTGCCATGAGCGGCATTGTTTCACCGACTTCATCTGAATGATAAGACCCCTCGGTGTGCGTCATTTGAAATGTAGGCTTAATGAATGCTAATACAAAGTTTACCTAATGGCCAGTGTATTCGTATTAGAGCAAATACTTTAAGTAGATCACGTTCCAGGTGTGGTGGAAATTTAGGCCTTACCAAAGAACCCCTGTGACCAGTGTTTGGAAAGTTGAAACATTTCACTAGGGACAGGTATATATACAGACACAAGTCACTTTATTTAATATAGTTTGTGGTAATTTCAGAGCGATATAAGAAATGTACCAAAAGTCACTTTCCTTTAGAGTTTGGAAAAGTAACCATGTCTTTTTTTAACTTAACTTTTAAACACAGTTTATCTTAACATGGTTGACATATGTGTTATGTGTATAGCGTATTGATAATATGTTTTAACTAGATACACACCGTGGAGGTATAACTATGCTTAATGTTAAAACGTTGTAGAATGGACGGCAACTGCCTGTTGTGGAGATACAAGTGTGGAGTACGACGTTTCGAAAGTCTTCCGCATGAATATTCTGCTTAAACAATCTTTATCAAAGAATACGCTTAGTATTTTTGAAGGGAAATATCTTTGGAGAATCTCTGAGATTATAGTTGACTCAAAGGAGATGTTAATGTGTTTTCTTCTTGTGAAGGTGTCCATTGGTTTTGATTGGTAAATTAACAACGGTTGTGTTCAGGGCAGAAGTTGTTGCCCTCAGTGGCACAGCGGTATGTCTGCGGACTCACACTGCTATAAACCGGGTTTCGATACTCGTTGTGGGCAGAGCACGCGCAGCTCATTGTATAGCTTTGTGCTTAATTTCAAACAAACAAAAGTTGTTTCAGCCTCTTTTAGAATTCGAGAGATAACCAAGCTTAACTTTCTGCCGAACCTCCAGTTAGAGCGGGAATTATTCCTACTTGTGGAAATCAGAGAACCATACCAGAATATTCACCCCTCAAAATCTTCATCTGATCACATTCAAATTTTAAGGTTCATTTTGCGTTCCTTTAAACGTAGATTTTATCCAGAACGCTTTCACTGCACTAAAACGTACCTTTTCCAAATACGCTTCAGCTTATCTTTGTTCCATGTATGTAACAAAAGTGTCAAAAAATGCCCATTATTTAATCACCTCCTAAAAACACTTCAAAGTGTTTCTTTTCTCTCTTTTTTATTTCTAAAGCACAAACCTGCACTACGAACTAACGGCGTTATGGCTATCGCTGGAATCGAGCCAGATTTGGTTTGTTGTGAACTTCGCACAAACCTTTTCGAGCGCTATCTGCGCTAGCAGTCACTAATTTAGCAATGGTAGACTAGAGGAGAGGTAGCTGGTGAACATTACCCACCACCAACTCTTGGACTACTGTTTTATGAGCTAAAAAAGGGATTGACCGAACATCATAACACTCCCAAAGCTAAAAGTATTAGCATGTTTGGTAATGGGGATTCAAACCCGTCACCCTCAAATTGCGATTTCAGATAGAATTTTATGTAATTTTGCCATGTTTCACACTGTCTATATGTTATAAACTCAAAAGGAATTTTTATTTGTTTCATTTGAAGTTAACCACAAAGCTGCACAAAGGGCTACCTGTGTTCTTCCTACCACGAGTATCAAAACCAGGTTTCTAGCAACGTAGGTCCGGAGACATGCCACTGTGCCACTGGAGAGCTACAAAGAAATAAAAAATAAAATTTTAAACTTTGTAGCATAACGTTTCAGCATAAAATAATTAGGTAGAAACTTTGCATAAAAATTTAGCGTTCATTTTCATTCAATAAAACAAGGCGTGAAATGATAAATAGGCCCAGCATGGCCAGGT